>NC_068297.1:26196321-26545487 GCF_025860055.1 Xyrauchen texanus | reverse complement strand
GACTTTTCTCCAGTGTTGTGACGTATTTCAGAGAGAAACGGAATACTAAATGAGGCAAAATAGTGGGCGTGGATTTTTTTCCAACTAGCACCTGATTGGATCTAAAAAAGTAGGTGTTTCATTCAGAAATGGAGGCAGATCTTAACGCAAGTTTACAATCGGTTGTTGAGGATTACTCGCTGCCTGAAACACCGCCAGCAGTCCCCTTCCTGCAGCAGGAGGAGGAGGAAGATGAAGAAGAACAGGAACACACGGAGGATCATTTCGTCACGGGGGGAATCAGACCTTACATGTTTGAGCCGTTACATGCGGAGGGTTCGAATGGTAAAAAGTGTTCCGTGAGTGTCACAACCAAAAATGCACCTCCTCGCCATCTCTCCTTTCACACGCTGTCAATGCTCGCTAACACACAGGCAGCCTGTCTACTGTCAGTTGGAGGGGCGTGGTTATGGATGTTAAGGAGACACCTAAACCGTCAAACCTACGTCATCAGGCAAGGTCCTCCAATGCAGAGGGGCGGGGAATTTTCTGATTTTTATTAAAGATTATGAAGCCAAACATTTTTTTGGTGTGGATTGACCTGCATGGATGAATTGTTCACCACAAAATGATCAATTTAGGCAAACAAAATAAGCATGGTCAATTTTGAATTCATGGGGACTTTAATTCAGATCGCTCCAAAATATCTCATACCTCTCCACAACAAGTAGAATTATTTGAAGAATCATTCATATACGTAGCACAAATTGTGCAGATCTTTAAAACATAGGCATAGGAGTTTGGTAAAATCACTAACTCTAAATATGAGCAATAACTAAATGTTTTTAGCAAGTCACTCGGCAACCATCTTTGGAACGCCCCCGGGCAGCTATTTATGTAAACAAGTGGCATACAAGTGGAATCTACTTGAAAGGGGAAAAAACGAAATCTCCAAAACAGTTGTTCAAGATTACAATAAAAAAACATAAACCTTTTTTACAATCAAAAAATGTTTACTGTTTGGATTTAAAGCAGTGTTATGCTCTGGGGTTGCTTCAATTGTTCAGGTCTAGGCTCAGCAATGTTATGCGGCAGTCAGCTGACCAGGTTAGCCCATCAATGGATTTTTTCTTCCCCTGATTGCATGGGCATATTCCAGGATGACAATGCCAATATTCATCTGGCTCAAATTGTGAAAGACTGGTTCAGGGAGCATGAGGAATCATTTTCACACATGAATTAGCCTCGTCCTCAATACAAGATCTCGGTCTAAATGTATGCAACTCTCGATGGAAATAAATGTTGTAACGTTGCATAAGGTTGTCGAAACAATGCCACGATGAATGCGTGATAATCAAAGCTAAAGGCTGTCCAAGAAAACATTAGAGTGTGCACCTTTTTACTTTTGGCCAGGCAGTGTATTTAAACAAGCAGTAAATCTGACAACACTGGTATCATAAATTGTGCTTCTTTACCTCCTGCAATTATGCAAAAAAAAAACAAAAAAAAAAACAATTCCCAGCTTGTTTTGCAAATGGACATGCATGTTCTCGAGTTGATTGACAGGCGATATCTGTATCTAAAAGATAATTGGCTCTTTTACCTGTAAGGTGGGACTTCCTTTCTAGACCTGTTGACTGTTGAGCGTCCTAATTTCTGCCATTCATTTTAATAGAAGTGGCCCGTCTCTGCTACAGTAAGTAGTCTCTGGCAATAGTTCCCTTAGGGGACACACACTATGTGTTTTTCTGTGCTTTTGTTTTTTTTTAAAGATCGTTCTTCGATGTAAAGATCGTCTTTGTATGGAAGCTCAATTCCGCCACATGTAAAAAAAATGTCATGCTTTGGTATATCATAATTATGAGATGCAAATTTTATTTATGGCATTCAAAGTCATAATTATTAGATTTAAAGTCTCTTTTTGTGATAAGAAGTAATAATTATGAGAAAATAAGTTGCCATTAAGTGATTAAAACTAAAGTGATAATTATATAGTTTAATTGTTTTTCTAGAGATAGTATATCATATTATCAGATTAAAAGTCATGAGAAACTGTCATAATTATGACCTTAAAAGTCCTAATTATGAGATAATATGTCTTATTTCAAAGTTGTATTAATAGTTATTAATAATTGAATTGCTATCATAATTTTGACTTTTTATCTCATATTGTAACTTACTATCTAATAATGAAGATTTTTAACAGAATTTCATAATTCTATTGACTTACCATTTAATAATTCTGACTTTTATTCTAAAACGTATGACTTTGAAGTGAATAATTAGGACTTTTTATTTCAAAATGATTACTTAATATCTCATTATGACTTTTTAATCTTAAAATTATGACTTTTAATTTAATAATTATGACTTTGTATACAATAAGTATGACTTAGTGTCTCATAATTACCCAAATAATGCAACATATATATTTTTTCATGTGACAGAAACAGACTTCCATATATTTGACTGTTGCATGTCTCCCTGGTGTTTCAGTATTTTGTAGAGAGGCCCTGCACTTTTAAGATGTTAAAAGAACTTAAAAAGAAACCTGGATTCTGTCTAACTTTTTTTAAGTACAAGAAAGAATTCGGTCAGAACTGCACCTTAGCAAGCACAACTATATATTTATAAAAAAGTAAAGAGATGAAGCATTTAATTGATTAATGTATAAAGCATCTATAATTTGTATGTTAATGCATAGCATCTTTAAAACCAAATATACATTCAGTAAGGTCAATTTATGAATTGTTTGTCACTGAATTGCTTGCCGATTCACCACTTGACATTGGACAGAGAATGCTAGAGAGCAACAAGGCATAACAAATTGGGTCAACAGGGATCTCTAGCACTTTTTAAATAAATACAAATACTCTCGTATTTGTAGAAGCACAGATACTATACAGTAGAGGCTTGGGATGATATTAACTAAGCAGATCCTTGCCAGTACACCAGGAGATGTAATCTGTATTAGTAAGTAGAGCTGATCTGCCAGTCACGATCAACCTCTCACCTCTCGGCTGAGTGCCAGGGCAGAGCAGGTGTTATTGTTACTCACAGCACTTGTACTGACTCTCAATCAGTGTTACTGTCTAGCTGATGTCAGTGTTGTGACCTTTGATTGCAACCACAGGACAGAAGGACACTAACATATACAGTAAAAGTCACTTTCAAATAGGAAAATAAATGTTAAATGCAACTAATTATTGGTGTTTTTAATTTTTGTTAAGTATATTAAACAAATGGCTTCAATGTCATCCATAATAGATTAGGATTAAGTTAATTCACACATAATGATGTTCAGTTAAGATCAAGCTTTTCCTGTATATTTAATATTAGCATATTTGAATAAAGTTAGCATACTTTGCATTAATACAAATATTCTTGTTCTCCCTGTCCAATAAAGATGGTTGCAAGCCAAACCAGTAGAGACAGGGGTAATCAAGGACCCTACAATGTTGAGAGCAAACCTTGCAAAATATTGCAGCCACCTCTACAAAAGCTACCAATACATTGAATTATAAATAGGCAAAATGTATGTGTTTGTTGGAAAATCAATGTTCTTTTTTCAGAATGTTGACGAACATAACAGTAATTGAATTATCCTTTAAAAGCCCATTTATGAATCAATAAACTAATTTTATGGCCATTTCACTGAGGTACTTACCAGACTGGCTTCTGACCAGATTTTAGTTTCTGTGAGGTTTCGTTTTTCTGTTGTTCATGTCAGGAAAGTTTAACTGAATACTTGTTTTTGGAAATTGAGTTTTTGTCTATTGGAATTCACACCTCATATTTCAAAACAATTTAAACATAAATTATTTATCTTAAATGTATTTTATAGAACAGAACATTTGAATGCTGTAAATTGTACAAAAGTCTCTTTAAACTTTTCGAACTGTGTAAAGGAAATGATGAAAAACAAATAAATCTAGTTTGACACATAAGAACTGCCCATTATTTTAGACTTTAAGTCACAAAATTAACAAAATATGCCTCTTACAGAGTAAGATAGAAATTCCTCAAACCTCAAACTATATTCATTAACCTCTAATTTAGATAATTCTAGGCCTACTATTTAAGGTGGTTTACTGTAAATAAAAATGTACCTGCACTATGTGTTTATCCAGTGATCTAGCATCTTACAAGAGATTGCATTCACCCAGAACCATATACAAACAAAGCCACAAAAGCAATTTCAGTGTATTGCTTTTATTGCAAATGATTCATTGAGCTGTTAATAAATTCTTCATTGATGTTGCAATCTAACAAATAACATTGTTAGACTGATTACATTCCAGGATATGTTTTTCACTGAAGAACAATACCAAGCAATTTGGCTAGCTAACAAACAAAAGCAGTTTAGAGAAACAATAGTAGAATATTACCTGAGAGATTTTTTTTGGCATCATCTGTGTATAGTGGCTTTTTTAAATGCAGAATCCCAGTACTGGCATTATTACTCTTTGTTGTACTCAAATAATAATAATACAAAAAATACAAATGCATAATCAATGTGTTTACATGCACACCAATACATTCATAAATACTAAAACTAAGCTTAATTATAAAAACCTTACTGCTCTGCATTAACATGAGACTTGATATCATCAGGTTATTCTCTGCTTTTGATGCTATAACATAAAAAGGCATGCTCACAACTTTTGTGCACATTGAAATTGTCGGTAATGCCATAAAAGAGACTTCATGCTAAGCAAAATTGGGGTGGGCACAAATCTATGTGTGCCAATCGATTTTTTACTTTATCCCGATAAAGGAAAATGTTTACAGGTTACAGTTTACATGGCCACATACGTTGTCTGTTTATTAGGTTTGACCGATGTAAGATTGTACATAATGTATACACATGCTCCATTTTAGCATTTGATATGTATGGTTTAGCCAAATATGCACAAGTTCAACGTGCATATTTTTGTGTCTACTGAGATCCCGAGAAACCGAAAAAGTACAGAGCAATAAGGCAACATGCACTCAATAAAGGCAAAAAAAGAAAGAAAGAAAGAAAAAAGTAATAATAAGCAACATTTCAGGTTGGGCAGATAAGACGTTGGTGAGTGCAAGTGATTAGCTTTGGTTAATGCTGGTTAGAGAACTCATTGAGTAGACACTGTGATCAAAGAAATCAAAGTGATTAGAAAAAGTGCAGAATTTAGTGCAAAAAATGATTAATCATGCTTGTTAAAACCTCTGATGGAGATGTACCGGTATTGAGGCTAAAATCCTCTGTTCTCTTTCAGTCTGTGGACTAGAGGACTCAGGGTTTGGCGAGTCACTTGGTTCAAAGAATTGTCTCTAGTTGAAAAAACAAACAAACAGTTTTAAAAGATAAAAATTGAACTACGTTTTGAATCGCCAAACAGTGTTACATTTCTGTCCATTTTTCTGTGGGGTTTCTGTCTAAAACCTAAAATGGTTCAGAACTTAAAAAAAAAAAAAAATACCAATGAAAAAATAATGGAGTGCAAAATGCAGTCACCCAAAATGAAATGCTGTATAGAAAATGTCTATGAAATTTCGAACAATACAGTTCTTGCATCTCATCTGTCAAATCCCTGCAGACAGATGATAATGTTTATATATAAAATTTTCCTTGCACTCACTATGACACACCAAAAATGTACAGCTAACAATAAAGCGAGGATAAAAAGACATGTAGCAGGAGAAAGTCAAAGACAAGGGTTTGTTTACCTACCAGTTCGAGAAATGTGTTTTCCAGCGATTTGTACTCGGGAGAACTCTTGTTGAAAAGATCCTCTGAAAACATCATATTAGTCACACGTAAGCTAAAAAACACCACTAACTCTTTGGCCTGGTTAGAAGCCATCACTGAAGGAGTCGTAACATGGCCTAGAAGAGTGGCTGAGGATTGTGGGTGCTTGTCTTTTTCTGAGGGTAATCCACTCCCAAAGTCCTCAGTGTCTTTGTCTGACTGTTCTAAGTCCTCTTTTATGTCAGTGTCATTTTCTGTAACACCTTCACGTTGTGGAGGTGAAGAAGTCCAGAGCGGCTGTCCCTCTTCATCCAGGAAACTGTCAGACGTCACGTGTGAAATGGGTCCTGCAGCGCCCGTTACACCTGAAGAAATTGCTGCAGGGACAGTTGGTTCTGGAGTGGGTGAAGGTGACCCCTTCGGATGAAGTATCTCTACATTGTCAGGTACAGATTGGGACTCAACATGGTCACTGCGGTCAATTGTGACGGGCGACTCTGGGCTCTCAATTTGACTTGTAGGGTGTGAAGATGGACCTTCGGTAAGGGTCTCTAAAGGTTCAGTGTAGCCAAATGAGTAATCTTCTTGAAAGTTAGCTTCTTGAGGTCGCTCAGTCAGGGTTAGGGATGCCATGATTGATGATGTTGCCTCTGCTGGATAGGCCCCTGGTGTCATATCAAAATCCATTTCTGGCTGAGTTGAAGTAGATTTTTTTGCTACTTCAAAAGAATCCAAGTCTAGTGAGGCAGCTGTGGCAACAATTTCATTTCCAACATCCTCTTGGACTTCAGACGTCTTTGATGGGTAATCCACTGTAGTGGTTCTTGGAGATCCTTGAAAACAAAAGAACCAGTTTCAGAGAGTGCCTTTGCAAATGCATCTAATTTCAAATTAATAATTTCATTTTTAAGGCCTGTTCACAAACAAGTTTTTGCATCCATCTGTGCTGATTTTTCATTGTATTTCTATCTAAACATCAGTGTTTTCCTATCCTCATCCTGGAGTACACCCAACACCACATTTTGTACATCTCTTATTTGATAGCCAATTTACACCATGAAGTCTCTACTAACGAGTTGATTAATTGTATGTGTAGTGTTGTGTAATGCTGGAGATATTCCAGGACTTGGATTGAGAAACACTGTGATAGATGGATGTCTTTGACCGTTGTGCAATTTCTGTGCTTTTTTCCCCTCTCAGCTTGGGAATGAGCGCCACATTTTTTAGATGCCGTGTTAAGCTATAAGAACTTTTAAATAAAGACATGTACGCTCTGTTCTGTTAATTGTGCTTCATCTAGCTTTTATTAGTACAGTAACGCATATGGTGGGTTAGGCTGTCTGCCCTTTGGCTATCTAACTTGTGTGTCTACCTGTGGAAGTGGATGTGCTTGTACGGTGACTCTGAAACTTTGAAAGTTTTACCTCCATTCACTATAGTGTCTTCAGTTATTAGTCTTTCCTCCTTTGAATCCTCAAGGTAGGGGCTTGTGATTAGCTCTGTGGCTGGCTGCTCTGTTATTGCAGCCAGTTTGGTCACAGGGGATGATATATCAGGTACCACCTCCTGTGTAACAGTCCTTTCTGTCCACTTACCCAACCCTACTTTAGTTGTATCAGGGCCTAGATCTCCAGAAGAGAGGCCAGTACTCCCAGAAGAATTTATAGTCTCCTCAGAGGTGACTTCTGTGGACTCTGTACTAATTTCCCCAGGTAAAAATCCTGTTTCTTCTGATTCCTGAGTACTTGATCTTGTGTTCCCCTGCTCCTCTGCTGTTGGAGAGTCTGTACAGGATGAATCAGATAAGGTTAAATATTTGTAGTCCATGAAGGGCCCTTATATTGACTGTATTGATTTTGTGTACCTGGCTGGAAAGTAAGAGAAAGCACGTCCACAGGTAGAAATGTGTCCTCACTTAGAGCCTTGGTCACCATGCCCTTTAGGACTCCCTCCATGCCAGATTCATCAGCTGACACTGTGTCCCCTGTGGCCCTCACTCCATCAGTCTCAAACACCACAGCATACCATGCTGTTGAACCTCCAGCTCTGCTCAGTGTTATGAGGGGAATTATAAGAGCGGTGACATGGAGCAGTTGGAAGGCTCATAGTGTGGATGAATTCAGGTAAATTGTGACACTTTTTTACATTGAGTGGGGTATTTTCACTTGGTCACTTAATTTCGTTTTGACTGATCAGATAGCTCTTACATCATGTAAAGACAAAGTGTAAATATGGATGGATAGTGATATAAGTTGTGACTCGGTCAGTGTAAATGCTTCTGTTTATTCTAGTTAACCTCCGAAATGGAACGTCTCGGTTACATATTCTCTATGGGACACCGTCTGATTGTCTATTGATTGTCTGATTTGGTGCTATTTGCCCAAGGTTATTTTTACATAATTTCGTAGACATATTTTCATTTACACCAGGAGAAATGGTACATTGTTTTGTTTCATACCAATTACATTGCAGGAGAATATTTGTTTTAAATTTGAATTGTTTTATTTAAAAGTAGACATTTTAAGCTGTCTTTAGACATACTGTATGTTTCATGTTTGTATGATAAGTATTCGTGGAGTTTCAGTTCAATTTTGTGACGTGTATCAGATATTTGCTCGCGAACCCAGAGACTGCTGACAGCTCACCCTTTTTATTTTCTTTATTTTACAAAAGCACAAGGTTTTGTTGTTATTGTGAGTGTACACAAATAAAAGTAGACCCTTTATAGTCTCTAATGATGTCTTACATTTATCTTTCCCCCAAAATGACAGAGAATTTGATGTTGTTTCAGCTTTAATGACAAAAAAATCCTGCAGGTCGTGCCGGCGGGGAGTAAGCCTAAAAATTAATAGTCTGTGAGTGAAATTATGTAGAAATAACCTTGGGCAAATAGCCCAAACGAGATTTTAACCCCTTGAACACCCTGGTACAAAATCCATACATAAGGGATAGATTGACAGGGCATGCATATCACCAAGTCTTCTAAACGATGCCAATGCCACTAGTAGGGCCATTTTAATATTAAAAAAACATATCAGTGACTTTTGCCAAGGGCTCGACAGGAGCACCCATGAGTGCCTCTAAAACAACAGATAAATCCAATAAAGGAACACAAACGGGATGAAAAGGCATAAGCCAAAGTACCTTGTGCATATAATGAAAGACAAGAGAATGTTTACTGACAGAGACTCTGATAAATGCCTGCTCAGCTGCTATAGTGGCACCATAGATTTAAGCAGGAGATCTGCTCCCAAATTCCGAATGAAAGGATGCAAAATTGGTACATCCTTTCTTCTTAGAAAAATAATCGGAGAAAACACCTGTGCTTCAGCGCAATCTGAATATGGAATTTTTACAAAAAATGTATAAGCGTTCTTCAAATCTGTTGTCACAAACCAGTCCCCCAGCTGCACTTATTTGTCATTATTTGCATCACCATTCTGAACTGAAATTTCATTAGAGTGAAATTTAAACGTTTCAAATCTAGAATGAGGGAAAGACCAAACGGAGCCAATATTAACTCAAAGGCATTCCTTAACACAATACGCTTAGTTGAACTGCAAAACCATTGTGTGTAGATTGTACAGCTGACTAAAAAGAGCAACATTACTATCGCCACCAAAAAATAAAGCAGAGATGGCATTGAGCGTTTCTTTGTCTCGCCAGAATGCCCGTGTGGTCCACAAACAGGCGAAAGAAAAAAATAGTTAAAATACCTTGCATCTCTTGATAGATTACCAAAAGAATAATGGCACCAACGAAGGACTCAGTTGGGGAATATTCTCTTATTCCAGCCCCCTCGTTCTGCGGCTGGGCTCACTGGTCCATGCA
This sequence comes from Xyrauchen texanus, assembly GCF_025860055.1. Taxonomy (NCBI): domain Eukaryota; kingdom Metazoa; phylum Chordata; class Actinopteri; order Cypriniformes; family Catostomidae; genus Xyrauchen; species Xyrauchen texanus. Next base: position 26,535,946 of record NC_068297.1, on the reverse strand, counting down.
TAGCAGTTCGCTTCATATGGGGAGGGGAGAGAGAGAAAGGCAGAGGCCGCTCCTCCATTCTCCCAGAATGACACAGAAAAAGACAATAGGGACAAAAGGCCAAATTTTTCCTTTTCCAACAACAAATTCTTTCATATAGCGTTTTTTAATTGCGACGGCTCACGATATGCATGGTATCTCTTTTGCACGCTTTTTTCATCAGAAAATGGCCGCTGAACTGGGCCTCAGAGCATGTCTGATGAGACTAACATGAGGAAAAATCTGATCGTCCGTTCACACTCCAATATTCTCAGACACAAACTTGAAATCCCAAATGGTTCCCGCACACGAAGCTCCAAATCTGGACGGCGTAGAACTGGAACAATTGGGGATAACGCCTCGTGGTATAAATGGCGAGCCTCGAAAAGCGCCACTGTCCCCGTCGGCCCTTGACATAGCTCACTAGGGGCGTTGCTTATGCACCATCAGCCAATTAATTGCCGTGATTGTATAAGGGCTTCAGCCACGTGACACTCAGACGGTGTCCTATAGCGAATATGCAGCCAGAGTTCCTAAGAAAGGGAACAACGTTAGCATGCAGAAGAGCAAGCAATCATTGATTAGACACAAGTGCGAGCAATCATCGATAATACACATGAATGGAGACTGAACATCTCCAACTTAAAACAAATTATCTATAAGATAATCAATAAATCATATTTCGCTGTCCTGCATTAGCATCATTATGGAAGTGAACTCTATAATTGCAGAAACTGTAGGTTTGGAATAATAGATCGGATTTATATTCATTTTGTGGAGAAAAACGTATGTGGCCGAGTATAAATGTGGAATGTGCATTGAAATGATCGACACAACGTGTGACTAAATCAGGGTGCACACTGTGCCATTTGTACGGCCCTTTATAATTGTTGCTTGTCAGACTGTATTATATAAGTGAGATAAAAACCAAGGTACACTGTGCAATATCGTTTCAGATTGTACAATTCACATCATAGCCAAGACTTTGATCCCAGTCATGAACATCTCACACTAAGCAATCAAAGTCAAAGGATCAATTGAAGTGGCCAAAATTGTAGCGTTAACCTGCCTTAAGTGTAGAAAGTGTACAGATGACTATCAAAATGTGGCCCAGTTTAACTAAATTCACCCTGCCTGTGGCTATCCTAATTATCTTAATTTCCCCGAAAGATTCCCTCTCATTAAGCAGTATGTTATTGTTTGTTGTGCACATGATAAATATAAAAGTAACAGTAAAACAGAACATAATGGTACAGTAATTGCAGCACGGGTGTTCTGAATGTAAATTAGCAAATCATTTCTTCAAGTAGTTACCTGGAGCTGCCCCTGTGAAAAAGAATTACCCAACCAAAAATACAATTTTCAAGTTCAATGGAGTGTAATGTGTGGGTGAATCCCACAGTTCTAGCTTCAACTCACCGAAATCCCAACTCTCGAATCTCTTTAAACCCAGGAAGTTTGTTGAAAACATGCTGCATCTGCAAAAGTGTGTATGGAAATTCATGTTCTGGGTATATTTGTAACACATTCTGTAAAGTGTATAAAAATATAAATACATAATTACATAATTAATAAGCTAGGTACTGTAGATTGCCAGACATGCTATTGTACCACGCTGTGAATAATGTGCCATGGCTCTTGTCTTATCTTAACAAATCCAATGCCAGCTTTTGAAATCACCCAATTCTTGTTTGGCTTTGCTCACCTAATAATCTTTTCTTTGACAATTTAGTAAAAATAATCTGTCAGAGTAATGGCTAAGACTAAGTGTTGGATACAATTTTTTATTTTTTTTATTTTCCCTAACCTGCTCATGGAGACTACGAGTGATGTCTTCATATTGAGGGCTGCCTGGATCACTCAGAATTTGACTGTAGCTGGGGTCTACTACAGTCATGCCGAACTCCACAATGTGCTCTGCCACCCTCTGAGGGATAACATCTGGTGCCCCTGTTTCCTATCAGATCAGAGAATAGTCAATTTATTTGTTTTTATCTTCATCAGTATGTTAAGTGCATATTCTAAAAAGCACGAGAGAGTAGCCGTACACTGTCAGACTCCATGATGAAAAGCTCAGCAGGACTCTTTGAACCTGAAGTATTAAAGGCCAACAATCACTAACGTTTGATAAGATCAACCAATATTTTTGGTCATTCAGGTTGTAAGGACTTACATTTTTCACCTGGTGCAGGTGTGAGAGACCTAAGGAAAATTAAAAACATGTTGAGAAGGTATGAATCAATTCCAGAATGATAAATGCAATAATATCTTTTTTTTCCCTGATAAGGGAGTCGACTGCATATGAGCCCGGGTATGTGTGTGTGGCACTAAGACCCAAGTGTAATGTGTCTGGGCACTGATCCCTCTTATTAAAGTAAAGTGGATCAGGTCAGAGAGCAATGTTTAGCTAGGCCAGCAAATATGAACAAACTTTGTTTTTTAAAGGAAAGGCTGAGATTTTCTCATCTCCCACTTGCCAGGTGACCTCATTCTAGATATTCTGAAGCGTTTAGCCCCTAAATGTAGACAATAAATCATCATACCATTAATAATGCAACAAATAAGCACCCTTGAATTCTTACCTCTCCTGTTCATCTTGAGTATTCACTCTCTGTAAAGTATATAAAACACTTTGAGAATGTACAACAAGAAAATTCATTTATTAGATTAATAATATTAGCCATTTTTGCCTATATAGAGCTGTTTAGTTTGTAAGCCTAAAACCAGGAAGATAATTAGCATTTAGCGATTAGCATTAGCAGAGTTATGCGTTCCTTCTGAAATTTACAATGGGTTTTTAGAATAGCGTTTTTTTTTTTTTTTTTTTTATTATTTATGAGTTAATTAAGGTGTTTAAAATTACTTGATGGGACTTTCATGTTTAGTTATACAACAAAAATTACAGTCATACCTCAAACAAAAATTTTGTGTGTTTTTTAAAAACAGACGTGTTGCTAACAAGTTGCTAGATAAGGATTACTATGACCAAAACAATGTTAGTTTCCTTGCTTAATGAATCAGACAACTGTTGTAGCCTTATGTAGCACATTCGAAAAGCACAGTGGCTTCAGATTCTCATTTGATGTAGATGTAAAATATGTGTAAATTAAGCTGTAAATCACAATGTCAAAGTTTTTGCTGAAAAATTACTTACACATTGGGTTGTTTCTAAATAAACCTATCGTATGCCTTCAGAAGACTTGGAATTGTATTTTTCAGTAAATTATTCCTGTAAGGTCTGGTTAAATTATTCAAAATCTGTAAATTTTTCAGCAAAAGTCTTGATGTCAATTGTGCGTTTTGGAGTGCATGAGCTCGTTTATGGTAGCATTTAGTACTACTTGCTGTTTTTAAGTTCTCATGTGAACATGTGAGCAGCTGTGAACAAGCTTCTCTCATAGCGCCCATGAACATGTGAAGGATGTATTTGTATGCCTTTAGAAGACTTGTAACATGTCGCACAAGCCGCATGGACTACTTTTATAACACCTTTGTGTCATTTTTTAAGCTTAGAAGGTAGTAACTATATCCGCTGCCATTGTTTTGAAAAGACGGGTTGTGAAAATTCTACATCTTTTTGTGTTCCTCATAAGTAAGAAAACCATATGGGTTTTGAATGGCATTGCATTGAAGTGGGTGAACTATTCCTTTAATTTACTCATAAAAAAACACTATTTAAAAAAAAAAACTTTGGATATTCCCGAGGGAACCCACTGCGAATTAGTTTTTCCAGTTGGCCTACAAAGTGACGTCAGGACTAAACAGTTCTATTGGCAAGCCAAATTGACAGTATGGCAATGAATGCAAGCAACTACTCACACTGGCTACCATGGCAAGATGCTCCTGTGTGCTACTAAAATTTTGGGCCAAATCATCCATGCAAAGTGAGTCTCTCTGGCAGGCATACACCCACTGATGGTACTCCATGGTGTCAGGAACTCTGTCAAGAAAGATCCGGAAGGCCTCCCACACAGCTTCTTGACAAACTGTTAAATATCATGAGAATTATATAATTTTTGCCACTACCCCATCCAAAAATTGTGCTATTAAACTAAACATCTGTGATTAGGCACAGAGAGGATAAACTGCACAGCCCAGACCCAACCCATAAAAATACCAGGACACTTAAAATTCAAAGTTGTATCTATACTAAGCAATATTTAGTGTGTTGCCATTTTCTCTTGCCATCTCTTAATGCCAATACAGTTATCATTGACAGTGATTAAGACCTAACTGCATCTCTGACAGTTAAGAGAGTATATATGACTGATTCTTTGTATTAGAAATGATATCTACTGCTATTTGCTGCACTGTAAAAAAAAATATCAGGTAACCTAAAAATGTGCCACATGTGGTTAAATCAAAATTAACTTGTTTTATTCAAGCCAATGTTATTTAATATAATTTTAGGACACACTAACAAAAGTAATTTTTAAGTGTCAGGTCAGGTAGAAATAGTTTCTTAAAGGAATAATTTACACAAAAATAAAAATTGTCATTTTTTACCCTAATATTGTTCCAAACACTATGTTAGGCAGAATATTAGGGACTCAAAGCCTCAGTCTCTATGCATTTTCATTGAATGGGGAAACATTAGTGTCAAAATGCTTCAAAATTTCTCCTTGTGTTCCTTTACAGAAAGTCATAAGCTTTTGGTATGATACGAGCATGAGTAAATGACGACAGACATTTAATTTCTGGGTGAACAATCCACATTTTCACATTTTAAAGTGTTTAAAGCGATATCCACATCTAACATCATATTCTGCTCCCAGTTCAAATATACCTACAGTTCATAAATAAAGTTAGGAATTAGATTAGTTAGCTTAGAAAACAATCAATTTAAAAATGTTTAAGTAAAAGTGCTGAACACAATGTGAATGCAATAAACCAAATAAAAATTTTCAAAGGATGTTCTTTACTTGGTTGAACTTTCCTTACCTCATTTACTTTGATCTATGGAAACTTCAAAGTAGAGAAATATTTACTAAATGACTTAAAGAAGCAGGCAAGCCTTCTTTCTTGATAAACTAACTTTATCTACACTTGGTTCCCAGCCATATATTTATATTTTTTTGGCTTAGCTTGATTCTTCATCTTTCAGAAGGCTCCAAATGACTAGGAAGTTAATTATGATTTATGAGGATCTGAGGTGTTGTAGTCAAATTTGGCACTGATGCTTAATGCTCAATCCTTGGTGGTGTTTAGGGTATATATTGTCCTACCTCTTAGTTTGTAGTAGGCTTTATGGCTGGTGATGACCTCTGCCATTCTCTCCTGAGGACACAGTTTCACCCCTGTACTAAACAGCGCAGATCTCTTTGCTCTATGCCTGTCTAGAGAAAGTGAAACTCTGCCATCTGTCAATGGTTTGAAGGGCCATGGAGTCTCCAGGAAGTGCCTGTACTTCACATTTCTGATCCAGAGAATGAAGTTGTCAACGTTGAGATCTGCAAAGGTCACAACAACAGCGTGTGTTTATTGTTATAGGATTGGATTAAGTTTACCTGAGGACAGTAACACGAGGGATTGTATAATTACACTTGATTGCACTCATTCAGAGTCCATTTGAGACCCTTTAAGTCTACAATTAGTATGCTGAATGACCATTTAATAGGATTAGGCTCCCTAAATCAAGCAGTCAGTTAGATGTTAAGCACATTCACCAGATAAGAGTTGTAAATGTCTATGCTCTAGTTGTTGTTGTCTAATTGCCTTTGACTGAAAATCACATAATCAACACATAATGAGTTGATTGTTGCAACTGATTTAAAGGGATAGTTCACCCAAGAATGAACAATTCTGTAATCATTTATTGAACCTCATGTCGTTCAAAATCTGTTTGACTTTCATTTTGTGCCTATATCGCAAAAAAAGAGAGATTTTAATTAATATTGGGGTCCTTTTCAATACAATGGCACTTGATAGTGACTCACTTTAAATCTTAAAATATTACCCCAAAGTGTCATAACTATTGTCTGTGCAACTATTGCGGCTTATTTATAAGTCCTCTAAAAGCATGCAATAGGTTTTTATGAGAAACAACCTGAAATTGAAGTTATTTTAAAGTGAAAATCAAGACTTCCGGCATTTCAATTCAAAGTGTTTCTCTTCCGGGAAAACAGACCAAAATATTGATGACTCATCTTACACTGCACAGTTTTTTGTCCAATCAATTGCTCTCTAGAATGATAATGTCCCTCCCCCTGCAAATAGCAAACCTTGGTTTTTGGATGTGACAAAACTAAAGTCTATTCAGTTCATGAGTGCATGAGAGAATCCTTTTTTAAGCTTTGAAGTCAAACACTACAAACTGCCATTGTATTGAAATCAGTGAGAGGACACACTTCAAAAATTCCTCATTTTGTATTACGCAAAAGAGAGAAAGTCAGATTGATCTGGAATAACTTGAGGGTGAGTAAATAATGACAACATTTTTATTGTTGGGTGAAGAATTTCTTTAAAGGTGAAGTGTTCAATTTCTGCACTACTAGCATCACCAAATGGAATTTCACAAATAATTGCTGTTTTCAAACAGGTTTCCCCATACACTCCCTCTGTCTTCCATTGTTGGGAAAGCACATAGGTTTGTCCAAAACTCATGCCATTTGTTGATCCACAAGTTGACGTGTCCAACCTCTCAAAGTTTTTAAACTCATTGGGATATCAACCTTTGAATGGCTTATTACATGCTTGTATACTGTAAACATACTGTAGTTTGCTTGGAATTCTAATGTTTTCATTGAATGTTTGTTCTTGAAAAGTTCCTAAGACTAACCCATGCTGACACCTAAGAGTATTTATAATGATAGATTTCAAGGTGGTTTTAACTGTTACCCAATGACTTGTGGCCAGTGATAGAGGAGAGTTAATTGGGTTTGAGGTTTACTAATAAGCTTATCTATAATAACCTGATGTTTTACTGGGTCTAGTCTATTTACAGACCAATGAAGTTCAGGCTGGAAGATACAAATATTACAGTGAAAGGAACATTCCCTTAATTAAATTAATTCAGCTCATTTCATAGTCACAGTGTACACCTGCACTGCAAATACATCTAGAGAAGTTCATCAGGACAACTTTAGGTTGGCTTGAAAAATAATGTTTAGCTAGGCATTGCTAGCATGTTTTAGCATGTTGCTTTGCTAGGCTAGGCTTTATGATTTGGCTGCTAAGCAGTAACCAGGTGATATTAATATGGCTCTATGATGTTCTGGTGCAGAGATATGTTTATGCTACTTGGTTGCTAGGGTAATCCCATCTGGTTGCTAGGAAATTACTAGGGTGACACTAATAAGGCTCCTTGCTAGCCTGAGTCAAATGACCCAACCCGGAAGTCTCTACGATGTACTGGTGCAGAGATATATATTTTGATACTTGGTTGCTAGGGTAACCCCATCTGGTTGTTAGGCAGTTACTATAGTGATACTCAAAAGGCTCCTTGCTACCCTGAGTCAAATGAATGAAACTGGAAGTCTCAGCGATGTTCTGGTGCAGAGATATGTGATTTGTTACTTGGTTGCTAGGGTAACCCCATCTGGCTGATAGGTCTGGATATTCTGATCCGGAGATATCCATCTAAGCTCATTTGAATGGAATTCAATGGATTTTAGTTGCTAGGGTGAACTAATTGGTTGCTAGGGTTTGGCAAAGTATTGTCCAGCATGATATTTAAAGTCAAATAAGCCAAAGTTGAAGTCTCTACGATGTTGTGGTGCAGAGATTTGTGTTTTGTTATACGGGTTATCAGGGTGATCCTAAAAAGGCTGCTTGCTGGACTGAATGTAATGATCCAAACCTGAAGACTCTATGACATTCTTATCAGGAGATATCCATCCAACCCATTTTGAATGGTATGTGTGATAGGAATGAAATTAAACTTCCCTCACTTTCCACCATTATTTGTAGGAATTTAGCTCATTATTGGTTAAAAGGGGAAATAATGATCTAATCTCTAGGGAATATAACACAATTCATATCTAACACCCAATCAATGTATTCGTCCACTGATATGTTGAAGCTAGCATCTTTATCAATTCTGGAAGGAATATCACCTCGTGGCCAACTAAATTGTATCCTAAATTTAGCATAAACACTGTTTATAAGCAAGTAACAGGATCAGACAGTTTAAGACATTCACTTTATGAGCATGAAGTACAAGACACTTCTCTTTGAATACAAACAAGACTTTATTAAACTATTATTAACTATTCTAAACCTAATATATGAAGTAATCTAGCGTGCGCGCGCACACGCACACACACACACACACACACACACACACACACACACACACACACACACACACACTTGTTTTCTGTAAAGAAAACAAGATTTGGAATAATGGAAATGCAGAGTGAAATGAGCCCATTTCATGTCTCTATGACATTCTGATTGGGAAATATGATCTGACGAATTTCTTGCATTGACTTGTCATAGTAGGAAAAAAATCTCTTCCCATAGTACCCTATGGGGCTTTTTGAGAAGCACCACTAACTAGTACAAAACCATACAAAATTTCGGCAACTAACTTGTCCCGCAGTGTTTGCTGTAGGTTCACGAACGAGGTGTCAAATCGACTGGCCTGTTAAGTAAAAACGTGCTATGAATTTTCTAAGGGGTGGAGGTTACGGTGCATCCCTGGGGGGCAAAAAACATTAGCAAGAAATTTGTCGGATCATAACTCCAGATCAGAATGTCATAGAGATGTGGAACTTGACTCATCTGAATTAGGATACAAAGCACTTTTTATGCATTACCATGGAAACTACTTAGCCATGCCCTATCAACCATTTAGAGCACCCTAGCAACCAGCCCCACTGACTTCCATTCAAAAGTGTGATATCTTCAGATCAGAATGTCATAGAGACATGAAAGTTGTCTTGTTTTACTTGGGTCAGATATCAGTCTTCAAGTATCATCATGGAAACTACTTTGCAATGCCCTAGCAATATAGCAACCAAACCCCATTGACTTCCATTCAAAACCGCTTAGATGGATATAGCCGGATCAGAATGTTGTTGAGACTTCATTGTTGGATTGTATGACTCAGAACAGCAATCAGCCTTCTTAATATCACCCTGTAAACTTCCTAGCAACCACATGTGTTTACCATAGCAACTGTATTGCAAAGACCATATTTCTTTTGGTTGCTAGGGTGCTGTAAATGGTTGCTAGGGTGTGTGTTAGTAGTTTCCAAGTGGACATGTCTCTAGGACATTCTGATCCAAAGATATCCCTCTCATCTATTTTTAATGGAAGTCAATAGGGCTGGCTTCTAGGGTGCTTTAAATGGTTGCTAGGGTATATCTAACCAGTAAACAGAGTGATTCTTATTGACTGATTAATAACCTAACTGACAAGTGTCAATCCCCAAGTCTCTATGACATTCTGCTCTGAAGATATCCTTCTGAGCCATTTTGATAGGGTGATGTAAATGGTTGCGAGGGCATGGCTACGCCATTTCCAAGATGATACTGAGAGAAATGAGCCCGCCCCATGTCTCTACGACATTCTGATTGGGAGATATTGTCCAACTAATTTCTTGCATTGACTTGTACTATTATCATAGTAGGAGAACAATCTCTTCCCATAGTACCCTATGGGTCTTTTTGAGATGGTTTTTTACCCCCCAGGGTTGCAACATACCCCTCATCCCTTAGAAAAGTCACAGCAAAGGTGTCCTCAATAGGCTGGTCGTTTTGACATCTCATTTGTGGGTGTACATCAAACTTTTTCAAGCCAACCTCATAATAATAAGCTTAAGAAGTAGATCAGTAGTGGGCTCTTTCAAGCCAACCTAATGCATGTAATGAATTTAAATAACTACGTCAGTAAATTAATCATCAAACAATCGTTTGATTGTTAATAGTTTGGATCAAAATACATTTGACAACTTTTATGTCTGATGAAAATAGTCTTGCTTTGTTTAATAGCTTTAATAGACTTAATAGTCTTTCCAGTTGTTATAGCATAATCATTATAATTTCCCCTTTGCTCTTATAATTACGAACATTACCTGTAATTACAGATTATTTGCAACCTTCAGAGATGTTATGCATCTACTTTATATACTGTGTTTATTTATTTTGAGAGGGCATTTAAATTAACCTGAGCTTGAATCTGTACCTACATAATTACCAGGGCCACAAAATTCTGCCAATACAGATAGTTTGGTGGTTCTAGTTTTTCTATACTACCTTGTTTCAAATCTCTGGTTATTTAAATAATAACTTTATTTTATATCTATACATGTTTTTTACAAGTGGTGTTGGACTTTTAATTATAAAGATGCCCGAAATACACATGGGACTGCTATTTTGAAATGTCTGCGCTACCAGTTGTACACACTGACAGATGATTTGCTGAGAAAGTGACTGATTCAAACTGCTAACCTGCGCACCTGAGTTCACAGGTGATTCATGAAAAAGACCCGGTTCAAAAGAGTAAATTGTTCACAACTCTCTCGCGCTGGGTTTGTTGTTGCGTGCGGTCACAACAAGAATGGGTGAAAAGGGCTAATTGGTGGTGCATGCTCTAAAGATGTATTCAGACATCTTTAGAGCGTGCATGATTTTAAATTATTTTCTCGAAAATTATTTTTATTCGCATTTGCGACCAATTTAGTCGCAGTCTGGAGCCCTGTATTGGTGAAATCTGACATGTGAATGCCCTATTTATGCAACAATGTTTATTTATATTTTATTTATTTATTATCTAATTGTGGACCATAAACCCAGCACATTGTACGGTTTTGGCCATGATTCTGCTGTCTGAGATACATTTTTAATTATGTTGTAGTTAGGCAAAATCGGCAGTGTTACAACGTATAGTGTGACGCGTTCACCGACAGCCGATTAAAAGCCTTTGCGATGATCTTTAGCCTCGACGAAGTTCTTGCAGTGTCCGAAATTTAGCATCGCGATCTTATAGTGTGACTGCAATTACGACGGCCAGATGAGATAGTCCACTCATCTCTCGCGCACCAATTCACTGTTTTCAGATTAACCCCGCAGAGTATGCTTCAACGACCACGGATTGAGTGCAGCCAAAGACGCACGAAAGTGAAAGTGGCATAGAAGCGTGACCAAATTACATGGTTGCCTCAGTAAATGTGTTTTTTTAATTTTATTTTGAATTTGCATTTTAAAATACTATCGGTTAGGATTAGGGGTTGGTTAAGGGTAAGGATGTTTGTTTTGTTAAATTCTCATTTATCTTTTCAGAAACTATTTTTTAGGTTTAGGGTAGTTTTAGGTAAGGGAGGTGATTAGGCACTCTTATTAAAGGCCTATTTTACAAATCCATCTTTCATTTTTATTTGTTATACTTGTGATGGAGTGTTATTGGAGCAACAGAAATGCTGATGCCCTGACTTTCAGAAAAAAAAAAAACATTCCTCCGGGCAAATCTCGCTGTTTCGCTTCTATTCCGCTCCACTCATTTTCACTGATCAGGACAATTGGGACCACAGTCAGCTATGATGTGTATCGTACAGTCAAGCCATGGTTATCTCAATGCGTTCATATTGTACAGTCTAACGAGTAACAAACTTAAAAGACTGTAAAAATCCTAAAGTGTAGCAGGCTTTATTTATCAAAGATACAAATAATTATTTGGAACTTTCGTTTAAAACCCACTTGGCTCGCTGCCCATCATTTGAGCATGACACTGCTGATCCCCTCCAAGTCTCAGCCTCTTGAACAGCTCAAAGAGGTTGATCCATAATGTTATGCAAAGAAATTAGGGGTTAGACCAAAAAAGAAAAAGAAAAAAGAAATTAGAGTAGTAAGCTCAGGGCCTCTATTGAAACAGGCTGAATGTTTTGAAAACGGGGCATTGTGTGAGCAGCTGGTAAACTTCAGAGAGCTTCTTAAGACATTAAGCCGCACTCAGCAAGGGGCTCTCGCAGACTTCCCTGGACCTCTGTTCATCATACACAGATTAGCATAAGCTTGGTTAAAGACAAATTAGTATTAGCGATACAAGTGCAGTACTGTGAAAAAAGCTACACATACTTCTGTCTTTGATGTTAAGTTGTTAAATTTGAAAGCCAAATGACAAATCTTGCTTTGCAAAATCACTTCAAATATTTGATAGTAGTGTACCTTTCCTTAATTACAGCAATGTGTTTGGGACAGAGTAATTGCCTTGTGCATGAATGCGTAAGTGAAAGATCTGAAGTGGATATTCCCTGCTAAAATGAAAGGCATTGATGGTCACTGGCATATGTTGTGTTTTGGAAGCTGTATTCTGCACCAGGTTTTAAAACTAGTTTAATCAGCAAAATATCCTTCGTCGATCAGCTTATCGGGTGGTGAGACCAACATCCTCCAGCACCAAACCAGCATACAGTATACTGTACAACATCAGTGGCGTAATTTGGATCTTATGGGCCCTAGTGCAAAGAACCTTCCAACAAGGTTTGAAGTTTCCCATTTGGTCAGCCGTCATGGGCCCCTTTCAACCCGGGCAACAGTAGAGCTGCACACCCTGCACTACCCATAGTTACACAATTGACCATGGTCTAGCATGGATGTTCATTCTGGTCTAAACTGTTCTTTCTGCAGGGTTGTTTTTGTGTTTTGCTGGTTGTAAATGACTGATATAAACTTTAAAGTTAACATACAAAAACCATAAAATATTAAAACCATCAAAACAGCATGTTAACATACAATTGGGTGCAAAACTCATGAGACCAAACTGAATAGGATTTATTATTAATATAATTATTAAAACCTGGAAATTATATATATATATATATATATATATATATATATATATATATATATATATATATATATATATATATATATATATATATATGTGTGTGTGTGTGTGTGTGTTGTTAAGTGCTTAAAAACAATGCACGTTTTGCAATGCGTGCAACTGTAAACAAGCTTCTCTCATTGCACTCATAAACATGCAATGGATGCCAAGGTTTTCATTTAAAAAAATGCTTACATTTCGAGTTGCAATTGTATGGCTTCAGAAGATTTTCAATATGATGCTTAAGCCACATGGATTACTTTTATGGTACTTTTGGGTCCTTTTTCAAGCTTTAAAGGGAGGCAGTATCCACTGCCATTGTATTGAAAAGACAGACCAAAATATTCATTAAAGCATCTCGTATTGTGTTCTGCACAAGAAAGAAAGTCATGCAGGTTTGGAACGACTTAAGTACATAAGTACATTATGATATAATTTTCTTTTTTGGGTGAAATTTTACTTTAATTTAGATTTGTGCCAATTCTCTTTAGCAGAAATGTACTATTGTTATAATCCATCAAACTGTCACCTTGGTGTCAGATCATATTGAGCCTGCAGTCTAATTATTTGATAAGACACAAAGACACCTTGGCCTGGTGCCACATGTGACCCTACTTAGAGATGTTTGTTATGTATGATAGTGAGCTGATCACTCACAGAGATATGAGAGTCTCTGTGATCTCATGTGTTTCTGGGTCAGAGAACATCTGGTCACATCTGTATATGAGCAATTAAGAAAACTGATCAGAAGAATAAGAAGACAATTGCTGCAAGGTAGATTGAGTGGTCACCACTGATAGACCAGAGTGACTGATTTGATAATCTGGTCTACTGCAGTCTATGGGTTTTCTGTGCACATGTGCAGACATGAGGGGAAACAATGCTAATTGAACAGTGCTTCTGGAATGAACAAGGCCCCACAGTAAAGCTACAAGCCAGGAAAGATTAGCGTTCCACACGGCCACAAACAGAATGCCTTTTGTTTCTCTCTCCTAATGAATGGAGCCTCTGAACACTGGAGCCAAACTAGAGGCACACCTTACTTGAAATGCAATTTTGACATACCAAAAACGAAGCACTAATGGGCAGGGTTTCTTTCATGTACTTTATAAATTGGCTTCTAAAATATTAAAATGCTAATTTGGATCACAGGAGGGGAGAAGATTCCATTGTATAAGGCATCAGTATATAAACTGGTCTCAGACATATTACAATTCCAGAGGACCTGCCTTTGGTGAAGTCTTTACCAAGACAGCATATAAACGAAACAAGAAAACACAATTCGTCTTCCCCACAAACACTGGCTTACCTTTGATTCTGGTGGCTTGCAGGGTAAACAAGAACAGAATGAGAAATAATCCTGTTTTCAATGGCATGTTGCTGTAGATTATGCCCTTTTGGATGTAAAGTCACTCATTTGGAAATAACTGTAAGTTGTCCACGTTGATTTATCTCACGTTCAAGGGTGAGAGAGTTCCAGTGATTATGTGTCCGGGCTTCCATGGAAGGGGCTATGTAAGGGCACTAGGTTTAGGAGTATTCCACAACAATGTTACAGGTTCTTGGGTGCAGATTTGTTACCTGAGGGTTGTAGTGGTGGTTGGTCTCTGCTGAGGCTATAAATTCTAAGTGTGTAAGTAGTTGAGTGAAAGATGCTCTTCAGGGTGTGAGAGGAAGGTTAAGGTTAAAAATGTTTCCTCTTTTTCTGGACTAATCTGTTTACCTCTCGCTCACTTCTAATCCCTGAGGACTCACGTGGTGAACTGTCCTCATCTTGTTAGTAGCCTTCTGGACCAACATCTGTTAGCAGGACACCTCCATACTTCAGTCCCAAGCCATTAGACCAGCTTGCTATCTCTCTATCTCTTTTCAGTCCACCCTGTACCCATGTCTGTCAGCGTGGCCCACTCAACACAAGTTTCTCTGCCCTCTGCCAGCTTTTGTGGCTGCCAAGTTGAAATGCTGTATTCTACTCCTCCTTTTATGGACATCAGGCACTGCCCTTTCTCTGATCATAGGGCCAGATCTGTATACTGTGTGTGTTGTCGTACTCTTGTGGTGCATGTTGGTCCCCAGGCCCACTGCTTGAGCTGGGAAGAGGATTACACAGTCCCTGCTTATTAAATTTCTCAGCCCTAAATAAGTCTCCACTGCCCAAATCCAGTCAAGAACTTCCACAGCACTGGACCGTACATTTGTTGAACCTCCAACTCTCAAGCGATAATGAGAACAGGCTGGTGGCCATTTGTAACCAGCAGAAACCCCTCTGGGGATTTTTTAAATGTAATGATTTTTTACCTAGTTAGGGCTCTGAATAAGGGTCTGTTTTTTTTTCACATGCGCCCTGGAAAGAACCATCTCTTCTCATGGATATCTTTGAGCATGTATTTACATTCTAAAGAAATGTTGAATATCCTATATGTATCACACTAATAATAACACTGTATCTGAAAACATCTGTAAAAAGATCAAATAATAAAAAACAAACAATTAAAAATGAGTACAAATAAATATTATAAAATATAATAATGAAATATATATAATACTATAATTCCATTACATTTTAAAATGGCATAAAAAAACACAAACTGTCATTTATTTTTGAGACTAAGGTTATCATGAGGTCTCAAATAATTATGGTAACCATGGTTTCCACCAAATAACCATGGTTTATTTCAGTTATTGTAACAACTAATACATTTTCTCTCTATCATAAAATCGCTATAAATAATGTTTTGTTTATTTGTTATAATAACAATATCACTAATGGCATTCACTAATTTCGCCGCCGGCCCACCGGAAAAAGTCCCCGCTTCTCCCGATGGCCAGTCCGCATCTGGTGGAAACTGTAGTTACTGTGATCAATTTGTAAGTATTCTTAGACTATAATTTGTGTGTGGTCATTTACATCAAAATGTCTTCTAATGATTGCAGTTGTTTATTAACCCTGTAACGCAGTGTGTATCAAATATGATACACAATGTTTGAAGGCTCCAGTTTCACTCTCTGTTCAAGCAAATTAGCCAAACAACCAACGGTATATAAGTTTCTCATGTTTATGTCACCATCTAATGGTTATTTGTAAAAAAAAAAAATATGGTTTTAATGTTTTAATTCGGTCAGTTATAAATGGTGGCAGACTTGCCAAAAGTGACTCAAAAAAATGTTCAAGGTAACATTATAATTAAAGTTACAGACATTTTTTGACAATAAATGTTTGCTTTATAAGACTAGCCTATCGTTATTTCAAAGCACTATATTTATGATAATAAATAACTTTGTTCAAATGATTGTTATCAAATTTGATACATTAGGCTTTATGGGTTAAATATGCAATTAGCCCTCTGTTATGTATCTAACACAAATGTATCTGACAGACATATTAAACGTGTTATATTTATAATTGTATTGTTCTTTCCTCATGAAAGACTAAATAGTGAACTGTGTTATACAGTAATAAAAAAAAAAAGAGAATTATTATATTTGTTTTTAGAGGGCAAAAAGTTATCTCAGATTTGTTTCAGTAATCTTCTATAATATTTTGACTGTCCAGATGGGCTGGTTTGAGTATTTCTGTAACTGCTGATCTCCTGGGACTTTCACACACAACAGTCTCTAGAATTTACTCAGAATGGTGCCAAAAACAAAAAAATATTCAGTGAGCGGCAGATCTGTGGATGAAATGCCTTGTTGCTGAAAGAGGTCAACAGAGAATGGCCAGACTGTTTTGAACTGACAAAGTCTACGGTAACTCAGATATCCACTCTGTATAATTGTGGTGAGAAGAATATCATCTCTGAATGCAATGTTTTGGTGACAAGGGGGACCTACACAAAATATTAGGCAGAAGGTTTTAATGTTGTGGCTGATCGGTGAGTATATATATATATATATATATATACACACACACATATATATATAAATCTAATTTAGCCCAGAGGAAACAAAACAAAATAGTCAAAAGGACAGGAAAAAGAGATTTAATTACCTAATGTGACATTTAAATGCTGTGGAAGAAGATAAAAAAATTTTGTAAAATCACAAAATGGGATACACTTATCTGGGAAACTGAATGCAGGAAAAAGCATAATGTATGAAATATGATACATAAAAAAACATGTGCAAAATAATTTGTTTCAGACAATGAATTAATATAGATTTATATTGAATTCATATGTCAGGCTTTACAGGATTAAAGGGCTAGTTTACCCAAAAAGGAATTTTATTATTTTACTCACTTCCTGGTTGTATCCAAAGCCATATGAATTTTTTCTGTGAATCACAAAAGATGTTCAGTGGACAGCCTCAGTCACCATTCACTTTCATTGCATGGAAAAGAAAATGCAAAGAAAATGAATAGTGGCTGAGGCTAATATCCTGCCGAACATCTCTTTATGTGTTCCACGGAAAAAAGAAAGCCACATGGGTTTGGA
This sequence comes from Xyrauchen texanus, assembly GCF_025860055.1. Taxonomy (NCBI): domain Eukaryota; kingdom Metazoa; phylum Chordata; class Actinopteri; order Cypriniformes; family Catostomidae; genus Xyrauchen; species Xyrauchen texanus. The sequence continues at coordinate 26,518,727 of NC_068297.1, read as the reverse complement.
ACAACTCAAGTGTTAATACATGATGACAAAATGTTTATTTTTGGGTGAGATGTCCCTTTCAGGATCATATATCAGCCAGATGGAAAAGGGGAGAGGGAAATAGTGAGGTGGAGCAACAGTGAGAGAGAGAGTGGAGAGAGGAGAGAGAAAAAACTAATTGCTTGTCGGTTCCCAGGATCGCATGGTCCTCGATCACACCTCCACCCTCTGGAGGATGACAGCCGCTCCTCCGCGTCAGAGAGCAGCGAGTCCTCCGAACCCCTTGTGGATGGAACGCTCCTCCACATTCTGGTGGCCGGTAGTGGTGAGGACTCCCTCCTCCTTCCCGGGTTCCGGCACCAATGTAAAAGGGGGGATTAAAATGGGAAATGAGGAGGTGGCAACCGACTGAACATTCAAAGTAATATTTAATGTAAAATTAAAACAAAGACACAAAACACAAATGCACACGACGACAGCTGCGTGTGGCTCTCTCTCTCCCAAACTGCCGCATCCGGCTGCCTTTATCTCTCTCCTCGGCTGATTAGCCAGATTGGAGGCTGGGCGTGCATAGTCACAGCTAGTCCCGCCCTCCTCCTCATCACAGAATACTTTTGGATTACTTCTGAATTTATTCTTGTTTATTTGATGTCACCTGCATTTCAGTAGTATAAGCTTTTTTATTAATGTTTAATGCTTACCGACATAATGGTGCTGAAATATATAGTAAAATAGTAATAAATTTACTTAATTGATCAAAATATGAGAATGTATATACTTTTTTGTTTTACTTGCTATTTGTTTGTTTCTGAATTAAATAAAACACTTAAAATGTTCTTACTCCAGCAATTTTGGCATTACTAACGCCATCAGTTATATTTATGAATCAACATCACAAAATAAAGTCTCAAGAATTTATAGCAAAAGCACATTCATTCATATGTTTGAAGCCGAGTACTAAAATGTACAGCACTAATGCAATCGGTTCTGCATTTATGTGTGGATTACCACTCAATCTTCAGTGTAAATATAGCTGGTGGCTAGAATCAGTGTTTGTGCAATTCCACTCCCACCCCCTCCCTTTGAATAACTTTGAATGCATATAAAACGTATATCAGATGTAGGCTGCTATATATTTAAAAGAAAAATAAATAAATCAACTGACTGTCTTTGAAAAGTCAGGAAAATCTATCTGCTGACCTTATAACATTTAATTGTCTTCAGGAACCTGATTCTATTAAAACAGTAAAAATGAGCTCAGATGCAAAGCAGGCTGACCTTCTCGCCTACGCTAATGAGTTATATCACTGACCAATCAAAAGGGTGAACTTCAGTTAACCTGGAGTGATGACTGGCTGGGCAGCAGTCTGGAGTCAGCACATCTCTGCTGCGACACAACACTCTCCTAAGTGTGTCCTCTGACAGAGCTTTATATTGATGGATGACAATGACTGACTGAATTGTCGCTGTCATAATCCTAGGATACAGCACTCATTATTTTCCCCATGCTGCATGACATACTGTACATATTTATGAGGTGTCCCTAGGGACATTATTCAGAATTACCATGCACATACACATATGAAACTAAATTCATTCACATACTATACTGAAATGCTCACACACACACAAGTGAAAAGCTCTCACACACCCAACTGAAACGCGCTCACACACACACAACTGAAATTATTACGCTCACACACACAAGTGAAAAGCTCTCACACACGCAACTGAAACGCGCTCACACACACAACTGAAACGCTCTCACACACACAACTGAAACGCGCTCACACACACAACTGAAACGCTCTCACACACACAACTGAAATTATTACGCTCTCACACACACACAAGTGAAACGCTCTCACACACACAACTGAAACGCTCTCACACATGCAACCAAAACGCTCTCACACACGCAACTGAAACGCACTCACACACACAACTGAAACGCTCTCACACACACACAACTGAAACGCTCTCACACACGCAACTGAAACGCTCTCACACACACAACTGAAACGCTGTCACACACGCAACTGAAATGCTCTCACACACACAACTGAAACGCTCTCACACACACAACTAAAATTATTACGTTCTCACACACACAACTGAAAAGCATTTCAGTTGAAACGGAAGGTGGTTAAAGTCCCCACTCCAGTCCAGTTGATGGCAGTAGTGCACCTCTAAGCTGGTTGGCAATAACAATAAAATCGAAGATAAAGAAGAAGTAAAAAAGAAAAAAGCGCGGGTGCACAAAACAGTTCTTTCGCCAGTCGCCACCTGCTCACCAGTAAAGAAGCCTAACCGAAGTAGCGAACTAAACAACATATTGACCTCAACGGACCATCTGGGCAGCGTCAAGTGAACAGTTGCAGTTACAAAAGGGAGGCTTCCCTTTCATCAGAAAGAAACCGAAGAATCCACTCTAGGAAGTAGGCCTACATGTACTTTTGCAGACTTTGAATCAGCCTACTTCATCTACAATGTATGTTCATCTGATCCTCTTTGTTTGGACCTGCAGTTGACAATGCAACGCTGCTACGCTGGCGGGAAGGGAAGAGCGACGCTAGGTGATCGTCCATCGATGTGTCCACACTTGGAGTTGCAACGGTCGGCTGCTGCCCGATTGTTGTGGCATTTGACAGTGTTCTGATGGTCTCCGCTGAAGCCAATATGGTGTTCAGCAAGCCCGCTGCATCGACTAATGTTCTTTGCTGTTGTTGGGAAGACATTGGTGTAGCGCAATTGGCGGGCGAACTAACGGTCAACAGTCGCTTATGTTGTGGAAGGCGCGGTTTTCTACTATGCTTTCTTTCAACAGCTTCTAGTTATTCGTCTTGAGGTGCACGACTGCCACCAACTGGAGTGGAGTGGGTACTTTAACCACCTTCCGTTTCAACTGAAATGCTTGCATACAACATACTGAAATGCTTTCATACAACGTACTGAAATGCTTTTCAGTTGTGTGTGTGAGAGTGTAATAATTTTAGTTGTATGTATGAGAGCATTTCACTTGTGTGTGTGAGAGCGCGTTTCAGTTGTGTGTGTGAGCATTTCAGTTGCGTGTGTGTGAGCATTTCAGTTGTGTGTGTGAGAGCATTTCAGTTGTGTGTGTGTGTGAGCATTTCAGTTGTGTGTGTGAGAGCATTTCACTTGTGTGTGTGAGAGCGCGTTTCAGTTGTGTGTGTGAGCATTTCAGTTGCGTGTGTGTGAGCATTTCAGTTGTGTGTGTGAGAGCATTTCAGTTGTGTGTGTGTGTGAGCATTTCAGTTGTGTGTGTGAGAGCATTTCAGTTGTGTGTGTGTGTGAGCATTTCAGTTGTGTGTGTGAGAGCATTTCAGTTGTGTGTGTGTGTGTGAGCATTTCAGTTGTGTGTGTGTGAGCATTTCAGTTGCGTGTGTGTGAGCATTTCAGTTGTGTGTGTGAGCATTTCAGTTGTGTGTGTGAGAGCATTTCAGTTGCGTGTGTGTGAGCATTTCAGTTGTGTGTGTGAGAGCATTTCAGTTGTGTGTGTGTGTGAGCATTTCAGTTGTGTGTGTGTGTGTGAGCATTTCAGTTGTGTGTGTGAGAGCATTTCAGTTGTGTGTGTAAACATTCTAGTAATTTTGTTTCTGTTTGGGATCAATTTAGCACCCTTATAGCAGGTGAAAATTGGAGGCATTTTATTCATGTTTTTACCTGGGGTCTTTGAGATTCCAAGCATTCATTCTGCAAAACTACTAACATTTTGCATGGAGTTTTTAACAGGGTTCCCACTCCTTTTGACCACTGAAATTCCATGACATTTACTTGTCATTTGTGATTACTGGGAAAGGATTTAGCTCAAAATAAATCTTTGCTTACAAATAAAACATCACTATGCATGCAATTTTACTCTACACAAGCACAATATAGCTAATGAGATATTTTTAGTGCAGAAGAAAACCATTAAAATATAAACTCACTACAGAAATGTCCAAGACATTTAAAATTTCACCAATTTCAATTGCTTTTCCTGGCCTGGATATTTTTTAATTCTCTGATATTTCCAGGTTTCACATGACTGTTTTAAGCATGATGTATTGTTTAAAAGTTTGAAATATTGTTTATAATTGGTTCTCATAAGAACTACAACGGTCTTTAAGACCCTCAAAAAAGGACATGAGGATTAAACTGAATGTTGCAGATGTTTTAATAACTGAATGCTCAATTAATAAAGTTAATGCATGTATAATTGCAATTAATATTTGAAAGTTATGTTTTCCAGCTGTCTCTGCTTTAATTTGAAAAGAAGACAGTGCCATATGAGAAAAGCTCCTCATGAGCTATAATGAGGAAAATCATTATAATTGTGTTATAATGTGTGACGAGGAGCATCTCTGACAGATGTGCAACACTGGGCCGATTCTGTTATATATGGACTTTTGCAGCTCCAGGCTTCTCCTATGGGTGATCGTTGGTATTGCTTTGCCTGGAGAATGAGCTCATGACATGACAAGAGTAATATATCTTTACCTATTTATTTTGCAATCCGTTGTTGACGAGCTTTTCAGCTGTTGTATGATTGATTGAACCTCCATATCTGCCAAAGTGGACAAGACATCAGAAAATCGATCAATGTTAGAAAGCTCACTGTTTCAGTCAAGCAGTACCCACAAACCAAATACAAGATCTGTAAAGACTTTTGTCCCTCTGGTTTTACAAAAAAGGCCTGGTATGTATAAAAAGAGTGTATACACATATACATATACAAGTATATAAAGAAAAACAACCCTTAAGATATGGGTTAAACATTTATTATATTTTCTCCTGATTTATCTCTCCATTATCACTGTAGAAATACTTTCCCATTGTTGCCACTGCGTATGCTGTAAACACACTTGCATGCATTTATTTATGTTTAATGCTTGTTGAACACAAACATACAGTGAGTTCTGTCTGATTTAATGTTCAATCTTGTGCCATGTTTGAGGAAGGAAGTCATTTAAACGCACTGTTGCAAGAGCCATTACTGAATAGCAACTCTGATTGCATATTTAAATGAAAGAATTTGCAGAACTAATTGACCAAATTTCATTTCCACATGGTGGTTTGACATTATGCCAGTTTTGTAAAAGTAGTAGACTTATTGAGCCCATTATATTTAATTTCATTCTGCCGTTCTGGCAAATTAGCCAATACAGTTTTACCATCCAGGCAGATTTATTTATTATACACAACAGCATAGATGAGCAACAGTTACTGCTGTAGCATCCCACCAAAAAAGCCAGCAAAAAAATAAAAATAAAATAAAAAGTACTACACTGTGCACATTTAATGGATGTAACATATTTCACCAGACAATGCATGCTCACAAAAGTAGATCTGAAAACACTTACATAAACGCTTACATAAATGAGCGTGCTTCAGAGAAATTACATGCAGTAATGAATGTCACACTCATTTGTCCCAGTTCATGAATGTACAGTACAGTCTCCCCATAGACATTATTTAAAAAACTCTTACAATTATCATTATACAAATCATTATAGATCATTTCTACAAAAACATGCAAGTATAGAAATGTCTATTTCATGGATTTGCATATTTCTGACCCCACTTTTTGAAAAGGGGTGCAAAAAGATGGGAGAGGGACTGGTTGTGATGCAAAATGAACTCCATTTATCATGACTAGATGTTGCTATTATTTGGTGCCACTACAATTTAGTTTAACAACCGTCTTTGTCATCAAGCAGTTCTCTCAACCTTACATTGTCACAACCATTCTTTTTAACCAAGAATATATCCACATAGTCAGGATTGGGGGGTGGGACCAAAAATAATCATTTAAATCTGAAGTGTGCAATTCAAAGACTGATCATACTGTGAATTTGGGGACAGTAGGTCGAAAGTTTTGCTGTAGAAATCTGTGCTTACTGGAATTCACACCATGTGACCAGAACACGTAATTCGACAGAATGGGGTTCATTTCAGGATACATGAACATTTGGAAACAACATGTCGATTTCCGGTGTGATCATGTTGCAATTCCTGCACCACAAATGGAATTGCAAAAATAATGAATCTTTTCAAATAGATTTCCAAAATAATCCCCCCAATTCTGCCATAGATAAGCCAAACAGATATAGAGTGCAACAGTGCCCACACACTTTTACAACCATATGGGTTATTTGTCCCATTAATTTATGAATGATTTATTTTCATAAAATCCTTCATAAAACAGTTCTAATCCATGAACCAAACCGACCAGATTCAAAGTGTATCACAACATTACAACGATTTGATAGAGGCACAGTGTTTACACTTTTCAGCTAAACAAACCTATGAATGAATACTCTCTGCATATTAAACTGGGAGAATGTTTTTTAACAAGAAAAACCAGTAACACTTTACAATAAGGTTCCATACGTTAACAGTACTTAACAACATTAGTTAACATTAACTAACAATGAACAATATTTATTAAGCATTTATTATTCTTATTACATGTTCATTTCAACATAAACTAATAGATTTAAAAAAAAACAAAAGTTATAGTTGTTAACATTAGTTAATGCACCATGAACTAAAATGAACACAATGAACAATTGTATTTTTATTGACTAATATTAACAAAGAATAATAAATTGTGTAACAAATATATTGTTAATTGTTAGTTCATGATACCTAATGCATTAACTAATGTTAACGAATGGAACCTTATTGTAAAGTGTTACAGAAAAACCGCACACTTCAGCAATGAAAATATTTGTTGACTAATGATCTCAATATTGAGGTGGATATGTCCTCCTAAAAGTCTATGGTGGTTATGGTCCTGACTACAACCATAAGTACTGCATTGAAATTAGCTTTATGCTAACTGCGTTGAAAGTCAAATGTCTTAGCCCTGCAGTGACACACAATCACTTCAATCAGAGTTGCTGACGCTGCTAAACTGCAGGTGCTAAGGGATTATCGCATAATTATGAAGATGACCTCTACATTTTAAATGTAAATGTTTGTAAATGAACAATCTGTTTTAATTTAAGCATTATATTGACTTTCTGTATTTACCATTTTCCCAGCAGATTTGATCTCTGTGCTTTCACTGTATTGCACTAGAGTGATTCTATTTAATTGTTTGTAAGCGACATCTGTTAAGAAAGCACTTTCGTATTGCAACAGTGGTTCTGAATTTATATAGATAGACAGACAGACAGATAGATAGGTGATAGATATAAAGATAGATAGATAGATAGATAGATAGATAGATAGATAGATAGATAGATAGATAGATAGATAGATAGATAGATAGATATTATAATATATATATATATAAAAATTATAGATATAATTTATATTTAATGATTATAATATCTTATTTAACTTTACTATTTATCTGACGTTGATTGTTCTATATTTTTAAATCTTTAGGGACAGTATCCAGAGATGAGCCAAATAAATAACTTTAATTGTGCATTTTTTTATTATTATTAAAATGTGTTAGGTATTTTGCTTATTATTTTTGTGTCAAATGTCAATGTAAAAAAATCTTTACTAAAAATGCTGGAATTACTTTATAATCTCCATAAACTGCAACAGCAAAGACAGGCCAGACTCAGATTATATTACACATGATTTACAAAGTCTGTGCTCCTGTGAGACAAGAATGTGCTATTCTAAATGTCAAAATATCCTTGAGAAAGATAAGGCACATGCAATAAAATGCTTAAAAGTAGAATTAAAAGTGCTTAAAAGGCCTGGCATTCACGATATGTCACTTCAAAGAGGCGGATGTTATGGATCAGGATTCCTCCACTAAAGCGTATGAATGTCAGGCGTCAAGACGAAGACCCCTATCAGAGAGGTCTGTTTTCTCGAAATCTTAGAGAGTAATTTGATCAAACTTAATGATGTTTTTGTCTTGACATTTACTGTACTGATGTCTGTTATGTTGAAATATAATTATTTATTATTTAAATTATTTAAATTATTTATTATTGTTGATTATAGTTGACATCTGGTAAACTCATCACCTGAAAAGCATGCTTAATGCAAAACCTAAATGTTTCCAAACAAAAGTCTTGTTTTTGAAAAGAGTATTTGAAGCAAATATATTACCATATGGTTTGCAGAATAATATCCTCTTTTAAAATAAATAATCTGAGGGTGTTTTGAATAACTCAGAGGTGCAACAAAATAAATACCAACAATAAAATTGCATTTAGCTGATAATAAGCTGCTTCCATAAAGAATTTTTTTTTATCTATCTATCTCAAAGAATGGCTTTCTGGCAATAATAGTATCATAGCAGGCAGAAAATTTGCCATCCAGCCAAGTATTTTGCAAAGGATCAAACTTGAGACATCGACTGTCTATATTATATACATTGTGTGCTGGTGTCTGCTGTACAGCATTGTTCTGTTCACAGGGCTAAAGGCACAACAGGGCCAGCACAGTAGGTGCAGAAACATAGAGGGGGACAGAGTCTACTCTTACTGAGTGAATCACATAAAGATTGATATTTCACAGCATGCAGCATAATTGTTGTAAGAGAAAAAATATATTTATTCAAGACTGAAAAGGATGTGCTGTGAGCACATTTTCAAGTGTCTTGGCGTGATTTGCATACATTTATATATATTAACACATTGTGATCTGTAACTTTGGATCTGGGTGTGTATAAATAAATTATGCAAATGAGCAGAAGATAGCAGCAGATACATGCTCTTAAAGGAATAGTTCACCAAAAAATGTAATTCATTTACTCACCCGGATGTCATTCCAAACCTCTATGACTTTCTCTCTTCAGTGGAGCAGAAAATGAGATGTTGGGCAGAATGTTCTGGTGTTCTTTTCCGTACAATGAAAGTGAATGGGGATGGGAGCTATCAAGCTCCAAAAAAAGAAAGCACCATAAAAGTAGTCCAGGTGTCTTATCCATATATCCCAGCTCATCTCAAGCGATACGACATCCTTGTTTGATGAAACATGTGAGAATCAATGACGTTTGATTTCAAACCAGGCGTGCCAAATTTGGATGTTTTTTTGTTGTCAGTTTAGCAACTGACAGCCCCTGTTCTCATTCACTTTTATTGTATAGCAAAGAGCAGTCAGGACATACTGCCTAACATCTGCTTTTCTGTTGCATGGAAAAAAGAAAGAACACTGTAAACAGTGGTAACTTGTAATTGTTAACTCAAGGATATATTTCTGATCTATTCAAGGACCTACCTGATCTGCTAATCTAATCGCTTAAAGTTTGTTTTGTTGATGTAACCTAAAGTATTCAGGTTGAACCAGTGGTGTTAAATATTAATTTAGACTTGAATAACATCACATAAAGGGATAGTTCATCCAAAAATGAAAATTCTCTAATCTTTTACTCACCCTCATGCCAAGTTTTTAGAAGAATATTTCAGCTCTGCAGGTCCATACAATGCATGTGAATGGTGTCCAGAATTTTGAAGCTCCAAAAAAGCACATAAAGGAAGCATAAACGTAATCAATTTGACTCCAGTGGTTAAATACATATCTTCTAAAGTGATATGATAGGTGTGGGTGAGAAACAGATCAATATTTAAGTAATTTTCTACTGTAAATATCTGCTTTCACTTTCACTTCCAAATTTGTCTTCTTTTGGTGGAGATTTATCATAAAAATAACTTAAATATTTATCTGTTTCTCACCCACACCTATCATATCGCTTCAGAAGTCATGAAGTAAACCACTGTAGTATGGATTATTTTATACTGCCATTATGTGCTTTTTGAAGCTTCAAAGTTCTGGCCACCATTCACTTGCACCTACAGAGTTGAAATATGCTTCTAAAAAGGTTTGTTTGTTTTTGTACGAAAGAAAGAAAGTCATACACATCTGGGTGAGAACATAATGACAGATTTCTATTTTTGCGTGAACTATCACTTTAATTTAGATGTCATCACATGAAGCCCATTTTTAGGTTATCTGACAAAACTTTCCTTACAGTGTATCGAGTAAACAGACAAAGACAGATTTTTTTTTTTTGTCGAGCTTTTCCTTTAATCTGTATATGATACCCTCTTTCAGTTGCTGAATGTTGGCAATGATGGAAAACATGTAAACAACATCATTAAAAGCATGACAAAACAGAGAATCATATACATATGTTCCATTTGCCCCAATTAAGGTAAACTGTAATTGCATGGCTATTTGAATTGTGAAGGAGCAGTTGATGTTTAATATATCAGGTATGGAAGAGTACCTCCAACACATGAAGCCCTCTGAAATGAAGGTCAAAGTACAACGAAGCTAAAGCATTTTGTAATACATTTTTCAAAATATAAATTCAATGACCAATTACTTTTTCCATTAACACGAATTTTGGTAGTAATGCATGCACAAACATTAATGCAGATCATGGTAGTAATGCATTCCTGAATGCTTCGTATGTTGATTATATCAAGGTCATATTATATCAAAGGCATGTGTTAATCATATGCTTGCACATGAGTACATGTCAGTTTGCCCATGATTTATGTTCCATCCTAGAGGACATTAACGGATAGGGAGGGGAATAAAAACGCTACAGCAAACTTGATTTGAGATGTCATCTTTTGCAGCCAATGCCAATAATTTTCATTTTAACCAGAATAAAATAAACATTAAAATAAAAATAATCCTCAACAACAAAAGCTTTAGACAGAAATGTGTGGTTTATTTACATAGTATGGAATTAAAGATAAATCCACTGTAATTTAAATCGGATCAGAAGAAAATATAAGTGGCAAAGACAAGAGATTAAAATAAATTCAACCAACAAACAAACAAATAATCAACCACTCTTCTAAGCCGCCACTTTATACTAATACTACTCTTGAAAAAAGACATATTAATCAGCATAAACTTCTCCTAAATAAGAGCACTGCATCATGTTGACTTCTTTTCCAGCACCACTTTTTCACTCTCTCTTAGAGATGCTTCACTTCTGACAGGATATCTTACACTTACTCAAGGGCGTAGATTTGGCTTGAACATTGGGGGGGTTGCAGCGTGAAGCATTTACCCATGTTTCCATTGATCATGGTATAAAATTGGGGAGGTTGTACCTTGCTTGTTTTGATTATTGGGGGGTTATTTATTGTGTAAAAGCATAATTTTTGAAAATACAAACATGCTTTTTTGCAACACTTTCACTTTGAGTCTGTAGATGTCACCTCCATATGGGCTTGACTGGTTAATATCACGCCCTCGGCTCTTTTTGGTGCATCTTTGACGTATTACTCACCTCTAGCAATAGATGTGTCATTCACAGTTACTCTCTGATCTCTCCTGCTGCCAAGTGACAGATAATATGACTTATGAGTGTATAGAGCAGAAGGGGAACCTACAGTATTTAACCTTTTACACAATTAGGTTGAGCCTCAATCTCAGTTCTTTTGTCAGTTCTTCAACCCACAAGTCTTAATCTTGAGAGCCCTCTGTTTGGTCATTTTAATTGTGCGTGAATGGTCTCTATTGAGATCCTCATTTGCTTCTGCTGTTTAGACAGCGTACTAACTTGTGTTCATTAATGTGTACATATTGAACCTCAGTCTAAATTTCCACAGCTTATCTCTGAATTCAAGGTGTGAAAAAGGTTCCTCACCAAACAACCTACATTTTCAGCACCATGGACAAGGAGAGCAAAGTCATACTGTAACTTTATTATAGCTACCAAAAATAGATTCATGAATTTCTAGTTAATAGGCCTGATTTAAGGTAGTTTAGCATGCAATGTAGTAAGTGACAAATTGCATTGTTCAATCATTGGACAAAAAGAAAGAAGTACTGATTTAAGCACAAGCACTTGGATTACCCAATTTATTTATTAAGTTTTGTATCAGTCGATAGCTATAGCTAAGCAGTGAGCAAGTATGAGCATTTTATTTGCACATCTGATTGATATATGCAGATTTTTTTATACAGTTTTCCATTATTAGCCACCACAATCTGTCAAAGCACTATTAGCAGTATGAAATCCAAATATTCTGTTCAGTGTTAAAGGAATAGCCTATATCTTCTAATGAGCCCCCCAAACAGATCTTATTTCCCTATAGTCTCAATCTCAACGTCTGCAACATCTAAAGCTTATGAGTTTGTGGAAAGCTTTTTTAAAGTCATCATTCGACATGGTGTATATTACTGGGTTGATGAGTGAGTTGAGGTAGCCAAGCCATGTAAAAACGTCAAACAGTTCTGGAGATAACACACAGGATGGACAGAGGGGGACCAGCAGTGTGTAAATGAAAAACGGCAACCAACACACAATGTAAGCTCCTAAAATAATGCCCAATGTTTTGGTGGCTTTCCTCTCGCGCGCAGCCGATATTCGCTTTTTCTCCAGAAGCGAATCGGACACAGTTACTCGAATTTGATTGTCACTGTTCAGAGAGCCGGTGTCAGAGCAAAGCTCTTGGCGTCCACATTGCAAAGGAGACGTCGAAGCAACAGATGCGGGAGAATTAGTGATGAGATGCGCTGAAGTGAGTCTTTTCCCCGCTTTTTTGGGCGACTGTTTCAAGATGCGCTTTCTCGCCTCCACGTAAATCCTCCCGTACAAGGCGATGAGTAGCAACGTGGGGATGTAGAAAGCCCCGAACGTGGAGTAGATGGTGTAAAAGATGTGGTCCGTGTTTACCATGCAGGTGGTCAGCTCCCCCGCCTTCACCTGGCGCCAGAAGAAAGGAGGCAGTGAGATGGAGATTGCGATGATCCAAGCGGTCGCCACCATCCCCGCCGCTCGCGCTTGTGTCCGTTTTTTGGCGTACTCGACCGCGTCCGTGATAGCCCAGTATCGATCCAAGGCGATTACGCACAGGTGGAGAATGGACGCGGTGCAACATGTTATATCTGAGGACAGCCAGATGTCGCAAATAACCTGTCCGAGCGTCCACTCGTGGGTGACCGTGTAAAGCGCGCAAATGGGCATCACGAGCACCGACACCAAAAGGTCCGTGACGGCCAGGGACGCGATCAAGAAGTTCGCCGGCGTCTGGAGCTTCCTGGACTGGGAGATGGTCGCGATGACAAATGCATTGCTTAGTATTGTGGCAAGAGTAAGGAGACCGAGAACGGATGCTACGGTGACTTGGAAAGCAAAACTTTCTTCTTTTTCGTCAGTTTTAGGCGTTAAAGTCACATTGGGGTCGGTCGAGCTGTTTAATAGCAGGTCGAAATTTACAGGCGTTGGTTTGAAGTGACCGCTGCGCTCCATTCCAGAGGACATGGACACATATGCTACTTATGTCTTTAATTTCCCTTACGTCCGCGTCTCCACATTTCTGCATAGTGAGCCCTTTTTAGAAAGCATTTTCTTCACTTCATGATTTCTGTCAGCTCCAAAATCAGTTCCAAACATATTCTCTGTAATGTTTTTGCTTTGCGACGTGCGAAGATATCTTTCTGTTTCATTCTGATACTTAAACTTCAATTTAAAAAAATCCGTCAGCTTCAGGCGTAACAGATGCAAAACAAGATAGACGTAATGGGCGCAAAAAAGTATAAAAAAGCAAAGAAGTTGTGCAGAAACATACATCTTCCATCCCTCCTCAGTGTTCCTCTGGCTTCACTTTCACAAACGAGTCGTCTCTGAAAGGTAGATACATTGCCCGCTATACCAACTGCCATTTTTCATGGGTTTCACTGATAGGCGGGAGCAGGATCCTTGCTTTTTATAGGGCTCTGATGTAAAAGTTGCAGCTTTGATAACCATGAGCTTCTAGTTTTAGGGAGTATGCTATCCTCTGGGTCTTAGAGTCTCCCTATTTGTTATTGTCCTTTTAAAGGAATAGTTCACTCTAAAATACAAATTCTCATATAATTTACTCACCCCCAAGCCATCCCTGATGTGTATGACGTTCTTTCTTCTGCAGAACACAAATTATGATTTTTAGAAGAAAATCTCAGCGCTGTAGGTTCATACAATGCAGGTGAATAGTGCCAAAAATGTGAAGCTCCACAAAGCACATAAAGACAGCATAAAAGTAATTCATACAACTCCAGTGGTTTAATTAATGTCTTCTGAAGTGATCTAATTGGTTTTTGGAGAACAAACCAAAATATAAGTATCTCTAACCTCAATTACACTTCCTATTGCTTGATGTGTGCACTGAGCTTCAAAGATTTGTTCACCATTCACTTGCATCGCATGAACAAAGCTCAGATGTTCTTCTAAAAATAATTATTTATGGTCAGCAGAAGAAAGAACGTTATATACATCTGGGACGGCATGAGGGTGAGTGAATGAGGAGGGAATTTTTGGTGAACTGTACCTTTAAGGAAAGGCTACAAACTTTTTTAGTTCACCCATAGTGAAAATTCTGCAAATATTTACTCACCCTTATGTTGTTCGAAGCCATATGCTGTTGTTTTCCTGTGGAACACAAAATGAGAAAATTTGAAGAATCTGAGCACAGCTCCTTTCCATACAACATACGTCAGTGCAATCGGTACGTTTACATGCAGTAATATTTGATCTAATGCGGGTTTTTGTGTTGGAGCTACTGTACAGTCTTCAATTGTCTGTCCAAATATACAGTGAATTCATAAAGTTTTCAGACCCCTTAATTTGTTTTCACATTTTAAGTTGCAGCCTTGTGAAAAATAATAATAATTGAAAGCATTTTAGCATATCAATCTACACTCCATACCCCATAGTGACAAAGCAAAAACCAGATTTGTATAACTCTGAACATTTATTCAAAAGAAAAAAACTGAAATATTACATTGTCATAAGTATTCAGACCCTTTGCTATGACACTTGAAATTTAGCTCAGGTGTAACCCATTTCTCCGGATCATCGTTGAGATGTTTCTACTCTTTGATTGGAGTCCACCTGTGGGAAATTCAATTGATTGGACATGATTTGGAAAGGCACACACCTGTCTTTATATAAGGTCTCACAGCTGAAAATGCATATCAGAGCAAAAACCAAGCCATGAGGTCAAAGGAACTGCCTGCAGAGCTCAGAGACAGGATTATGTTGAGGCACAGATCTGGGGAAGGCTACAAACTTTTTTTGGTGCATTGAAGGTTCCCAAGAGCACAGTAGCCTCCGTAATTCTTAAATGGAAGAGGTTTGGATCAAACAAGACCACAGCTGGTCACCCAGCCATACTAAGCAATCGGGGGAGAAAGGCCTTGGGGACCAAGAACCCAAAGGTCACTCTGGTTGAGCTCCAGAGATCATGTGTGGAGATGGGAGAAACTTGCAGAAGGACAACCATAACTGCAACACTCCATTGATCTGGGTTTTATGGCCAGAGGAAAGCCACTCATCAGTGCAAGACATATGAAAGCCCACTTGTCTTTAGCAGAAAAGAACCTAAAGGACTCTCAGAAACAAGATACTCTGGTCTGATGAAACGAAGATTGAACTGTTTGGCCTCAATTCCAAGGTCATGTCTAGAGGAAACCAGTCATCGCTCATCACCTGAGCCATACCATACCAATAGTGAAGCATGGTGGCGGTAGCATCATGCCATTGGGGTGTTTTTCAGTGGCAGGGACTGGGGGACTAGTCAGGATTGAAGGAAAGCTGAACGCAGCAAAATTCAGAGATGTCCTTAATGAAAACCTGGTCCAGAGCACTCAGGACCGCAGACTGGGCATTCCAACAGGACAATGTCCCTAATCACACAGCTATAACAATGAAGACAACTCTATGAATGCCCTTGAGTGGCCCAGACAGAGACGTAAACCCAATCAAACCTCTCTGAAGAGACCTGAAAATGGCTGTCCACTGATGGTCCCCATCCAACCTGACAGAGCTTGAGAGGATCAGCAGAGAAGAATGAAAGAAAATCCCCAAATCCAGGTGTGCAAAGCTTGTTACATCATACCCAAAAAGACTTGAAGCTATAATCGCTGCAAAAGGTGCTTCAAGTACGAAACTTCAAGTTCAAGTTATGGGACTGAATACTTATCTCAATGTGATATTTCAGTTTTTTTATTTTTAATAAATTTGCTGTTATCAAAAATCTAGTTTTTGCTTTGTCATTCTGGCGTATGGAGCGTAAACTGATGTGAAAAAAAAATAATAATATAAAGCATTTTAGCATAAGGCTACAGCATAACAAAATGTGAAAAAAATGGAAGGAGTCTGAATACTTTATGAATGCACTTGACACAATGAATAATTGAATATTTGAAGGAACAACATCAACTAAAATGAAGCTCTAGATGACTGGATTATTGCAGCGCTTTCCATTAATTTTCTTTGAATTGTAATGATTCTGTTTGAGGTGCTTCGCATGTACGTGGATATGTTCGGGGCTTCGAATAAGGCCTGCTTCTTCCAGCTTTTTGGCGACGTCATAAAAAAGGTTGGCCTTCCTTGTTTTTCATACGTCCATATATGTAAGAATTGTTATCTATGTTGCACATCCCCTTTGTCTTTCGGAGGATGCCCGTAATGCCAAAGCCAGCTCTGTTCCGATTAACATGTATAAATGCTGGATGAAGCCAAGCTACAATCACATTAGGTCACACTAGGTCTGTTAGTACAACCTTGCAAAAATCTGACTGGTATGATTTCAGTCGATTGAAGCAATTAAAAAACAAATTATTGTTTAAGTCCGACTGAAATCAAAAGTGCATGTAAATGTACTGATTGTAATGACTGCTTTGAAGTTCCAAAAAGGACAAAAACACCACAAAAGTAGTCCAACTCTGAAGAAATTTAGGTCATTATTCACTGAAAATCTTAATTTCATTATCTATTCCTCATATTCAAACTAGTGTCAATATGCCATTTTTGTATCTGAATGGGAGAATAAGCTTCGGTGGAAAAGTTTATTTTCTTTTAGTAAAATTTTCAAGTTCTGTTCATACCTTTTGGTTACTTTAAGTTTGATTGCATCAGAAAAACTGGTACTAACAATGCAGGCATTTTTTATGCATAGAAACAATACTCCTATGTATAAAAAACCCATTAAACTCTTGACTGAATGCTTAGTGCACCAACCAGTCGATGTCCTTCATGTCCTAGTTCACAGTAGTTCGGTGATTCTGAAGTACAAATGTTAATTGAATTAGCTCAGATAGAGTAGACATCAAGCGTATAAGACTATAGTCTTCTAAATGGGCTTGACTGCTCTGATCATTTCTGATAATGAAATCAGCAAAATAAACCATGAATAAAAACTATTCAAACTGCAGTCCATCATCATGCATAGCTCCTAAATACAAGGCAACTGTCATCAGAACTGCACATTAATAGCTACAATAGAACTATAACCTAAACAGTTACTTGACCTTCATTATGCAATCACTGAGTAAGCAGGAGTGTACTGAAGTGAATTATAATGTATTGACCGCTTTTGTCAATACAATTTCTTCACATCCTCTATCTCTGCTGACACACCATTGTATTGAACCAATTTCTCCTCATTTCTTGTTGCCGTGTATAAGGGTGTTTAATCACGTGACACACACTTTACTCCCACATAAGAAGACTTTAAGCAGACACAGATTTTATTCCTTTTATATACACATTTAGCTTCTGTTTTAAGTAATCTCTTTCAAAAGTGCCCTGTTGAACACAGTGACAATAAATTACATGATTCAGAATTCATCAAAAATGTATTTTGGTTTCACTTTAGTACAAAAATGTAATCAACCAATTAAAGCCACAATTATCACAGTTTGGGTGAATCAAACAGGCCAAATCTGAATGTGTACCAATAGGTGCGCATGAGTTAGGTTTACAATAAAACTGAGGAAAGAATTGTCTGGGTATAACGTTTGCATGTACAATAAATGCTAAAAGGAATATATGCTACTGAATAATGACTGCAACTTTTGTCTCTCACCCAAACAACTGCATCGCTTCAGAAGACATGGATTAAACCACTCAAATTGTATGGATTACTTTTATGCTTCCTAGATGTCCTTTTTGAAAGTTTTGGGCCTCATTGACTCACATTGTGTGGACAAAATAATCTCATTCATCCTTCAAAACATCTTTGCTTGTGTTCTGCAGAAGAAAGAAAGTCATATGAGTTTGAGATGCATGAGGGTGAGTAAATGATCAGAGAATTTAGATTTTTGTGTGAACTTTCCCTTTAACACATCACATGAATATAAGTTTATATAATGTGCTCAGAGAATGTGTTCTCCACAGTTGTAATTAAGGGCCAATATTTGCTCTGCAGGAATTGATTTTGAGGGGCATTGTTTTTTATTTACCTTTATATGGTCTTATATTTATAGCCATCAAAACAAACACATTTTCCATTTATGTCAAATACTTCAATTGAAAGAATTCATAAAAAAAAAATTATCAGTAGGAACAATTATGGCTCTTTCCTAAAATCACTGAACAACACTTATTTCTGAGACATTGTATACATACAGTATAACTGACAACTACTACAAGTCATTATTGTGTCTGCAGAGTCAGTAAATCCACAACTAGATAAACCCAGAATATAACATAATGTATATATTAAATGTTAAATATGACAGGAATTCAACATTTGCCAACATTATTTTTTTTTTTCACTTCTGGTGGCATTTTCGACTCATTTTTTATTTAATATGTCATGTTAAATATACTTGTTTTCTAAGGAAATGTCCCAGCTGCAATTTGAAAGCTTAATGGTTCATTTTACAAAATTGAGTTTATTCTGTTCCAGTTCCTGAGGATTTGCAATCGCTGCCGCCCTGTGACAAACATTCCCGTCATGATATCATTTGGGTCTTTTATAGTAAACCAAAAGCATATATATATCAGCTAAAAGCTGCACTCATTTAAAAGAAAAAGCTTTATAACTGAAGAGAATCGTATTTCTGAAAAGGCTCTGGCTGATGTTTACAATGTTGCCTTGCTCTCGCCGAGATAAACATTCCCAGCAACCATTCCCCCACCCCTGCTTAACACAATTATGTCTTCTCATGTCCATACAGAGTTATTGAATATGAAATATGATTATCAATCTTGCAATTGCCAAAGAGAGCCTACCCTATGGCGTGTGGAAACTTGCCCTTGAAGGTCAAGTAATATGAACCAAAGTTAACACTCAGATGAGTACCAGATCACTCATGTATTTATGGGACATTCAGGAGTGGGGTGAAGGCTAGGCCCAAAGCTGCAAAACTTACTACATTATCAGTCTGTTGTCCCACATTTGTACTGAAGCCAAAGTGTGAATTCAAATAGCGCCACTGTGTTCTTCCCTTGACAGTCTTGCAGACAGAATTGAATTGGAAAATGTTGTATTCTCTTTGTAAACACATTTTCCCCCTCAAACATCTATTTAATTTAACATCTTCACACTTCTGCATTTGTAAAAATGCTTATTAATTGTCTGCCAGCCTACTACAGATGTAATGACCGGTATGTTGGATTGACAATGCTGTGTGGTGTTTAATCAAGAAAAACCCTTTGAAGACCTGTGGAAATTCATGCATAACCGTAAGAGTCTTATGCCAGGAAAACAGAACAGAAGCCCTGTATGTACATGACACTTAGTTTACCCTAGATAATGAAAGTACATAAAGTTTAATTTGAAAATCAATTTTTTTTATCTAATTCCATATTAAGCTGTTTTTCCCTGTCTAATTTAGGCCTTTGAAACTCAGTTTACCTTCCCACCACCCGTCTGCCAACACATACTAGAGGAAGTACACTATGAATGATTTCACCACCTGACACTATGGAAGCACATTAGAACTTTTGTCCTCTGTAGTCAAATATCATGTATTCTGCAATAAAACTCGCATATCCTATTGATCCATACTTGTCTAGACACTGCATCAGTACACATACAATGTAATCTTAGGCTTGTTGCATTTGACAAGCTGCTTGTTTTCATACTGCAAGATCTACATGTGTTATTGATATTACCAAGAGGAGTAGAAATTTGTCTGGGGTTAAACTACATTGCATCAGCAGTTTAAGTTCATAAAATGACCTGAGCTGAGAGCTTCATAAATCACTTGGCAATGGTAATTCCATGGCATTAATTGGGGAGTGATGAATTATGAAAATGGCTTCTGTTTTGCTTACATGCTGACAATTAAGTCGACTCAAGATGTCTTGATTGATGTTCGCTGGCTAAAAAAAAGGTCACGTTTGGATTTAAGGCAGTGTTATGATCTGGAGTTGCTTCAATTGGTCAGATCTAGGCTCAGCAAAGTTATACAACAATAAAATGAAGTCTGCTGACTACCTGAATGTACTGAATGTCCAGGTCATCCTATTAATGGCATGGGCATATTCCAGGACAACAATGTCAAGATTCATCTGGCTCAAATTGTGAAAGAGTGGTTCAGGGAGCACGAGGAATCATTTTCACACATGAATTGGCCACCATATTGTCCTGACCTTAACCCCATTGAACATTTTTGGGATGTGCTGGAGACGACTTTATGGAGTGGTTTGACTATCCTGTCATTATTACAAGATCTTGGCCAAAAATTAATGCAACTCAGGATGGAAATAAATGTTGTCACATTGCATAAGGTTGTTGAAACATTGCCACAATGAATGCGTGCCGTAATCAAAGCTAAAAGCGTTCCCACAAAATATTAGAGTATGCAACTTTTTTATTTTTTGGCCAGGCAGTGTACAGCATTTTAGTCTGCATAACTCTACAACTGATGGATGACAGTTCTCACAATCTTGACTCACAGGGTTGAGACGATGCCATCTAAACACTTGTTTCATTGACTTCTTTTTCATTCTAAAGATGCCATTAAGGAATTACGTGACTAGACACAGTGGGCCTATTTTCCAGACACAGATTAAGTCTTGTGCTGACTGAAAAAAATTAATGAAGAAACACTTTAGTCAGTGAAATGTAACCTAGGAACTTGCCTAATTTGCATCTGGGAAAATGTCCATAGCAGTTTCCCAATCTGGATATACGTAGACTTCATTTGGGAAAGCAACCCAAAGTCATCTTCAGCACAGATCAAACTGTATACTTTGAATTTAAATGTATGAAGTTCAAGAAAAATTCAAGAGATCCACCAGACACCTCGAAGACAATTTTATAATGCCTGAAGCGGTCTGACCCCAACACATTAATCACATGCCTAGTACCGTTTGGACTTAATAAAACTGAGCAAGAAGTCAGTGTCAAGACATTCTTGACTGAATATGTTTTCCGTTTAGATTATGAGAAATCATATCGCTTGAGGAAGAGTGAGTCTTAAAAAATACCTTGTTCAAAACCCATTGTTTATGTAGGGTGGCAAATTTTGGTCCACTGATATTTAAATAATTAATATAATGAGGCCAAAGGTATGTGTGATGCACTGTTGACTGAGTTCAATATATTTTCCTTAAAAGTAAGACTGCATAAAATTGTTAAGTGTTTTATTCCAATTTCTTTCAGGGTAGGTTGTTTTGTGAAAGTCAATTCCTGTATAGGCAAAATGTAAGATATAAAACAATTATGAAACAAATCAATTCATTAAACATCAATAATGTAATGTGGGGCCTGGGTAGCTCAGCAAGTAAAGACGCTGACTACCACACCAGGAGTCGCAAGTTCGAATCCAGTGCGTGCTGATTGAGTCCTGTCAGGCTTCCTAAGCAACCAATTGGCCAAGTTGTTAGGGTGGGTTGAGTCATGTTGGGTTAACCTCCTCGTGGTCACTATAATGTGGTTCTCACTCTCGGTAGGGCGCTTGGTGAGTTGTGTGTGAATGCCACAGAGAATAGCGTGAAACCTCCACAAGCGCTAGGTCCCTGCAGTAACGCGCTCAACAAGCCACGTGATAAGATGCGCAGATTGATTTTCTCTGACATGGAGGCAACTGAGATTCATCCTCCACCACCTGGAGTCACTACGCCACCAAGAGGACTTAGAGCACATTGGGAATTGGGCATTCCAAATTGGGGAGAAAAGGGGAGAAAAAGTTAATAAATAAAAAAGGTAACGCATGAAAAAATCTAATAATTGTTTTGGCCAGCAAATTCTGTAATTAGGGATTGTATATATCGATAATTCTCACAACACCTGTCAAAACTTGCCCCAGTAAAATGTGACAATTTACGAAATACACTTGATCTAAGAACACAATTCATCCTTTCAGTTTAAAAACCCACCTTCATTATACAATTGACCCTTGTCTTAATGTAATGCATGCCTGTGTGGTTTTATTAAGTTCACTAGTTTACCCAACAGCTATTACAAAATACAAAAATGATGATGCTACTGGAATTTTTCACTGAGACAACAACATTTAGATGGATTAGGTCAAATTAATGTACTTCAGCAGTTTTAACTCAACTTCAGTAGAATTGTCAAAGTTGATTTAGTAAGATTTAATTAACAAACTAATGCTTAATTTGTGTTATTAATCAGAAGTATATGCCAGGTGAGAAAGTGTAACAACAGTGAAACTGGTGCACTGTCAATCTCTCAAATCTAGTTTCACCTGAAAGTGAAAGTCCATCCTCAACCTAAGCACATATGCCTTCACCAGATCAGTACCCGCCAAAACTCCTGCATACACTCTTTTTAAATGGCAATTTAACAGAACATTAAACATTAACAAATCACCTCCTGTTCCTACTTGTTTTCCCAATCGAGTTCCATGCAAAGCATGCTGGGAAATGGAAATCCGCTGTCCAGTTTCATCAATGCTACATTACCACTACAAAAAGTATTCATGTAGTTCCAATTCAAAAGGATTAAGTAAACTTCCATTTTACACATTTAAATGGAGAGAAAGAAAATAAATTATGTTGTGACAAAATGTTGGTTTAGTTACTTTTAATTAAGTAACAAAAAAATACATTTTGAAAATCATTTACAAAATAATTTAAATGTAATATGGGCTTGACCTAGGTTAGGGTTGGTGTTAGGCATATACAAACCATTGCTGAAGAAAACACATTTATGCATAGCAGAGGAGGATCTAAAAAATAATTTACAGGTGAAACTCGAAAAATTAGAATATCGTGCAAAAGTTCATTAATTTCACTAATTCAACTTAAAAGGTGAAACGAATATATTATATAGACTCATTACAAGCAAAGTAAGACATTTCAAGCCTTTATTTGATATAATTTTGATGATTATGGCTTACAGCTTATGAAAACCCCAAATTCAGAATCTCAGAAAATTAGAATATTGTGAAAAGGTTCAGTATTGTAGCCTCAAAGTGTCACACTCTAATCAGCTAAACACCTGCAAAGGGTTCCTGAGCCTTTAAATGGTCTCTCAGTCTGGTTCAGTTGAATTCACAAGCATGGGGAAGACTGCTGACCTGACAGTTGTGCAGAAAACCATCACTGACACCCTCCACAAGGAGGGAAAGCCTCAAAAGTTAACTGCAAAAGAAGTTGGATGTTCTCAAAGTGCTGTATCAAAGCACATTAATAGAAAGTTAAGTGGAAGGGAAAAGTGTGGAAGAAAAAGGTGCACAAGCAGCAGGGATGACCGTAGCCTGGAGAGGATTGTCAGGAAAAGGCCATTCAAATGTGTGGGGGAGCTTCACAAGGAGTGGACTGAGGCTGGAGTTACTGCATCAAGAGCCACCACACACAGACGGGTCCTGGACATGGGCTTCAAATGTCAAACGTCTTACCTGGGCTAAAGAAAAAAGAACTGGTCTGTTGCTCAGTGGTCCAAAGTCCTCTTTTCTGATGAGAGCAAATTTTGCATCTCATTTGGAAACCAAGGTCCCAGAGTCTGGAGGAAGAATGGAGAGGCACACAATCCAAGATGCTTGAAGTCCAGTGTGAAGTTTCCACAGTCTGTGTTGGTTTGGGGAGCCATGTCATCGGCTGGTGTTGGTCCACTGTGCTTAATTAAGTCCAGAGTCAACGCAGCCATCTACCGGGACATTTTAGAGCACTTCATGCTTCCTTCAGCAGACAAGCTTTATGGAGATGCTGACTTCATTTTCCAGCAGGACTTGGCACCTGCCCACACTGCCAAAAGTACCAAAACCTGGTTCAATGACCATGGTATTACTGTGCTTGATTGGCCAGGAAACTCGCCTGACCTGAATTCCATAGAGAATCTATGGGGCATTGCCAAGAGAAAGATGAGAGACATGAGACCAAACAATGCAGAAGAGCTGAAGGCCGCTATTGAAGCATCTTGGTCTTCCATAACACCTCAGCAGTGCCACAGGCTGATAGCATCCATGCCACGCCGCATTGAGGCAGTAATTAATGCAAAAGGGGCCCAAACCAAGTACTGAGTACATATGCATGATTATACTTTTCAGAGGGCCGACATTTCTGTATTTAAAATCCTTTTTTTTTATTGATTTCATGTAATATTCTAATTTTCTGAGATTCTGAATTTGGGGTTTTCATAAGCTGTAAGCCATAATCATCAGAATTATATCAAATAAAGGCTTGAAATATCTTACTTTGATTGTAATGAGTCTATATAATATATTAGTTTTACCTTTTAAGTTGAATTACTGAAATTAATGAACATTTGCACGATATTCAAATTTTTTGAGTTTCACCTGTATGTGGTGGCAAGGGGGTGGCATGTGGACTATGAGGGGTGGCAACACCAAAGTAAGCTCAGGGGTTAGTTGTCACATTGCAACCTTCCAGTAGACAAGCACACAATAGGCTACAGCTGTAATCAATCATGCCGCGATAGTCAATTGTCCCGCTGTTGTCATTTTTGCTTTTGGTTAGAATTGAGACAGTTCAACTAAATTCAATTAAGTTCTGGGGTGGCAATGCTTTTTCTTAGGGTGGCACATGCCACCCCAGTAGATCCATGCCTGACACATAGGACTTTTGACTCAAACCCCTATACCCCAAGACAAGCTGTCACATAGGGAAGTTGTCACAATAACTAAATCACTGTGACAACTTCCCTATGTGACAGCTTGTCTTGGTTTACCCTATACAGAGAGTAAAGAACTAAAACACAAGGTTCAGTACCTCTAAATCCATACACAGAACCTGGACTGGGCACATAACATGGTACTCTATTTCTTGAGGAGGCTCAGTCTTTAAATGAGAGCAGCGGAGTGCTAGAGATGTTTTACCTGTCTAGAGTGGCCACCTCTATTACTGGTCTCACTGTAAACAATGGCAGGGAAGAGAAGGATGTCACAATTGGCATCCATCATAAACAATTTTGCACATATCACCTTTAGCTGCCATTTACCTCCACCACAGTGTTATAAGAATGAAGCCATCAGACAATAGAGCGCCTCTTTCCTCACCACCTCCTCCTTCTCTTGAGATTTCCACCTTTAAGTAACTGCAGGCTGTTTCCTCAGTCATAAGTAACAACTTTGCACTTATTCAGTTTTTTTTCTTCACACTCAGTGACTTCATACCCATATATCTATTTTCTATATATATCTAATTGAGAGATATTGACCTGAGGCATGATGTCATTCCATATCGATGCATTCCCTTAAAATGCATTTTTTTAAACACAGTGTTTTTAAAAGTGCATGTGTACATAATATGCATTTATCTAAGATAAATCTAAGCCTGTATGGACATGCACCCACTGCAAAGTTTTGGGAGTGAATCTCTAAATTATACAGAAGCCCAGCCATTTGGTGTTTTTGACTATACCAAAATAACACGAGCAACAGGAGAAATTTTATCATCCAGCACTGTATGTTGTTTCTGCTTGTTAAGCTACTGTTTAAAAAAAAAAAAAAAACTCTTTCTAGACCATTTACAGACCCAAGACCATGAAGGCAGGAGGGTGCAACTATAGTGAGTACCTATGTCCCTGTAGTTAGTTTACACAGCACTAGCAATAGAGAGCAGTGTTGTCAGATCTCACATGTGAAACTAGCAACCCAAACAACCCCAAAATAAGTAACTTGCCTCACCAAAATAAGCAATAATAAGTAAGGTTGAGAACCGAAAACTGGATCATGTTCAGAACTGGTTCCGATTTTATGTTTTTCATGATTTTCTGTTACATTAATGTCTGATTCACAAACTAATAATAGTTCTTTTAAACACAAAATATACATCGTTACCAGTGTAGTCTGATTCGCAAACAAATGAATATTAAACTGGTTCTTTTGATTCTACAGTGTGAAACACACAGTTCAAACAGTGTAGTCCAACTCTTAAACTATTGACTATAATGAGCCAGTTCTTGATTCTATATGAAGAGACACACAACACGAACAGTGAAATCCAGTTGTCCGGCTGAAGGAATGAGTCTTATGAGTAAAAAAATAAAAATCCAAAACAGCATATATATATTAGGGCTGTCGATTTAACGCATTAATAACGTGCAATTAATTTTACAAAAAATTATGCGTTAAAAATTTACGCAATTAATCGCAATGCTTTCCTGAGAAATTCCTGATAAATGCATGCTTGTAGTACCACCAGTTTACTCTAGAGGGCAGTAAGTGAAATTTCAGCTGTGTGAGCAACACACAGTTTATTACAGTGAACAAAACATTAACAACCCTTCAGCGGACACACATCACAAACATGCGTTACGTTCTTGCGTTTAAAACACTTGAAGGAGCGCAAATGCGAATTAAGGGATCTCAAGATGTGTTTAAAGATTGAGTATTAAACTATATTTAACTTGACACAGTGACCTAAACATTTTACTTTTATGACGCAACACACCCGAGACATGACACAAGCATGTCTGACGCAGGTCGTATGGTCTTTACCTCACAAATATTTAATTACCAACAAGGTTAAGGAGGTGTCCTTTAAACTGTTACACCATTTTTACCCAGTCAATCTTTATTTAAGAAACATGCTCCCTGAAATAGATCCACTTTGCTCCTTCTGTAATGCTGTAGATGAATCTGCCCCTCACCTTTTTTTGGGAATGTGTCCACGCTGTAGTATTTTGGAGAAAATTTTGTTTGTTTGTATGTACCTCTATTTTAACTAGTTTTTCTTTGCTTTATAAAGACATTTTATTTGGTTTTCACAGTTTTGATAACTTAAGTTAATATTTTCTAATTAATCTGTTTATTTTTCTTGCCAAGTTTTTTATACATAAGTGTAAATTTATGTCTATAAAGCCCCGATTTGCACTTTTTTGTAAAGCCTTGAAATATTATTTAAATACTCTTTGTACCTTCAACAACTCCAAAGCATTGAAAATGCTTTAAGCGCTACGGGGAACAACTCTAACTGTGACCGAGCTGAATATTGTGTGCAACACGTCAATGAACATTGACCGGAATTTATAGCCTCGGCTGATGTAATCATTAGACGCACCTGCGGCTAGGCTATAAATGGATACCTCACCAGGTGTCGTCAGATACTTCTTTTTGAAGAGCATTCCTGGGACGTCCCAGTGTGGCAAAGCAGCGCAGCATCTCGTTCCGCTTTTTTCAGGGAACAAGGGTTACACATGTAACCCGAGACGTTCCCTTTAAAAAAAGCTTCACTATGATGCTGCGCTGCTAAGCGCTACGGGGAACGCAATACCCACGCCGCCGCACTTGGGGCTGTCCGGACCCTTACGGTTGTGCAGTGTACTCACAAAAACGCAAGAGGTCTCAGACATGAGCTTGAGATGTCGACTCAAGGGCATAAGAGCTCAGAGTTGCATAAACATCTAAACCATTAAAATTTGATGAATGTGTGCGGAGAGGACCAGCCTGCCGCATCACAATCTTGTTTAGGCATGGGCTGAGATGTCGACTCAAGGACATAAGAGCCCGGAGTAGCAAAGCATGTAACCCATAAAGTTCGATGAATGTGTGCGAAGAGAACCCTATCGCAACACAAACTTGTCATAAAAACTGATGAATGTGAGCGGATAGGACCAGCCTGCCACATCACAAACTTGTCCAGACATGAGCTGAGATGTCGACTCAAGGGCATAAGAGCCCGGAGTGGCAGAACATCCAAACTATAAAAATCTAATGAATGTGTGCGGAGAGGACAACCTGCCGCATCACAAACTTGCTGCAGAGGGAGACCTCTAGCCAAGGTTTTAGAGGAGGAGAGCCCTCTGGTAGAGTGTGCCCTAAAACCTACTGGCAAAGCTTGACCGCGCGCCTCGTAGGCCCGGGCAATAATGAGGATGTCTTTGAGGGCACCCCGCCCACCAAGCCGTGGCAAACCGCAGTGGCCACATAGAACCTGGCAGTGGCGAGGCAAGTGCCCGCTGACAGTTCTTTCTACAGAAAATCCAGAACTGAAGCAAACTGGCTGTTAGCTGGTTCTGTAATAAGAACTTTAGTAGAAGGAAACGCATGCTGAGTGCATTTGTGCTATGAATGCGTTACTATGATCAGCAGCCTGCTGCTTCCGAAGAAGCGTCGGAACGCGCTTCGAGATCATGTGAAGGACCAGCTGGGTTTGGGGAGAGAGTGAGAGAAAGGGGTCAACCCGTCTCTTGTTCCTCCGCCAAATCCATGCAAGAGCCCCACGAACAATCTTTTTTTTTTTTTCGTGAGTGCTGACTCCCGGAAGCAAGCGAGGCGAGCACAAAGCACTTTGCCTGTTAAAGCAAATCGCAGTGCTCGCACCCGACCTGGTGCAACGAGAGAGCAGCGTGCTCTTACCCCCCAAACAAACAGAGCAAAAACTTAAGCAGTGTTTGCGGCTTTCAGTCATTCTCTTTTTTTCCTTTTCTTTTTTTTAAATATATATATATATAATATTTTCTAAACAGAAGAGAAAAATATTCACTGCACACTGTCTAACCAATTCTAACTCCTAACAGAGGAAAGAAAGTTTTGACAGGGTTTTGTAAAACACACAGAAACAGAATCGCTCTGAAAAAAAGAGTTTCTGACGACACCTGGTGAAGTATCCATTTATAGCCTGGCCGCAGGTGAAGATTACATCAGCCGAGGCTATAAATAAAAGATTACATCAGCCGAGGCTATAAATTCCGGTCAATGTTCATTGACGTGTTGCACACAATATTCAGCTCGGTCACAGTTAGAGTTGTTCCCCGTAGCGCTTAGCAGCGCAGCATCATAGTGAAGCTTTTTGTAAAGGGAACTGTATGCCAATGATTGACTTATGATCAATAATATGGTAATAAACAATACATTGTATTCTAAAGCCGCTTTTTAAATGGTCTTATCAATGATTAACTCTTCTGCCACAAGATTGTAATGCATTTTAATTATCTGAATTTTTTTATTTTATATATATATATATATATAATTTTTTAATATTTAAAGATAACTATGTATAATTATTTCATCATTATATATTGAATTATTTTTCATTATATGAGGGGCTTTATAAGCAAATATTGTATATGCGATTAATCGTGATAAAGTAATCGGGACACCATGTAATTAATTCGATTAAAAATTGAAATCGATTTGACAGCCCTAATATATATATATATATATATATATATATATATATATATATATATATATATACAGTTGAAGGCAGAAGTTTTCATACACCTTAGCCAAATACATTTAAACTCAGCTTTTCACAATTCCTGACATGTAATCGTAGAAAATATTCCCTGTCTTAGGTCAGTTAGCATGACTACTTTATTTTAAGAATGTGAAATGTCAGAATAATAGTAGAGAGAATGATTTATTTCAGATTTAATTTCTTTCATCACATTCCCAGTGGGTCAGAAGTTTACATACACTTTGTTAGTATTTGGTAGCATTGCCTTTATATTTTTTAAGTTGGGTAAAATATTTTGGGTAGCCTTCCACAAGCTTCTCACAATAAGTTGCTGGAATTTTGGCCCATTCCTCCAGACAGAACTGGTGTAACCGAGTCTGGTTTGAAGGCCTCCTTGCTCACACACGCTTTTTCAGTTCTGCCCACAATTTTTCTATTGGACTGACGTCAGGGCTTCGTGATGGCCACTCCAATACCTTGACTTTTTTGTCTTTGATGCTGGGACCCCCATGCTTCACGGTGGTGACGGTGTTCTTTGGCTTGCAAGCCTCACCCTTTTTCCTCTAAACATAACAATGGTTATTATGGTCAGCAGTTCAATGTTTGTTTCAACAGACCAGAGGACATTTCTCAAAAAAGTGCACTTTGTCCCCATGTGCACTTGCAAACTGTTGTCTGGCTTTTTTATGCCGATTTTGGAGCAGTTGCTTCTTCCTTGCTGAGCAGCCTTTCAGGTTATGTCGCTATAGGACTCATTTTACTGTGGATATAGAGACTTGTCTACCCGTTTCCTCCAGCATCTTCAAAAGGTTCTTTGCTTTTGTTCTAGGATTGATTTGCACTTTTTTCGCACCAAACTACATTCATCTCTAGGAGACAGAGAGACTACATTCATCTCTTCTCCCTGAGCAGTATGATGGCTGCGTGATCCCATGGTTTTTATACTTGCATACTATTGTTTGTACAGATACCTTCAGACATTTGGAAATTGCTCCTTGGCTGATTTCTTTTTATTTTCCCATGATTTCAAGCAAAAAGACTTGGCCCTGTGTGTGTGTGTGTGTGTGTGTGTATGTCACATACACAACTGGCCAACTAAATCAATTTATGAATCTTTCAGCCTCATTAAGTTCCCTAAATTAACCGAACTGTATGTGTACAGAGCAGCACTTAGAGGAGGAGTGGCAGAAGTATTTACATGTTCATGACCTGTCATGCATTTGTAAAGACTGATTATTCTGTCTTTATAAAACTCACAGCTGCACAGCTTCTCACTGACCTCAGGCTACTCCTCTCCATTTTCCATAAGACATTTTCTAATCAGCACATTTAAGTGTGAAAAAGTGTGAACGTCGATATTGTGTACAGCAGAATGTGACTATGGAGTAACAGGCCTTTTTGCCAATTACAATATTTAGACTGCAGAACAGCTTGTTGTGACAATTTGCTCTTTAATAACTTTTAGTGTAGATTGGACATTAAATGGTTTGGAGTGTAAGAATCTCATACTAATGACAGATAGTGCTCCATATGTTTTGTTGTTTTTGGCTTATCTTCCAAGGAAACTCAAGACTCTCTCTCTCTCTCTCTCTCTCTCTCTTTTACAGAACCTAATCTCTTGGCAAGCTGCAATTAAATAAAAAATGACCTGAGAAAAGGCCAATGTCAAGTTGGCAGACAGAATTTGCGTGCCCCGCCCCGGACATACGGATATAAAGGCAAGCGGGGCAGCGAGTGCCAGTCAGGATTTTCCACTGAGGAGCCGAAAATAAGGTACGGCCATTTACAGTGGTAGGTCTAGTGCTGTGGCAGGAGGGACACAACATCACGTTCCTTCCCTTGGGGAACGGAGGTTACAACAGTAACCATGATGTTCCCCTTCTGTCACTCACTCGACATTGTGTCGAATGAAGTGAAACAAGGGGTCCCATATAAAAATGTCACGCACTGACCGTGTTACGTGAACTGCCGAGACAGGTGCAAGCAGGCTACTGCGTGCTAGAGGCAACTGTGTCGGCTGCACATAGCCCTCCCCAACACCCCAAAGAGGTGTCACATACAGACTTTAGGTTCCCCGCACCCCTGTGGGGGAACAGGCGCTACATGACTAGCATGAGAGCAAGCCCGGCAGCCGCGCCTTTTCTCTTACTATGTCTCTCACATGAAGCGGCTGGGGCTATCTTAACGCTATAAAATGCGTCGGGGAAAGCGGTCTTTCCCAGGCCTATTCTTTCAGGGGGAAAAGACCCTGCTGAGGCCACATCCTGCCCAGTCTAGGGGAGGTAACATGTGGCAAATACATCACGAGGGTTGTGAAGCTGTACGTGGGAAATGGCACAGTGGTAGGTACAGCCTAATGAGGGGGGACTCTACAAGCACGGCGACCGGGGCAGTGAGGCTGCCCATGGGAAATGCATGTCCGCCAACAGGGGGACCGTACCGCGGGAAATACATCACAGGGAGTTTGCCTGAAAAGGGAACTAAGCCCGTGGAGCCCGACCCCAGTACAGAGCACCTGTGACTTGTAGTGGGTCTGGACTCGAATTGCTCTGCTGAATTCGCAGGCCAGAGGGCTATGGAGGAGAACATCCAGGGAGAGACGCTTAGTGGCTAACCTGGGATAGAAGGCAAACTGGATCAACTTGGTGAAGGGTGCTGTGTGCAAGCGGAACCCCTGGTCGTTTGTGCCACATTACCGAGTTCTACCGGCTCGGACCTAACAAAACATGGGACGAGACTGACTCGACCCTGAGATTGTCAAATCTGGCAAAGGTATTGGGTGTTGCCCAGCCCGCTGCAGATGTCTGCTAAGGAGGTGCCATGGGCCAGTGCCCACGAGGATGCCACACTTCTCGTAGAGTGTGCTAGAACCCGCAAGGGGGTGGGCACAGCCTGGGTGTGATAAGATAAGGAAATAGCATCAACGACCCAATGAGCTAACCTCTGTTTGGAGATGGCGTTCCCTTTCCGCCATCCGCCAAAGCAGACAAAGAGCTGCTCAGAACATCTAAAGCCCTGCGTGCGGTCCAAAATGATTCGCAAAGCACGTACCTGACACAGCAACGAAAAGGCTGGGTCTGCCTCCTCCCAGGGCAGTGATTGCAGGTTCACGACCTGGTCCCTGAAGGGGGTCATAGGAACCTTCTCGTAGAGTGTGCTAGAACCCGCAAGGGGGTGGGCACAGCCTGGGTGTGATAAGATAAGGAAATAGCATCAACGACCCAATGAGCTAACCTCTGTTTGGAGATGGCGTTCCCTTTCCGCCATCCGCCAAAGCAGACAAAGAGCTGCTCAGAACATCTAAAGCCCTGCGTGTGGTCCAAATTGATTTGCAAAGCACGTACCTGACACAGCAACGAAAAGGCTGGGTCTGCCTCCTCCCAGGGCAGTGATTGCAGGTTCACGACCTGGTCCCTGAAGGGGGTCATAGGAACCTTGGGCACGTAGCCCGGTCGCGGCCTCAGGATAATGTGAAAATGTGCCGGACCGAAATCCAGGCAGGTGACGCTGACAGAGAACACTTGCAGGTCCCCAACCCTCTTGATGGAGTTGATGTGCCAATGCTGCCGGGTCCTGTTCAGAGGCCAGCGGCAGCGTGCCTGTTGCACATGGTGCCCCAACCCTGTCGAGAGGCGTCTGTGGTCACCACGACACGTCTGGACACCTGCTGCAAAGGAACTACGGTTTGCAGAATGCAGAGGTCTATCCAAGGGTTGAAAGTCTGATGGCAAGAAGGGGTGATTGTCACACGGTATGTGCCGTGGCGCCATCTGTGGAGAGAACATAGGGTTCGAGCCCACGCTCACGGCAGCCTGGGCAAGCATGTTGGCCATCTGCGCATCCGCCTCGGACTGGGCGGGCTGGCCCGAAGGCAGCAGCCCAGTCGAGTCTTCCACGTCAGGCGCCTGGACTCTCTCCGCTGCAGCGGCGATGTCATCATCCAAGTCCAGGGGCTCAAGAGAGAATGCCAGCTGGCTGTGGGGCATCCCTGAAAAGGACGTTCAACGCCGCTGTGTATTGCTCTTTTGTGAGTGGAAAACTCAAATTCTTTTAGAGAAATACAATTATTTTAGGAGGAGAACACTCTTTTAACAGTGAAAACCGCTGTCGAAGCGCCCAGGGGCATAGACTGCACAGCGTGCAGACAGAGAGAACGCCAGCTGGAAACGCACCGTACATCGCTGACAGAGGTGAGTGAAACAGTGGTGAACTTCAGATTGCTGTTGCATAACCGTTCAGCTCCGAAGAAAAATTCTGACTGGCACTCGCTGCCCCGCATCGCTTTATACCGTATGTCCGGGGCGGGGCATGCAAATTTTGTCTGCCAACTTGACATTGGCCTTTTCTCAGGTTTAGAGGTATGTTTGGCATCCCAGGAAGACCCCTTGTGTCACTTCATTCGACACATGTCGAGTGAGTGACAGAAGGGGAACTCAGTATGTGTTCACACTGAAAATGCAATGACAAGAAGTATACTATGAGTACCCAGATGATGTCCTACTCCAACTGAAATAACGAAGTGTAGCATGTTGGGCACTTCATGCATTCATACAGGGGCAGGGTTACCTGGCCTAACAAAACAATTGTAATTAATAGTGAATTTGGCAACTACCGAAACTTGTGAGTAGAATGCTTATACCATAACCTGCTGTGTGAATATGTACATTGTTTGAGATTTAAGTGTTGGACTGAGGTTCGCTAATGTCCTAAAGATAGCATCAACAGATCACGTGTGTGTGAAACGTCACTTTTTCCAGCTGCAATATGGATAGTGCTTCCATGTAGTAAAAAGCATTAGTGTTCCACGATTGCATTCAAGATTGCATTGTGTTACAGTAAGTTTGTATCATTTGATACACACCTTTTGTCTTTATAATCTTTTATCAAACTGTTATAACTTGCACTGCTTCTGAAATAACATTACTTTTCAGCTAATGTACGAATCCCATCTAGCTGACATCTCATTTTGCTCTGAGTTTTCGAAAATAGGAAAATCAGAAGAAGTCTGATCTGTCATGTTTGAAGCACACTCAGATGGATGCATTAGGACGAGAAAACTCTCCACAGACAGAGTAAAGCTCCACGGGATGGGAGAGACTTAAGTGAATTATGCGTTAACTGATCAGATGGAATTCTAATCTGTTCCTGGCCATAACATTGTTCTGAGCCTGGAATTCAATTTGGATAAATTAGTTAACCCATTGAGAAACGGGAGTACACCTCCACTTCTGAATTTTGACTTTGACAAATTATCTTCAAATCTGATAAAAGCAAATTCTTTTCAGAAAAACAAGGCACCCAAACACTCATAAGTGTCGAATTGTGGACGAGTGTTTTGAAGTTTTCTGTGGTTAGTTGTGTTGGATTTGATTGCAAGTTTGCAAGCCATAGGTCATTGCCTTGATAGTTTTCTTGTGATGCTAAAGATTTCCCTCCTGCTTTGTTGTGTTTGTGAGTCAGTCTTAGATCTGTTAGATTTTAGATGTGATGTCTACACCAAGCTCAAATCACTGCCAGCCTTCTGGAGCTGATGATATTCGACCACGGCCACCTAGCCAGCCTCCAGCTTAGGAGAGAAATCCCAAGCTCCCACAAGCCATTGAACAGATTCCAGTGGCCCACCCCCTCCCCTTCTGCCTTCCTCTTGCGCTCTTTCCATCGAGAAGGACCAGAGAGCCCATATTATCTGGCCTCAGTCTGCAAATTACACTGGAAGATCTTAAAGCTTATGTAGCCTTTGGCAGAAATGTACATTTTTACAATTAGGATACTTTTGTAGTGCTCTTGTAAACTTTTTCTTTTCCACACATTGTCTGGTCTTTAGTAACACCACATTTTTGCATTTGTTTATAGTCTTATTAACAGATGAAATAATGATAATGTTATTGAGGAATATAAAAAATTGCAGATATTAGTTAGAAATTGTTATGTAACCTAAAGTTTTTAAAGCATTTTAGTTCAGATGACCCCTCTTTATACAGTAGTATATATTACCCAAATTGTAAAAGCTATCCTGAGGGTACTGACCTATATAACTGCAAAGAGTTCTGCATCGCTGCCCACTCCCAACCAATCCATTACGATATGCTTTAGAAAACAGCATCTTCGTTAAGAGAGTGATTTCTAACTAGATTGCATCTCAGATATTTTTCTCTATTTCTGGGTTGAAGCATGTGCCCTTATTTAGACTCTTGGTGCAAAGTAACCTGGCAATCGTAATCTGCAATATTTGCCGCTCGGTGAGAGAAATTATCTCTCTCATTCAGAGCACTGATGCACAATGCTGGAAAGATGAATGTTCATAAGTGCACTGGTCACCGCTTCGACACGTGAGCGAAGGAAAGACATGGAGGACACCCGATACTGGGTCAGCCACTCATATCCAATCCCCTTGCTAAAATTGTTACCTCTTGAGAGGGGATTACAGATGTACGAGCCAATGATAGAGTTCTGAGTTCAGATAGCACTACATTGGATGCCTGATGATGATCTAGTTATACCCTTTCCAGGTGAAAAGTAGAGTTTTTATGAACACAGTGCTCCCATTTTGACATTTAAATTATGTTTTCCACCTCCATGCTATGAAAGGTCTGTTTTCCAAATATCTGTCTACAGTGATTGATGAAGAAACATCAGTTTTTTTTCTTTCCCTGAATGCGATATCACACTGTTGATTTAATGTCCATATGCTTGACATGAAAGAACATGGTAATTGTTTTGGGTCAGTAAATGGAAATAATTTGTCTATTAAGACAGAACGAAAGTCATCTTTTCTATATGTTAGCATCTGCTATTTCCCCCTGTCTCCCTTTCTCTCTCTCTTTCCCTCTCCCCCTTTCAATCTATATTATTTATTTATGTGATGACTCATCAAGGCTCAGCTTCACCTGAAGGTTTTTGCTGAAATTATATATCAAAAAGTATAGTCTGCCAGATCTCTCCACTGGCTCACCAGCAGCTAATATCCTGGTTCCAGATTTAGGTATTGTGTCTTCACTGCAAAGTAATTTGTGTTGAGTCATCAGATGTAAGATAAGGGCTAAGGTCTCTATGAAAAGTTTACCTAAGCCACAATAAAGCAGCATTATCACATTGGAGAAAAATCAACTCCGAAAGATGAGCAATTTCTTAAGGCATCAGCATTCGCTATGTGTGGTTTTTATGAACAAAAGTGCGTGCCTCTGAGGGAACACTTTCAGATGAAAGTGTCTTTTCCTTTCCTTCAAATAAATCGACATGTTGTATGAGCATGTAATTGCTGGTGGCACGCATTGTGGCAGGACTGAGATTGTAGGACTCCAGACTTCATTGATATTCTGATGATTTGTCCAGCCTGTCTGAGTAATATGAAAATTGAGTCAGTGGGTAATCATGTTTTATATCCAGACCAAATACAAATCTTTATGTGCATGCACACACACAGACACACACCACATAAACTTGTCATTAAAGAAGTAGTTCCCACAGAAATAGTTAAATTATTTAATTCATTGCAATTAACACTGTAGTTACCCTTCTTATACATTGATTGTTATGCGATTAAATATACAGTATGTTAAGTACCATGTTTACGTTCATATTTGTGTGTAGCATTCAAGTACAGTATAGAAAGTTATCATTCAGCTGATTCTTTTATCCGAAGTGCAAGACGTACAGTCCTGATGGAGCAGCCTGAGGTTAGATGCCTAGTTCATGGCAAGGGCACAAAGGTAATAGCTCCTATATCACTTCTTAATGTCTTTGAATCTGTAATTTTCTTTTTCTACACATCTCACCACTTCCAAAAACAACTATAGCTACATATAATAATACAAAAGTATACTGTAAAGTATTACCACATTATAGAGTTCATAAGGTTGCCATTTTACAAGGTTAAAACTAGAGGTCGACCGATATATCGGTTTTGCCAATTAATCGGCACTGATAACGATTTCTGGAACTATCGTCATAGGCAAAAATCCACACCGATAATTTTCCCCCGTTGTGTCCCATTGTAGCTGGTGCTGGAGCAGCTGGGAAGGGTGTGCTGACATTATACAGTATGAGAGCGACCTCTAGAGGTGAAATAAAAACCATCACTGATGCCTCTTGGTGGTTGTTTTGACATGTGAGACTGCACATTCGATGCAGAGGAACACTGCATGGAGCTGAACAATGCAGATTTAAAACACCAACAACTAAAAGGTATGTATACAGTACATGTTCTCATATCATTATAAAGTAATTCATTTCTTGAAAAGTGGACTGATGTCTTACGACTAAATTGAACAAAAAAGAGATCTGAATCCACACAATAATGTAAAGATATTCTAAACTGATTATGCAAAAAACAATACTGGTATCGGATTGCCGCTAGTTATTCGACCTCTAGTTAAAACAATTTAAAAATTTTTTTGCTATGAAAATTCCCAGATTATTGTTATGTAGGCTTTTTTAGACTTCACCCAAAACTCTTACTCTGTTTTCAATGTGTGTGAAACTCTTCAGAATTGAATACAAAATAAAACAAACATTAACATTTTTTAATTATTAATAAAAAATATTATTTAAGTTGATTTTCCTTGGAAAAAAAAAAAAAAAAGAGTAGTTTTATAATGAATAAACATCTAGATTTCACCTGGGTCTTTTTTGGTGCACATATGCATTTTAGATGGGTAAAGACATGTTTAAGTCCTAATGTTAAAGTTTAAAAAAGCACCCACAAATGTGACTCGTGAATATAATGAAGGAATATAATCACTTTGTATGATGAACATACTGAAATGTACATGGTTATGCACTCTTAAATCAAATCAAATGATTGTAAACAGAGCACAAATCCAACATAGTGAAACGTAAATAACATCAAACCTCATTGGTTCTTGAGTTCCTCATGACCCAAACTCAAAACATCACAACACAAGAACCAATGCAGTTTGATGTTGTGCTATTGTAACCGGTCCTGCTTGAACAGCTCTGGGCGGGATTCGAACCGGCGTAAGCCAGCATCAGAGGCAGGCGTGCTAATGAGGAGGCTACATGCTACAGCCCCTAGCATCAGTCACTAATGCACCTCTTCAGGCCAGTGGAGTGAGTTTTACACAGCTATCACGTATCAGCTGGCTCCCATTACACTATGTTGACTAGAGATGATTTGGTTTGGAATGACATGAGGGTGAGTAAATTATGAAAAAATTTCCACTTCTGGGTGAACTATTCCTTTAAGTGTTTCCTATACATTTCATATCCAAACTGTGCACCAAAATAATGGGAAAATAATAGAATAGAAAAACCTAATACAGTGGAGTCCAAAAATCTGAGACCACATTGAAAATCTGGCCTAAAGAAATGTTTGGATATAAAATTACATATTTCTAGCTCACTATTCAATTGAACATGTTAACTCAATGTCAGATTTCCTTGTTTCCACTGAAGCAAACAAGGTATGTTTGGAACATTCACACATCATATTGGGAAAACATGGATCAATCTGAAGGTTGTGCACAAATTTATGGAGTTCATGTCAAATCGAGTGCATGTGGTTATTAATAATAATAAGTTCTGAACATGTCAAATTATTATGCAAAACAGGAGGATTTCAAAGACTTGGTCAAAGACTTTAGACCCCTCTGTATTTGGTGGAAATACTCATCTGGGACAAAATGATCTAAAGTATTGACTAGCTATATGAGTTATTGTCTTTCATAATGGGTTTTATTTCCCGCTTGTGCTTGAAATAGCCCTCATAGCACATTTAATATGTGTCAACTTGTGAAGGCGAGGTACGTTGTGCAGACCTGAGTAATGTGGAGGTGTAGGAAAAACACTTAGGTGAGCCGAGGAACATTTAATGTTGCAGTTCTGGGTTTTATAATGGTTTCTAAGTCTTGTCTTTTTGTCAGTAGCATATCACGTATATTTATTTAAATATAAAATGCATTAAGTCATTTCAAATTATTTGTATTTGCATAGTGCATTTAACAATACACTGTCAGAGCAATAGTGAGACAAACAAACCCAAAAGCAGAGGAACAGTTCAAAGGATTTATTTACAATACATATAAGTAGTCATTGAGTTGTGGATGTTGAGGATCCCGGCACCGGCTGCAGCAGCAGGAAGAGATCTCTGAGAAGCGTGCGTGCCATGGCTACGCAAGGGGCACTTTGTGAAGAGTGTGTTCATAGAATGAGTGTGTGCATTGTGGAAGTCATAGATTTGTGGAATCCTCTGTTGAAGCTTAGTGAGATGCAAAACAACGCCCAGCAGGATAGCTCCTGAAACGTGGGCAAAGATGAGGTATCCTCCATGGAAACCCAGCTGACACGCAGCAAACTGGAAGGCAACCACACACCCATGGGCAACCAACAGATACATGAGACAGAACCAACTAGGCAGAGAGAGTGAGGTTAGTTACTTCACGCCAAACAACAATCTAGCAAAGATACTGAAAATAGGAAGGGCTCAAAAAGGGAGTGAATTAGAGGGGAACCAGGTGTTGCTCCTCATACTAATTAGTGGCATGATCAGTGCTCCCCTGGGAACAATCAATGTTCCCATGGAAACACTGATCATGCATGCCCACCACATCTGTGAGACATGAGGGAGAGAAAATAACAAAACATAAAAAACAAACCAACAAACTCACCAGAGCCATGACAATACAACCCCCTAGGCATGCTTGGCAGATTTACCTTGCTGGAGGTGAAACCGATCTATGAGGGTGTGGTCCAGGATGTCCCGAGCGAGGACACAACATCTCTCCTCAGGTCCATAATCCTCCCAGTCAACCAGGTACTGGAACCCTCTGCCCCTCTGCCTGACTTTGATCAGTTTCCTGACTGTATATACTGGAGAACCCTCAACAAGACACGGGTGTTGTGGGGTGTAGCGCTACGAATTGTCCTGCGTAAACACTTTTTTTTTTACTGTTTTCTGAATATTGGTTTCTTTTTAGACTAGTTGACTTCAAAAATTCCATTCAAACGTGAGTAAAATTTGTCATTCAGCACATCCTTAATCAAGACAAGGTGATAAACATTGCGTAAATCAAGTCAAGCCAAGTCATTTGTATAGCGCTTTTTACAACAAACATCGTTTCAAAGTAGTTTCACAGAATATAATTTGATTAATAATTTAGGTGTTTGCCTTGCTAAATAGATGAGTCTTTAGTCTAGACTTAACTGAGTGAGTGTGTCTGCATCCTGAACAGTGTTAGGGAGAATATTCCATAGTTTAGGAGCCAAATACGAAAATAATATACCCCCTTTTGTGGAGTTTGATATTCTAGGAATTATTAACAAGCCAGAATGTTTTGATCGTAATGAACATGATGGAATATAGCATCTCAGAAGGTCACTTAAGTACTGTGGAGCTAGACCATTCAAAGCTTTGTATGTAGTTAACAGAATACGAAATTTAACAGGTAGCTAATGTAACGACAATAAAATGGGGCTAATATGATCATATTTCTTTAGCAGCTTATTTTTAGAGGTTTTTTATCCAATAATTAGTACCTCGGTTTTGTCGGAATTTAGTTGAAGGAAATTTCTGGCCTTCCAATCTTCGATTTCATTGATACGCTCTGCTAATTTGAGAATTGTGAATGTTTGTTTGGTTTAGAAGAAATATAAAGTTGGGTATCTTTTTTTTTTATTTATTAATTTTTTTTTATTGCTTGAACAACAGTTACAAAACTTGAACAAATAAAATTAAATAAATAAATAATAATAATAATAATAATAAAATAAAAATAAAAGGGCCAGGGTCAAGTATACAAAAATATATAAGATACAAAAAACGGTATAATAAACCAAACAGACATTAAAAGGCTTTGACAATTCACAAAATCATAAATGTATTCAATAAATGAATGGTTTTAACAGCTTTTTTGTTTGTACTGTCCTTAATAGAAACCATATAATGTTCTAATTCTTTCAATTCCACAGAAAAAAGAGGTTTCTGATTGCTAAATTTACACCGATGAATATGGAACTTAACAAATATAATCACCAAATTAATAATATACGCTTCATTTTCCATACTTTTTTCATATTTGACAAAACCAATTATTACATGTTCATATAACAAAAGGAAGTTGCAATCCAATTTGTCATTAATAAATTTAGAAACTTCCCACCATAACCTCTTTGTATACTGACAATGCCAAAAAATATGAGGTACAGTTTCTGGTTGCAAAAAACAAAATGAACAATTTACATCTATATCTTTGTTAAATTTGGATAGAAAATGTTTAGCGGGGTAAAATTTGTGCAATATCTTAAATGAAATTTCCTTGACCTTATTTGTAATGATATATTTATTAGGCAACAGCCATATCTTACTCCAATTCCTAGTTCCAATAAACCTTGACCAATAGGAAATGGCATGTGGTTTACTAACTAGTTCTTTCTGAAAAAGTGAACGTATAACCTTATTGTTTTTGCTTGTCGAAAAACAAACTTTACCACAAAACGTATCAGCTAGATGCAGTACAGGCACACTTTTAGAGTATGTAATACCTCTATATAAAGAGACAACACCTGGAGAAATAGCACCAATTACAGAGGCAAATTCTTTAGGTGAAACAGGGAAATTGAAGTATGAAAGGAATTCATCATAAGTCATCAAATACCCTTGACAATTCAACAACTGTCCCACCAAAAGGATACCCCTGTCAAACCAAGTTTTCAAAAATATGCTCTTATGTTTGTACATAATATTACAATTATTCCATATGTAATAATGATGTGGTGAAAAATTATGCTTGTAAATTAACTTCCAAGCCAAAAGTGCTTGCCTGTGAAAAGCTGACAGCTTAAATAAAGTTGGGTATCATCAGCATTACAGTGGAAACTTATTTCATGATTCCTGATAATATCTCCCAGGGGAAGCATGTATAAGGGGAAAAGCAGACACCCTTAATGTGAACCCTGTGGCACTCCATACCTTTGCTTAATTTGACAATTCCTCATTTACACATACAAAGTAGTTGCAGTCTAATAAATAGGACCTAAACCATGCTAATGCAAAAGCACTCGTAGAGAAATGCAGCCGTGATCAGATGATAAGAGCAAGTAATTTGTAACTCTGATAAGTGCAGTCTCTGTACTGTGATGAGGCCTAAATCCTGACTGAAATTGTTCATATATACCATTTCTCTGCAGAAATTAACATACAGTCGTTGGGAGGACACTACCTTTTCTGTATTTTCTACATACGTAAATGGTAGGTTTGAAATCTGTCTGTAGTTAGCCAATTATCTAGGATCAAGCAGTGGCTTCTAAAAAAGCAGTTTGATAACTGCCATTTTTAAGTTTCTTAGGACATGTCCTAAGGATAGTGATGAGTTAATAATATTAAGAAGAGGCTCTGAGATTACAGGGAATACCTCTTTTAAGATTTTAGTTGGTATTGGATCTAACATACATGTTGGGCCTTAAGATTTTTAATAAGTTTTGTTAGCTCTTTATGACCTATGACTGCAAAGTATTGAAGTTGCTCATGAGAAAAATTATGAGACACTGTTTTCTGAAGTCCTGTGACATTTGATTGCATTGTTCACATTTTATTTCTGATTATTTAAATTTTATCAGTAAAGAAATTCATGTAGTCATTACTATTATGCTGCGACAGAATATCTGGTTCAGTCGATGCTTTATTCCTAACCAATTTAGCCACAGTACTGAATAAATACTTAGGATTGTTGTGGTTATTTTCTGAGTTTGCTAAAATATGCTGACCTGGTAGCTTTTAGTGCCTGTCTGTAGCTATAGACACTATCCTTCCATGCACTGCGAAATACCTCTAATTTTGTATTCTTCCACTTACGCTCCATTTTCTGAGCTGTTCTCTTAAGAGCATGAGTGTGACCATTGTACCATGGTGTGAGGCTTTTTCTTGAAATTTATTTAATCGAAAGGGGGCAACATTATACTACTACTTGGCTGTATGACTGCCCTTCTCTGTGTGTCGGTACAACGCTGCTGGATTACTCGTCGCAATGTGCATGACAACGGGCTTCAACCACCAGGTCACCTCAACACACCGAGTCAGCTTACCTCATATACCGTTGTTTTAAAAAACTGAAAAGAAATAATACTAACTACACAAAAAAGTTAAAGACGTGAAAAATCGGCACGGTCGATTTACTCTACTTTACCTGATGATGACACTCCTCCATGTTGGAGATATTCAACTCAATCCAGGTCCGGGCACCTTGTTTGTTGGATATATTCACTGTGCTTCATCAGGACCAGATGTTACACTTGGAGTTGCTTTGCAACCATCAGTGGATAGCAGTGATCAAGCTGAGATAAACTACATTCGAGGTAATTTGCTTGTGTGTGGTAGAGAGTTGCCTGGAGCACTGTTGCTGAGTGACTCTGTGTATCGGTTGTGGGGATGTTTAGCAAACGGCACTATTTTCAAACAGTAAACCATTCTAAAGTGATTTGGGACTGAGGTGCTAAACCAAAGGGGATTTTGGGAGGATAAATATCAAAAGTGTGATATCAAAACATGAACAACTTGAAAAACGACTTATGGACTCAAACCTGGATTTTCTGTGTTTATATGAAACATGGTTTACCAAATCATCTCCTAGTACTGCACTTGCAATAGAACCCCCTCATCTGATATTTCATTTAATGAAAAATGAAAGAAGAAAAGAGTGCATTGTTCTTGGCGATCTCATCCTTAATTGGTCTGACAGAAAGACAAGAAAGGGCACTGAAAGAAATAACTCAATCATATGATTTCACTCAATTAGTTGAGGGTCCAACACGGATTACTGCTACTTCACAAACTTTAATAGACCTAATTTTTACTAATAAATCAGACATAATCATAAAAACTTTTAACCTCATATGACAATCATCTCTAGAAAATGAACTATAAATAGGTTTATATATCATACTAATAAGCAGAAATAAAGACATGAGTGTGTCTGAAGAAGAGCTCAGACAAACTGACTGGGCACCACTCTTATCTTATTTTAAATCCTATCACTATTAAGGCTATGAGCCAAATTACTTGAGAAGAGAGCGGCACCTTCCATGGATGGATGGTGTCTGTCTCTCTTTAGCAGGTCAGGTCTACCCCAAAAACTCTTCCAATTTTCTATCAATCCTACGCTATTCTCCAGACACCATAAATTGTCAGTCATTGACACTAATCTACTATAAACCTTGTCACCACAATGAGCAGGGAGGGGGACACAGCATATAAAATATCTGACATCATTTAGCAAGATCACACACCTCTTTAACATTATCTTTAGTGATCTCCGACTGGCAGTCAGGCATCTTTAGTTCCAACATGAATAAAAAAAATTTTAAATCTACATATAGCATTAGCCTGCACTTGTAAATTTGATCTGATGTCTGACGCTCGAGCCCTGGAAATGCATTTAACAGTGGTGGCTGGAGTTTCTATTTCCATGTTCCTTACAATAGACCAATTATTAAGGCTCTGAAGGAACATGATTCTTAGTGGGTGCATCACTGAGTGGGGAGATTCTCCTTAAGACAGTCCAGATAAGACCCTCACTGTATCACAACCTTGAGCTGAGTGATCAAAAAGTCAGAGATTCGACGTCCCAGCAAAGCTCCCTGCTCAGAGAGGGTGGAGCGAAGAGTGGATTCCTCCACTGGGTCCATACTTGGCCAGATTGTTCTGTCAGAGCGA
Source organism: Xyrauchen texanus (assembly GCF_025860055.1). Lineage (NCBI taxonomy): Eukaryota > Metazoa > Chordata > Actinopteri > Cypriniformes > Catostomidae > Xyrauchen > Xyrauchen texanus. The sequence continues at coordinate 26,473,812 of NC_068297.1, read as the reverse complement.
TAGCGAGACATATAGACCCAAGAGCACAGAACAGTTCAAAGGACTTATTTACAATAAATATAAGTAGTCACTGAGTTGTGAATGTCGAGGATCCTGGCACAGACTTCAGCAGCCGGAAGAGATGGCAGTTATCTGAAAAGCGTACGCGCCATGCAAGGGGCAATCTGTGAAGGGTGTGTTCCTAGAATGAGTGTGTGCGTTGTGGAAGTCAGGAATAGATTTGTGGAATGCATGATTTATTTCAACCATCCCTTGATTAACAAGTGCATGTTGGCATCCTTGCAAGGCATTTATTCACAAATCTTTCAAGGAAATAAGTGACTTTAATGAGCTGAGATGGTTGAATGGCCGTTACATCCGACAACTGAGTTGACTGCCAACCTCCTGATCCTGACACAGCAAAAAGTGCTATCCTTCTGAAGGTGCCCTTAAGACAGACAGGCATCTATGGCTGTCATGCTCCAATGGTCAAGCCTCTATCCTCTCTGGGCTCTGATCCACAGAGAGCTTTTAGCCTTAGCAGAGCAAAATGCAAGAACACAACATCCAACAGCACAGTTTTTTAATTAAGCCTTTATCCCATCCTCTCTGGTACAGAGACAAGACAATGTCAGACACAATAGAGGGGGTTCAAGATATCACTGAAAGAGTGATATCTAGTTTAACATTTCCTTTATTTTACGCAGAAAGTTCTAACCTATTGTCTACTTTTGATAGCAACGAAGATATAATTTTTATATTCCATAAACTTTAAACTGCATTTATATTTTGAGCCCATTCTCTAAATGTCACTGTCGCAGTCAGGAAATTCGTATTTCAAATGGAAACACTAAGATGAGTTAGAATTAACTTTTGAATCAATGCTTTTAAAAATGTTCTTTGTTTTTTAAGTTATATATGGGAGAACGGGGCTCGTTGTCACACGTTTTTCTGTATATGTTAAAAAGTCTTGGCTACAAAAAAAGCTATTGACCATTTCCACTGAAAATTGCCCTGGAAAAAAAGATTATGTTTATTAAAAGATTATGAATACCAACTTATGTTGCCTTTTTGTGACAACATGTGCCAATAGTGGGACACATAATTTGGTAAGTAGTTATAAAGGAACTTGCCATTATATAGACAAATTTAGGCTTTTCAGCAAAATTCAAACAGAAAAAACAATTATGAAACACTAAATAATTCATGAAATGGCAAAATTTTAAAAGCAAACAGAAAAATATCAAACCATTGTTTTGGCCAACACATATTGTAATCAATAAAATGTATACATTTATAAAATTTGAAATACATGTGCCACCTTTGCCTCAATAAATGACAACTTGCCCCCAACCTGACATTTAGGAAAAATACCCTTATGCTGAGAACACAAGTCAACCTTAAAAAAGGACAATTGATTGGTTTCACACACACACACACACACACACACACACACACACACACACACACACACACACACACACACACACACACACACACACATGTTGTGTTTCCATGTTTTATGGGGACTTTCCATAGACATAATGGTTTTTATACTGTACAAACTTTATATTCTATCCCCTAAACCTAACCCTACCCCTAAACCTAACCCTCACAGAAAACATTCTGCATTTTTACATTTTCAAAAAACATAATTTAGTGTGATTTATAAGCTGTTTTCCTCATGGGGACCGACAAAATGTCCCCACAAGGTCAAAAATTTCAGATTTTACTATCCTTATGGGGACATTTGGTCCCCACAAAGTGATAAATACACGCTCACACACACACACACACACACACACACACACACACACACACACACACACACACACACACACACACCATACCTGTCAAGTATCCCGTTTTGGCCGGGAAAGTCCCGTATTTTACCCTTCTTTCCCGCCGTCCTCCCTTATTAATATTTTCCCGTAAATCTCCCATATTTTAACCTGCGTTATTAAAAAATAATACCCCGGGCCCGGGCGGAGTAAAAAAAAACATTCCCATTCTGAGCTCTGTCACTAGCCTCGCGATAACTGCCACCTGCAGTAGCCTACTACAGGTACTGTAGGTGGCAGTTGTCACGAGATTAGTGTGTGAGGTCAGATGATGAGTGACAACGCGGGAAAAAAAACAAAAAAAAAAACAGAGACGGATGATGGACGCTACGACAAAGACGGATGGCACTCCTGCCAAAAAAACAAAACCCTCATGTAAATACCGCGATTAATGGGACAGCGAATGTACTTTTCTGAAGAGGAGCAGGGTGGGGGACAGTCACGCGTTTTCTAAGTTTTGTAACTGCGACTTTAGCATCTCACACGGGGGAAGGAATGATGTATGTCAGCACGAGAAATCCGAAAGTTATGTGAAATGAAAAGAAAATCTGTAAAAGAAAAGCAATATGAAATGAAAAGAATGTGTGGAATGAAAATCAAATGTAAATGTAAAGACAAGCAATGTTAAATGAACAGAAAATATGCAAATAAGCCTTTCAATAAATGCTCTTCATATATACCCTTTTGTGTTTTCATTTAGGCTATAACACCTGTCTTAAAATGTAAGGGATACTGGAGCTTGGTTGGGGTGGTGGGACTGAGTAAATGTTGATAACATTTAAATTTTTGGGTGAACTATTCCTTTAACATTTTTGTTTTCTGGATTTTTCCAGATGGAACATGGACAAATATTTACTGCCACCCTGTGTACCACTGCAGAAACTGCACATCTGCTGTTCCCAGGCTGACCTCATCCTGTTTTGCCCCTAATTAAATCCATAAAACTTCCATGCATGTTTTCTGTCTATTAACATTGCAGTCCAACATACTCTACAGTATATGCATACTGTATAATTATAACAATACTATTAGCTTGGCATCAAATGAAGAAAATGGAAATGACACCCCACAATCTTTTAACTTGTGACTTTAATTTAAACTTGTGAATGTTGAGAATAATTTTGATGTTGATTTTTGTTTTGTTTTTTTTGTGGTATGTGTTAAAATTCGTGCTGTCACTGAAACTGATACATTCCCATGGAATAATCAGAGAAGAGTATCGCAGAGCTGATGTCTTATCTCTGTGTTTATATGTCCATGCTCACTCTCAGGCCTGTTTCTTGCAGAGTCCGTGAAATGAGAAATTTCAGTGAGACCACCAGTGAGCAAACCTCCATTAACTCACATGGGTCCATATCCATGCTGCTTTTTATTTAGTGTGTGTTGGAATTCAACTCAAGTTAAGTCCACTTCAAAAGCAAAACAGCCTTCTGCTGGTTGCACAGACAACAACATATGTTACTTTTAAAATTAGAAGTCACAGAAGACTTCACAGTGTGCTGGTTTACTATCTTGTATCAGCTTTGAAATGCAGTTGGACAATGAGATATTGTGTGAATGAGACAGATATACAAATTTGTGTTGTTTTGTGTATTTGCTTTGTAAACACCTTGCTTCCTGACACAGTGGGCATTGTTACTGTATAATTGTGGTAGCTTGTTTGTGCTTCCATGGGACATGTTGTGTATTATTCACTCTCCATAGTGGGCAAAGTGGCACAGATTATATTATTTCCATTTCCATGTATTATATCGTATATAACCTCCCGCGGGTTGCAAGTAGGCTATACTGCTACTGATAGATCAAAACGTCTAGTTGTTGACACAATACTGGACGAGTGTGACATTCTGTGCCTGCAAGAAACCTGGCTGGTGAAACAAGACCTGGATAAGTTGAACTCTATACATGTGAATTTCCATGGGGCTGGAGAGTCTACTACCGACCTCAGTACAAGGCTGGTTCGAGGTAGGATAGCTGGTGGTGTTGCTATACTGTGGAACATTAAATATGACTCAATGGTGAATGTGGTGTGCCTAAATGTTGACTGGGCCATAGGGCTAGAGCTTAATTTTAATGAAAAGAAATTTACTGTTTTAAATGTTTATACACCGTATGAATCATATGAGCATGAGGACGAATTTCTGAACAGGCTAGCTTTTATTCAGTCATTCATAGAGGATAATAGCTCATCTTGTGTTTATGTTATGGGTGATTTTAATGCTGACATGTCAGATAGCAAATCTTTATTTGCAGTACATCTGCAGCAGTTTTGTAATGAGTCTAAATTAATTCTATCGAGTGTAGCTTTCTTGCCTGAAACAAGTTTTACGTATGTTAGTGATGCGTGGAATACAACATCTTGGTTAGACCATATTGTGACCACAGCTGATGCTCATGCCTCGCTGGTAAATCTGGAGATTTGCTATGAACTTGCTACATCTGATCACATACCTATTGCTGCTCTGTTAGATGTTGAGTATGTACCTCTGTTGTCCAGAAATAATAATGTTGCCTCTTCAAGTAAACTGGACTGGTCAAAACTGAGTAAAGAGGTGGTGGTTCAATACTCATTGCTAACAGAGCATTATTTAAATAAAATTGCTCTGCCTCATGAGGCCCTTATGTGCTCAGATATGAATTGTAAGGATGTGCAACATGTTGAACAACTTTGTGCCATGTATGATGATATTGTGAAATGTCTTAATGCTTCCAGTGATCCCTTTTGTAAAAGTAGATGTAAGATATTTAACATTGGACCTGGGTGGAATGAGTTTGTAGCTGAGAAGTATGCTGAGGCAAGAGAGGCTTTTAGACTTTGGTCAGAGGCAGGTAGACCTAGACATGGGGTACTGCTAGATGTGAAAAAACAGGCAAATGCTAGAGTTAAGTATGCACTCTGATTTATTAAGAAAAATGAAAATACAATAAGAGCGGACTCGCTAGCCAGAAAGCTACAGAACAACAACTTTAATGCCTTTTGGCAAGAGGTAAAAGTAATGAATTCCAATAAAACATCTTTACCAGCGAATATTGAAGGTATCAGTGGCCCCGAAAAAATAGCTGAGCTTTGGCGGGAGCACTACCGGGACCTGTTTAATTGTGTTAAAAGTAACCCAGGTAGAATTGATAATGAACATATTGATTTTTCAACATTTATGATAATTAGAGCAGTAGATATTCATGGTGCCATTAATATGTTGGAGAACAACAAAGCCTGTGGTATGGACGGTATTACTGCAGAACATCTAAAATATGCCAGCCATAGGCTCTGTCCTTTACTTTCCATGTGTTTTAATGGTTGTCTGGTCCATGGTGTCCTGCCAAATGCTATTATGTCTGTAATGTTACTGCCGGTGCTTAAAGATAAGGCTGGTAAGCTCAACAGTATTGACAATTATCGACCTATTGCAATAGCAAGTATCTTGTCTAAAGTACTGGAGAGGATACTGTTAACCAAGCTAGAAATATATGTCCTTACTTCCGACAATCAGTTTGGGTTCAAAAGAAAACATGGAACTGACCTGTGTATCTATGCTCTTAAAGAGATTGTGTCCAGGTACAAAAGCTTGAATACATCTATGTTCTTATGTTTTATTGATGCGTCACAGGCATTTGATAGGATTAATCATGAACGGTTGTTTGTAAAATTGTTAGACAGAGGTGCCCCTAAATTTTTATTGAGAATTTTAATGTTTTGGTATGCCCACCAAACGTTTCTGGTTAAATGGGACAATGTTGTATCCACTCCTTTTCATGTTAGTAATGGTGTGCGACAAGGAGGTATCATGTCTCCTTTTTTATTTAATTTTTATATGGATGAATTATCAAACCAGTTAAATAGGTTGAAAACTGGCTGTCTTGTGGGCTGGACTCAAGGACACTATTGTTAATCATCTTATGTATGCTGACGATCTGGTCCTGCTTTGTCCATTTAGTGCTGGGCTGCAGGAAATGCTGAATGTGTGCTCTCAGTATGGCCTTGATCATGACATAAAATATAATGCTAAGAAAAGCCACATAATGATAGTTAGAAGCGATGAGGACAGGAAATCAATTTTCCCAACATTTTATTTGGCAGATAGTCCTCTTGCTGTGTGTGAGGAAATTAAATATTTAGGTCATGTCATATCCAATGACTGGACAGATGACAAAGACCTATATTGTCAGCGATGTAAAATCTACTCTCAAGCTAACATGCTTATAAGGAGGGTTTCTTTGTGTTCTGACTTTGTGAAGTGCTCTCTGTTTAGAACCTACATCACACCACTATACACTGCTCAATTGTGGTCTAACTATAAGAAAAAGAGTATGCAGAGACTCAAGGTTGCATACAATGATGCAATGAGGTTGCTGCTTCGTGTCCCTAGGTGGCATAGTGCCAGTCATTTGTTTGTGTCTACTAGAGTGCCATCTTGTGAGGCACTTTTAAGACAACTGATGTTTAGTTTTATGTGTCGCCTGGACAGGTCAGTGAACCATATAATTGAAGCCCTAGTCAGTCCGCTGAAAAGCTGTTATAGATACACCTCTAGGTTAAGACGACACTGGTGTAATAGCCTGTACATCCTATAGGCTAATATGGAAATTTGTATGTATTTATGTATGTATGTATGTGTTATATGGACCTGTGTCTGCAATAAAGCTTTAATATATCACACATAAACATACACCATGTTCTTTAGATAATATGAAATGATTATGTAGATGCTTGCAATCATCATGGTTGTCACCAAAGTCTTTGTGATAGCAATATCTATTGCTATTGTACTGTAAAATATTGCGATCAACATGCCATTGCTGTAGACAAAGTCTGTATAATCTACCGTATGTTTTGTTGGCCACTCCTTCTTTTCGGCAATACCAAAAGACATCTGTTTGTTTCCATTATGGGTACAGAAAACCTGGTGGCTTGTGTGTTGGTCACTATGTTAAGTCTGTCACTTGTGAGGTCAGTTTGCAGTCAGCACATGCCAGAAGAACCATGCTCTGTACAGATCCTCATACCTAGACTCAAATGTACTTTACTTAAGACAGCACAATATGCCATTTACACTTACTATTAAAGTTCTTAATCCAATTCCACCAGTCTCTGGATTGCATTTATAAATTGTGGTTGCAGAAAGATGGCTAGGGTATCATTCTCTGAAATGCATGATATTGTGTAAGTCTCTGTGTCAACTTTGTTCTTCCTCTATTCCTGGAGGTGAAGCAGGGGAGAAAGGAGAGAAAGGAGCACCTGGGAGACCTGGGAGAATAGGGACACCTGGAGAGGCAGGTAATACTAAACGCTCTATTGTGTTGTTAATTTAATTCCATCACAGTAGTTTTGATTACTGTTCACTCAATTTTAATTCTAATGAACAGGAGAATAGTGCAAAGTAATGTTTTACTGCATTAATGGTTTGTTTAAATAAATTTCCTGCAGAGTTGAAGTACATGCCAAACTTTATAATACAAACATTTTGCTAAAGGAGTTGAAAGAGTTGTGAGATAATTGTGAGGCCTGTAATTTGGGTGGATGTTTTTCTTTTCAATTTTGAAATATCAAAAATGGCAGCAGATTATTAGCAAACAGTTTTTTACTATTTAACATCAAACCTGCCACAACACGCTTTGAAATGTTTAGTTTGAATGTACACAAATGTAAATGAGATTTAACCTACCATTCAAATTATAGACTGATCATTTGTTTGTCAGTGGGCAAACGTACAATATCAGCAGGGGATCAAATATTTTTTTCCCTCACTGTATGTGAATGGGTGGCAACATTTTGAAGCTCCAAAATCCACATAAGGGCAACATAAAAGTATTCCAGAGAACTCCATATTGGTGGTTAAATCCATATCTTCTGAAGTGATATGATAAGTGTGAGTGAGAAAAAGATCAATATTTAAGTCCTTTTTCCTTCACTTTCACTTTCTCCTTCTGCTTTTGGTGATTCACATTCTTAGTGCATGTCCCCCTACTGGGCAGGGAGGAGAATTTATGAAATTAAATGACTATTAAATATTGATCTGTAATATTTTGTCTGAACAGATGGATTTAACCACTGGAGTCATATGCACTACTTTTATGATGCCTTTATGTGGATATTGAAGCTTCAAAATGTTGGCACACATTCACTTGTATTTATGGACCTACAGAACTGAGATAGTTTCTAAAAATCTTTGTTGTGTTCTGCAGAAGAAAGAAAGTCATAGACATCTGGGATGGCAGGAGGGTGTGTAAATTATGAGAGAATTGTCATTTTTGGGTGAACTTTCTCTTTAAGAACTGTGGCGGAGGGGAAGATTTTCAGTGAAAATCGTCTCGGGTTACATGTGTAACCCTTGTTCCCTGAAAAAGGCGGAACGAGATGTTGCGCTGCTAAGCGCTACGGGGAACAATCTTGCATTGTGAGCAGCTGTGAATTTGTGTGAAACACGTCAATGAACATTGACCTGAATTTATAGCCTCGGCTGGTGAAGATCATTAGATGCACCTGTGGCCAGGCTATAAAATAGAGGCGTCACCAGCGTGTCGACAGATACCTTTTTCTGAAGAGCAGTCCTGGGACGTCCCAGTGCGGCAAAGCAGCGCAACATCTCGTTCCGCCTTTTTCAGGGAACAAGGGTTACACATGTAACCCGAGACGTTCCCTTTACAAAAGGCTTCACTACGATGTTGCGCTGCTAAGTGCTACGGGGAACGCAATACCCACGCCGCCGCACTTGGGGCTGTCCGGACCCCTACGGTTGTGCAGTGTACTCACAAAAACGCGAGAGGTCTCAGACATGAGCTTGAGATGTCGACTCAAGGGCATAAGAGACCGGAGTAGCATAAACATCTAAACCATTCAATTTTGATGAATGTGTGCGGAGAGGACCAGCCTGCCACATCACAAACTTGTTCAGGCATGAGCTGAGATGTTGATTTAAGGACATAAGAGTCCGGAGTAGCAAAGCATCTAACCCATAAAGTTCGATGAATGTGTGCGACGAGAACCCTATCGTAACACAAACTTGTCATAAAACTGATGAATGTGAGCGGAGAGGACCAGCCTGCCGCATCACAAACATGTTCAGGCATGAGCTGAGATGTCGACTCAAGGGCATAGGAGCCCAGAGTAGCATGAACATCCAAACTATAAAATCTGATGAATGTGTGCAGAGAGGACCAGCCTGCCACATCACAAACTTGTTCAGGCATGAGCCTGTCATAAAAACTGAAGAATGTGCACGGAGAGGACCAGCCTGCCGCGTCACAAACTTGTTCAGGCATGAGTTTGGGATGTCGACTCAAGGACGTAAGAATCCGGAGTAGCAGAAACATCTAACCCATGAAGATTGATGAACGTGTGCGGAAAGGACCAGCCTGCCACATCACGAATGTGTTCAGGCACGAGCCTGCCATAAAAAACTGAAGAATGTGCACGGAGAGGACCAGCCTGCCATGTCACAAACCCGTTCAGGCATGAGCTTGGGATGTCGACTCAAGGACGTAAGAGCCCGGAGTAGCATGAACATCCAAACTATAAAATCTGATGAATGTGTGCGGAGAGGACCAGCCTGCCGTATCACAAACCTGCTGCAGAGGGACCCCTCTAGCCAAGGCTTTAGATCTAGCCCTCTGGTGGAGTGAGCCCTGACACCTACTGGCGAAGCTTGACCACGCGCCTCATAGGCCAGGGCAATAGCATCCCTCACCCAATGTGACATAGTCTGCTTGGTAGTGGCTGCCCCCCTGTTGCGGCCCCCAAAGCAGACAAACAATTGCCCAGACTTATGCCACTGGCTAGTGCGGTGGACATAAGTTTGAAGGGCACAGACTGGGCAGAGTCCGTGAAGACTTTCCTGCTCTGGCGTTAAAAACGGTGGGGAGCAGAAGGCTTCCAGAGTGACAGGGTGTAGTGTCGAAAAAGGCACCTTAGGAAGGTAGTCAGGATGAGGATGCAGGATAGCTTTGGCCATACCTGGGGCAAACTCTAAACAGGCCGGCAAAACAGACAGAGCCTGTAGATCCCCGATTCTCTTAAGAGAGGTAATCGCCACAAGAAAAACCAGCTTGAGAGTCAGAAGTCTATCAGACGCTGACTCTAGAGGTTCAAAGCGGGTTTCGGGCAGACCCTCCAGGACTATTGCTAAGTCCCATGAGGGAGTTCTGGTCCTAACAGAAGGCCTCAGTTGCCTGGCTCCACGAATGAAGCGAGCGAGTAGAGGGTGCCTCCCCAAAGACGCCCCGTCCATCAAGGCGTGGCAAGCCGAAATGGCGGCCACATAAACCCTGATGTGTAGCGGGGCATATGCCTGCTGACAGTTTTTCCTGCAGAAAGTCCAGAACTGAAACAATTTGGCAGTTAACTGGATCTGCACCATGTAAACTGCACCACCTTTCGAAGACACCCCATTTATTGGTGTAGATTATTCTGGTGGAGGGAGCCCTAGCACTAAGAATGGTCTCGATAACTTCAGGCGACAGCCCTGTGTTCCTCAGTTGGTACCCTTCAGGGGCCAAACATGAAGTTTCCACAATTCGGGCCAGGGTTGAAATATCATCCCCTGTGCCTGAGACAGAAGGTCCCTCCTGTCTGGAATCGCCCAAGGCGAGCCGTCGAGGAGAGATATAATTTCTGAGAACCAAATCCTGTTCGGCCAGTGAGGCGCTATCAGTAAGAGGCAAGACCCTTGCTGGCTGAACTCTGGCTAAGACTCCGGGAGCAGAGAAACCGGGGGAAAAGCATACAGACACATTCTGGGCCATGTATGCGCCAACGCGTCCAGACCCAGGGGGGCTGGGTGACTCAGAGAGAAGTAGAGGGGACATTGCGCAGTCTCTTGAGAGGCAAAGAAGTCCACTTCTGCTCTGTAAAATCTCTCCCAAATTTGTTGTACTACCTCGGGGTGGAGTTTCCACTCGCCCCTCGGTATGTTTTGTCTGGACAGCAAATCTGCTCCCACATTTAGGCGTCCAGGGATGTAAATTGCCCTGAGTGACAGGAGCTTGCCCTGGGCCCAAAGGAGAATCCGACGTGCCAGCAAATTCAGGTGGCGAGAGCGTAGACCTCCTTGACGGTTTATGTAGGAGACTGCTGCTGTGTTGTCCACCCGCACAAGGACATGGCAGCCTCTCAGATGTCGGAGGAAGTATTTCAGGGCCAGAAATACCGCCATCAGCTCGAGGCAGTTGATGTGCCAATCGAGCTGATGACCCTCCCATTCCCCTTGGGCTGGACGACCACTTAAGATCGCACCCCAACCCGTCAGGGAGGCATCTGTCATTAGCATCCTGCGACGACATGGCGCACCGAGAGTGGGACCCAAGGTAAGGAACCGGGGTCTGAGCCACATAGAAATGGAACGAAGCGCTCGACGCATAACCCTTATTTGCCTTAGGGGACTGGCCCTTGGATGAAATCCCCTGGCTTTTAGCCACAGCTGAAACGGTCTCATATGGAGAAGGCCCAAAGGAATCACCGTGGACGCAGACGCCATGAGACCTAGTATTCGTTGATACTGATGAACAGTGCAACTTTGACCTAGCCTGAGATTGCTCAGGGAGTTCTGGATGGAGCTGACACGAGCGGGAGACAACTGTGCCCGCATCGTGAACGAGTTCCATATAATCCCTAGATAGGTAATTTCCTGGGTTGGAGCAAGAATGCTCTTCTGGACGTTGAGTCTCAGACCCAGAGAACCTAGATGAGCCAAGACGATATCCCTGTGCTGAACTGCCAGTTCTTGAGATTGTGCTAGTATCAGCCAGTCGACTAAATAATTCAGAATGCGGATGCCCTGGAGTCGCAAAGGAGCCAGTGCTGCATCCATGCATTTTGTGAATGTGCGGGGTGATAGGGCTAGGCCGAATGGAAGAACCCAATACTGGAAGGCTTCGTCCCCGAAAGCGAACCTCAGGAACTTCCTGTGCTGTGACAGAATTCCAATATGGTAATATGCGTCCATGAGATCGATCGTGACCAGCCAATCGTGATGTTGGATCTGAGACACGACCGACTTGACAGTTAGCATCTTGAAGCCTCGAATATCTAGAATCAGACGCAACCCCCCACCCTTCTTGGGAACCAGGAAGTATCTGCTGTAATAGCCTGACTCTTTCTCTGGAAGGGGAACATGTCCTATGGCCCCTTTTGCCAAGAGATTTTGCAGTTCTTTCCACAGTAGACATGCCTGTTCCGGTCTTACGGTAGTGGGAACCACGCCGTTGAAACGCGGAGGGCGGCGAGCGAATTGAATTCTGTAGCTTCTTTCTACTGTCTTTAGAACCCACATAGAAATACCTGGCAGAAGTTTCCACGCTGCCAGGTTCTCTGAGATGGGTACTAATTTCAACACTTCCTGTTGAGGGGGTGTTGAGTGTTCCGTGTCCTGGACTAAGGCAGGAAGCAACGGTACACCCAACTCTTTGTTGGAAGCCTCTATCACCCGAAACACCAAAGGCGGCAGGAGTGAAGAGGTTTCGTGAGGGTATCAGGAGGGCCGAAGTGGATGATACACGCGCCCCGTCCCGAAGGGAACTACCCTCACAAAGTTGGGTACAAGAACGTCAGGGCTTCTTTCTTTTAGAGATCACAGCCCTGAGATCCTTCTTGGGCAGCTGCTGAGGGCGACGAGCCTGTCCCCAGTCCCTACGAGGGGGAGCTCCGTTTTTGAGCCTCTCTCCTAGCAGAGGCGGGGCGAGACTGGGTGGCCGACGGCCCCGCCCCCTGAGTGCGGCGAGGAAGAAACTGCCCAAAGGCTTCCTCATGGCTTTTCGCCTCCTGGAATCTGGAGATAACTGTATTCATGGCGTCTCCGAAGAGACCAGAAGGCGAAACCGAGGCATCGATTAAGAAAACTCTGTCCCTATCTCGGATGCCTGACAGGTTAAGCCATAAATTGTTTATTGTTTATTGTTAAAAGGATCCCCATTAGCTGTCACCAAAGTGAGAAGCTAGTCTTCCTGGTGTCCACAAGAAAAATACAAATAAAAGTACATAAATTACATAACAATGATCATCTAAAAACAATAAAACATTGTAGACATCATTATAAACATCATCAAAAATTATTCAGAATAAATTATTACAATATTACCATCATTATTACATTCATACATTCCCTACTCACAATTCTAAATAGTGCATTCTCAGATGGTACCTGAAAGAGACTTTGCCATTCATTTTACGTATATTCAATGGACAATTGTTCCAATGATTAATGGCACAATAAATAACTGTTCTCTTTAAAGCATTTGAATTTGGACTTGGCAACATCATCTGACCATCATCAGCTGACCTAGTCAAATGAGAATGAACCTGATCACACCTAACAATTTGGTTATATAAAAAAACTGGTTGAGAAGAAAGGACAGTTTTACTGAAAAATTTAGTTATATTAAAAACCAGTCTTTTCTCCACCATTAGCCATGATAGTCGACGGTGCATACTGATAATATTTGTTCTTATAGGACAATGTAATACTAACCTGGCAGCTCTATTTTGGACAGTTTGTAATTTTTTTAGTTGACCTTTAGATGTAGATGACCATACATACATAAATGCCTCTCCGTACTGACGAAAGCGGACATAGACCGGCCAATGGCACGGGCTGACTGCTTGGTCGCGCGGAGAGACAAATCCGTAGCTCGACGAAGCTCTGAAAAGGCCTCTTCGTCGAGAGTTTTACCCGCACTCAGATCTTTTAGCAGGTCAGCCTGGTACGCCTGTAACACAGCCATGGTGTGCAGCGCAGCACCAGCCTGACCTGCCGCTTGATAAGCCCTCCCCACTAGCATGGAAGTAGTCCTGAGCAAGCTCATCGTGGAGGTCATCAAAGAAGGGAAGGGACTGATGAGGTGTTCCCTTCCCTTGGCCATCAGACAGACATCTATCCTCTAATTTGGAGCATTTGGGGGTTTCTTGGTCACGTGGCCAGTCTAATTGAAGTCTGGCCACAGCACGAGTCACCACATCGAGTAACTCCTCAGAGGATTTTGCATCATGTTTTGAGTGCTCTGATGTGGGTAACTCGAAATCTATAGACCCAAGGAAATCGAGGTCCCCATCCTGAACTGAAGAGGCGCCGGAGCGCGCTTCAAGAACACGAGAAGGACCAGCCGGATCTGGGGAGAGAGCGAGCGAAAGGGACGCACCCGTCTCTCGCTCCTCAGCCAGATCCATACGAGAGCCCCACGAATGAAGTGCGGGAGCTGGCTCTCGGAAGTAAGCGAGGCGAGCGCGAAGCATCCCGACCGAAAGAAGGTCACAATGCGCGCACCCGCCCCGCCCCAATGCGAGAGCCGCGTGCTCTTCCCCCAAACAAACAAAGCAAAACTCATGCGTGTCCTTGTCCGTCATGAGACGTTGACAAGGAAAAACGCATCGTTTGCTCTGTTTCTCCGTCATTCTCTCTTTTTTCTTTTTTATATATAAATATATATACTCTTTCAGAGCAGAGAGAGAAAGAAAGAAAGTTCTGCGCACTGCCTAACAATTTCTAACTCCTAACAAAGAGGGAAGAAAGTTTTCTAGCAGGTTGTGAGACACACAGCATAGTATGCTCTGAATGAAAAATATCTGTCGACACGCTGGTGACGCCTCTATTTTATAGCCTGGCCACAGGTGCATCTAATGATCTTCACCAGCCGAGGCTATAAATTCAGGTCAATGTTCATTGACGTGTTTCACACAAATTCACAGCTGCTCACAATGCAAGATTGTTCCCCGTAGCGCTTAGCAGCGCAACATCGTAGTGAAGCCTTTTGTAAAGGGAACAGTTTGTTTCTCACACAAAGCTATCATTTTACTTGGAAAATAGCACGCTAGTATTATGTGCTCATTTTATGGTAATTTTATGGTGCTTTTTGTCATTTTTGGGACATGACAAGCCAGTCTCCACTCACTTTTACTGTACTGAAAAGAGCGGCTAAGACATTCTGCAAAATAACTCCTTTTGTGTTCCACTGAAAATATAAACATTTAAGCAAAGCTTTTTCCCAAATGATGCACAATACACTTAATAATATGCACACATCCATGTAGTGTATGAATTTTCAAAGTGTAGTATCGTTCCAAATGGAACACGTGACTTTTTTTTTACAAACACGGAAGCATTCGCTATTTAACAGTTGACGGAAGTGACATTTTTAAACACATTTGGTGTGTTGTTGCTAACAAGTTCAAAACTTGTATCTCAATCAAAGCATATATTCACACAGCATGGGGTGAAGGTAAAGCATTCAGCTTACATTTGTATGATGTTGTCTTCACTAAAGTGTCACATGTTGCTTTATTCTCCGTTGTACAACTGTTTTGTCAGACCAGCAAGGTTACCCCGCCCCTTCCGCTACATATGGCAAGCCGCGAGTTTGTCCACACTCCGTTTTAACGGTTGAAGAAGTGCATCATCCTGGTTCTAATAGTACACTTCTTTTTGTTGCATTTAATTTTTTTAGCATACTACGCGCACCACTTACACTACAAAACTATGTAGAATAGTGCAGGAGTGTGCATTTTTGGATGCATCTCTAGTGACCAAAATGTCCTTAGAAAAATCACACACAAAGAGTTCTGAGTTGCCAAATGTGTACACTTAAATTGACAACCTGATCTCATAGAAACCTGTTTTTGCTAAATTTTAGCAAAATGAGTTTTGACTAAATTACATCAAAACACTTATTATAGTTGACAAATTTCAATAACTAACTACGTAGGTTTGATTCAAATTGTACAGTATTTAAATTGGTAGCTGTTGTATTTGCGATGCAAAGGACATATGAAGAGCATGCTAGTCGACATGTGAGCTGAAAGGGTTAAAAAAGCACCAAAAAGTTCAACAGACACCAAGGGAAACTAATCTATAACTAGCTCATGTTCTTCCATACTAAAAGTTCTCAGTTCAAAAGTTCAAGTTCTCTGAAAGAAATATTTTGACTTAACAGCTAGCTGATCTCTATCTCTCAAACTTACATTATTTGGCAAAAATGTTGTTCACCTACCAGAGATAAGATGTGAGCTACAATTCCTGCACATAATTTTGCTTCACTGCAGTGGTTCATGTGTCCATTTGTGGTTGCTTTTTCAGAAATCTAAACACTTTAAATTCTATTATTTCCAGGCATCCAGGGAGCGTCCAGCCAACGAGCAACATGGTCCACATTTTAATAATGACATTTTTTGACAATCGTGTTAATGTTAGTAACGTTAATCATTTTGTCTTTGTTCAAGTCACTTTGAACAAAGCACATCCTGCTATTGTTTTGAATTAGTATGACAACTAGTAGAAAATATTCATGGAACAAAGACGTCACTTCCTTAAATCAACGATTAGTCCTTGAAATGGTCTATATTGTTGGGATATGATTGGCAGGCCTAGATGAACAAGCTTAATCTAGCTAGATCTAGCACGCTTCAACAAGCTAGATGAACAGTCACATCATTTTCATGTGACCAGCCTCTAAATGGACCCCTTGTCTTATCTTGTATTTAGAATAGTTGAGGCTATCTGAACCAGAATTCAGCAATGATGACATATATTTTTTAATGTCTTTATTGATTTATTTGCTTATGTTGGTAGTTTTAGAAAGTTGAAAAGAGGATTTTTTTTTTATTCTGGACTCAAAGGCCAAAAAGGCAGCATGGGACGATATGGGAAGATGGTCCCCTCTGGAGGTAACTTAATTTAATTTGCCAATTTTAAAGTAATTATAGTGCTTTGTCCAAGTGCTTAATAATACTGTGTGCTCTCCTTTCCCCCCCAGGTTTAAAAGGTGATATAGGAGATCCAGGACCAAAGGGCTCAGATGGGGAGCCAGGTATAGGCTTTGCTGAAATAGAATTAATTTCAGTCATATTATTTGATAACTGGAGTGAACTCATTAGGAATCTGTTTAATGCTTGGACTACTCATTTGAATGGTCATTTGAATCTAACTTGTGTTGTGTGAGTGTGCACCATTACGGATGATGACTGGTGAAATAGACATTAAAGTGGCACAATTAACCAATGATCTGAAGTTCATTAAACATGGTATGTCCTGGGAATTTATGACAACAAAAGAAAGAATGAACCTTGTGCACTCTCTGCTGCTTTTTGTGTGGCAGAATATTAAAATAATATATTGATCATCCTCCTAATTTAAATTCATTGCACCTGTCAAGTTAATTCATACGGGTGTTCCTTTTTGATGCGCAGGGTGAATGCATGTAGACAAAAGAATTTAGCAATTAGCCAGAAGCCCTTTTGTCTGTCTGTCATGTATGAATGCACTTGTGTGAACGCTGGGTGCTGCGGTGTGATTATAGAAATTCAGATCCTCATTTTGCACTGCCTCCGCACTGCCTTCCCCCGCAGCTGTCACTGGCGACAAAAAGACGAACAGCAAGCTGTGTCTGCTGGTGAAGAGGAAAAACGCTACAGGGACGCAGTGGACACCTGGCCATGCCCAAGGAAGCGGCGGCCAACAGAGCCATTGCTGGCTACATCATTGATGCTGGCCTTAGCAGAGTGCATATCTTTAATGACCTAGAGCGAGAAGGCTGTTTTATATATGTGGAGTGCTCATCCATGACCACTTTCAGAAAATGGAGGGAGGAGGAGCCAAACAATGCTTATGATGAGGAGGACTGTGTTGAGTTGGTGTATTCAGGTGAGTGGATTGATGTAGCTTTTCACCTCACCATGTATGAGCTGTATCATGCATCCAGACAGGAATGTGAATAAGAATAGTTTATAATAGCAGTTTTAAAGACATCAATGCAAGAAAGCTGAATATATAATAAGTATAAAAAAATTATTATCTACCAATATACTTCTTTAATTATGACACTACTTGTTTACAGTTATTCTGTGTAATGGTATAAAACGTTTGCAAGTTATTTCTGAAGCATAATACTCTGGAGCAGTTTTCTCAATCCTGCCCTGAAGTACTTCTAACACTACACATTCTCCCTTATTTAACACACTCAATTCAGATTCAGCAGCATCCTACTAATGAGCTAATCGGTAGAATCAGGCGTGTTGGAAAATGGAGCTATCCAAAATGTGTAATGCTAGTGGTAATCCAGGAAAGGATTGAGAAACACTGCTCTAGAGTTTCAATAAACTGCATAAAATGGCCCCAAAACTATCAGGACACATAAGCCACACTTAACAATGTGTAGATTTCATTGCATAAATTGAAAGATTTTGCCCATGTCACCCATGCCTAAATCTGCCCCGTGGACATGCTCAACTAACGTCTGATGACGGAAAAGTGCCCAAATACCTTTTGAATTAATTTTCAATGTAGTAAATATGAAACAATTTACAATAACATTCCATTCATTAACATAAGTAAAGACTACATGAACAAACAATGAACAATATATATATATATATATATATATATATATATATATATATATATATATATATATAATTTTTTTCAAAATAGAATTTTTGATTGAAAAATGTTTTGATATAAGTTGTTAATTAACATTAACCAAGATTACAGTAATAAATGCTGTTAAAGTATTGCTCACTGTTAGTTCATGTTAACTAATGTTGTTAACTAGTGTTAACAAATGGAACCTTACTGTAAAGTGTTACCAGTAAATCTAGCAGTTAATTTTGTTTTAAAAAAGTGTGCTTCTGTCATTTTTCATGCCACTTGATTTATTTTGTTATATAATGCCATGCCATACAAGTGTCCAAATACTTTTTGGGGACCACTATATATTTAATGTGTTTGTCTTGATTTCAGCAATATCACATAACAACTTGTTTTACATTTGTATATCCAGATACATTTAGTCTTAAAACATTATTTGTTATATATTTTGTGTGTGTGCGTCCGTTTGTGTGTCCATGTATGATTTTATAAATCAGTAATGGTATTAATCTTTACAAGGTTTCCCTACTTTTTTTAAGTAAAAATTATTAATAGGCCTACTAGAGAAAAGATTGAAGGCCACTTCATTTTATTTTTATATGATAAAGTTGTAAATTGGCGCCCTCTAGTGATCACGGCGGGTCTACACACAGCAATACTAATGCCCTCCTTGTCTTTCTGCTCTTACGTGTAGTAACAAGTTCAAACCGTCCTGGTTTTAATTGCATGAAAAATAAAACAGCAGGCAGGAAATCTGATTAATTTGTGGCAAGGTGGCAATCTTTATACCCCTGTTGGCGCATAAAACCTTTATCAATACATTTTTAACGATCTGCAACTGACCCTTTGCTGCCTATAATGACCAAACAGACAGAAAATAGTATAAGAGACCCTAAACTAACCAACCAACCAACCAACCAACCTTTATAGCGAATTTACACAACAATGAAACTAAATCAAATTTGATTTAGTAAACCTTCATCCAAAAATACACACTGAAAACTGATATTTCTTAAAAGCAAACTTACAATAATGCGTCTCCTAAGACGTGACTCATGTGTAACACTGATTAAAATGTAATCTATTGTCTGAGGCTTGTCTAATCTAAACTGATTGGAAGATTGACTGCTGCTGTACTGTGTTCAGAAATGGAGATGCTTTTTATCGACATTTGAACTCTTTCTGAACACTGTCACTCAAGGCATCACGGCTCCCTTTGGGGCACTTTGAAATATTTACACCCCTAATGAGGGTCACGGGATTGTGGATCTGGAGCAGCTGGTGCACGGTAAGATATATGTGGCAGCTGGAGCGGAGAGTAAGTTCATTCCACCATCCACAAGATGTTAATGATGCCATTTATTTACAGGAGAGTAAGTAAACTTCACTGCTGTGGTGTTTGTTTGAAAGAACATCAGCTACCGAATAAACACTGTAGTGTTAGTCTTTTTCCCCATAATTAATTAAAACATCGTAATGGTCTAATATGATTTTTAAATGGCTGCATATGATAAGTTAAAGGGATAGTTCACCCAAAAATGAAAATTCCCTCATCATTTACTCACCCATATCACATTCCAGATGCCTATGACTTTCTTTCTTCTGCTGAACACAAATTAAGATTTTTAGAAGAATATCTCAGATCTGTAGGTCCATATAATGCAAGTCAATGGTGGCCAGAACTCTGAAGGCATAAATACATTTTTATGTGAGTAATTTAAGTCATTCATATGACTCCAGTCGTTAAATCCATATCATCAGAAGTGATATGATGTGGGTAGGTAAAAAAAGAGATGAATAATTAAGTACTTTTTTAATCTTTTTTTAAAGATAAATCTCCACTTTCACTTCCACATTCTTCTACTTTGGCGATTCCCATTCTTTGTGCATATAGCCCACCTGCAGTTTGGGTCCAGGGATGGACTGGCCATCAGGAGACCAGGATGTTTCCTGCTGGGTCGGTCGAGCAGTGGGCTGCTGCGACTAAATTGTCGTATTTGTGACTATTTTTCCCACCTGTGCAATGACAAAATTGCCCCTCTGAAGCGCTGCCATTTACTGCTGCGCATGGGAAACAACAAATATTAAAAGTATTAAAGTGTGACGAAATGGCACTGCTCGATTAAGCCCGCAGAGCACATGGGAGTGAATGGAAGACCCCGGCAAATATAACTTTTTGCTGATCAATTTGCTCCAACTTCAAATAAAAATTGGCACTATGACATTTCCACAACTTTCCAAATGAAGACTAAAATAGAGAGCACTGGATTACAACTGTCAAGAGAAGATAGCACATTTTCTGTCACTCTCTCAGCAGCTGTATTAGAAGCCCTATTGCATCTGTGGTAACTCATTTTTCAAAACAAATTCCAGGGTAATATATTACAAATTATAATGTTCTAAATTCGTACTAAATAATGTAAAGAAATAGCAAATTTTAAAAAAACTTTTGCTATATTTATGCTGCTAAATAAGGTTTTTCTGAAGAAAGAAAGTGATACACGTCTTGAATGGCATGAGGGTGAGTAAATGATGAGAGAATTTAAGTTTTTGGCCATACTATCCCTTTAATATGAAAATAATGCAGATTCTTATAGTAGCTGGGCTACATCAGACACATTTTTAGAGTTGGCCTATCTTGGAGGTTGTGCTGTTCATAAAATTCACATGAATCATTCAGAATATTCTTTCTCTCTGCTTTTTTCTATATATATCATTAGATAACAACACATACACCTAAAAAAAAAGAAAGAAAATGTAACTGGTAAGTTTCACAGTGATAGCTCAATGTTGCTTGTATTGAAAAAAGATTTCTTGTTATGTGTTTCTGAAATGCAAAGTGAAAGAAACATATCTGAGGCAAATAATCATAACATGTTTGCTGTATGATTTTTTTCTGCTGTTCCGCATTCTACATCTCTGTTATTGACTCTGATCAATACAAACCTCTTGCAGAAAATTACTGCAATATTTCCACAGAGTGTAATGGTTGACTAATTTCATGCCCCCTGTTTTATTGTTGCTGAAAAACATGAAGTAAACATGTGCATTGATTTCACTATAAAACTGTACTTGAGTCAGCTGTTTCACTCCATTTCAAACAATGACATATTACATAGGTACTGTATAGGACATTCTTTGAATAAAATTATTTTTGTCTACTCATAAAATAACTAAACTATTAAACACAATTTGTTTTTAATGTACAATTTTAAGTGTGGGTATAAAGTTGAAGTCAGAAGCTTACATACATTTAGGTTTTAAAGTCATTAAAACAGGTAGAAAAGTATCTATATCCACAGTAAAAACGAGTCCTATAGCAACATAACCTGTAAGGCTGCTCAGCAAGGAAGAAGCCACTGCTCCAAAACAGCCATAAAAAAAGCCAGATTACAGTTTGCAAGTGCACATGGGGACAAAGATCTTTTTGACCTCTGGTCTGATGAAACAAAAATGTAACTGTTTGGACATAATGACCATAGTTATGTTTGGAGGAAAAAGGGTGAGGCTCGCAAGCCAAATAACACCATCCCAACCGTGAAGCATTGGGGTGGCAGCATCATGTTGTGGGGGTGCTTTGCTGCAGGAGGGACTGGTGCGCTTCACAAAATAGATGGCACCATGAAGAAGGAAAATTATGTGGAAATATTGAAGCAACATCTGCTCTGCTGCTGGATGGTACACTTTCAAAGGGAGCATTGAGGAACCATGGTATAGTGTGTTCTTCAGTAGCATAAAATAGTACCACATTACCAAATACCATTGATATCAGAAGTCAAAAGCATGGCTTTGGCTTTATATTCAAAGTTTTGCCTGTTTGAAGTGACTTATTAAGCTAATTCCCCTAAAATACTTAGCAATGGACCATAGCAGGGTACCCGCAGGTCCTTTAAAAGTCTTACATTTACTTTTTAAAATTGAAGGCCATAAAAAGTCTTAAGTATCTTAAATAAATCTTAAATTTCATTTGCTGAGGTCTTAAATTTTGGGGCGTTGAATAGAGGAGACGCTTAAACAGCAGAATCTGCTCTAGTCAAAATCATCTCTCTCTCTCTCTCTCTCTCTCTCTCTCTCTGTCTCTCTCTTGTGAAGCCAGCTTTTAGTAGCTGATGCTTGTGTTTAGTGTGAGTGCACGCAGGCCATATTATAGTATAAAAATAAGAAAAATCCTTCCTTCCATGACTTAAAAAATGACCACCCTATCTGTCAAATAATAATTATATTAAGCGCAACACTGACCAGCGGCATAGCTTGACCCTGGATGATAGGGCTGAAGCCCTGAGCTTTGATCCTCTGCAATTTAAATTAAAATGTGTTTGATTTGTTTATTGTGCGCCTGATGTTTGCTCATATAAAGCTCTGAACTGGTGTCAGTGTTGCGCTTAATATAATTATTATTTGACATGTAGGGTGGTAATTTTTTAAGTCATGGAAGGAAGGATTCAATGTCATCTGATTTTAAATCAAGGCACACCAAAGAGGCTATTTAAACGCATCAGTTTAACTCCACACACATGACATGGAAATGTGAACCAGCACGGGCAGAGCACATAGCCTATACTGTCAGTTCTTTTTGTTTGATTTTAATGTGAGATTTGATCATTTTAAGACCTATGTATTGTGCTATTTAGGCTTATTTCTCATTGTGCTGCAATTTTGAGTTGCGTTTGAGGAAATTCCATTGCAATAAACATTCTTTATTCCCACATCCTGACTCCCGACTAAACCTGAATAACTGAACAAGATGAATAGCGCATGCATTCAAATCTACTTGGTATGTGGATTGTAATAAAAGAGGCTTATAGATTATATATTTAGAAATAAGGCTTGCATAATAAAATTTCAGTGCCTCTGATAAGCTGTAACCCTGTGAGAGAAAATAGAAAGCTCCCACATGAGGCGTTCATAACGATTCGTCTGATGAATATTGACCATGAACAGAAGGTAAGAGTCAAAGTGTGAACTGTCAATTAATTCAATTTGGGCTCACTGATCAGAATTAATTTACATTTGAAGCCAGAATTGAAGCCTGTATTGTTGCTGTTGTACCCTGATGTAATTAATATAAAGCCTTACTTTTTTTTTCTTTTCTCATCACAAAAAAAAATTCGGGGCTATTAAAAAAAGATCTGGGGCTTTAGCCCTATCAGCCAGGGTCTAGCTATGTTGCTAATTGAACTTACGATGTTACACATGTATAAACATTCATAAACCTGTTAATCCTTGAATGCAAATGCCGTTGTTCTGCATCTCTGTAAGCGAGCAATGCGCTAACACTATCGCTCCTGCTTAAAATCAACAAAGCTGTCAACGTTGCAATTTGCAAGCACGCAAGGTAGGAGCGGTCTTTTGACACCTTTCAAATCATGACACTTCATTATTTTACACTACCTTTGATAAGAATTGTAAACAGAACTACTCAGCTGCAGAGTTACACATGTTATATCTCTCATCTCCACCTCTCTAGAGCTCCATCTGACAAATACTGGTATTTTCTCTGGTATCTGAAACCGTCAAATTAAAAGTTTTTGTAATAATATTCAAAACAATAATAATATAATTATATAAATATAATAACAATAATATACATATAATATACATACATCCCTTGGGCCCACCACCCATTGGAGGAACCGTAGGAGTCGGGTGTGCTACCATATGGGCGGCAGTGAAGGCCGTGGGCCTCGACGGACCAGACCCAGGCAGCAAAGGCTTGCTCTGGGGACGTGGAATGTCACCTCACTGGGGGGGAAGGAGCCAGAACTAGTGAGGGAGGTGGAGCGTTACCAGTTGGATCTGGTGGGGCTTACATCGACGCACAGTTTTGGCTCTGGATCCGTACTCCTGGATAGGGGATGGACTCTATTCTTCTCTGGAGTTTCCCAGGGTGTGAGGCGACGGGCGGGTGTGGGGATACTCACGAGTCCCCGGCTGAGCGCCACTACGTTGGAGTTTACCCCGGTGGCCTACGGGTTGTGGGGGGGAAAACTCTGACTGTTGTCTGTGCATATGCACCTAACAGCAGTTCAGAGTATTCGGCCTTCTTGGAGACCCTGAATGGAGTCCTGTATAGGGCCCCAGTAGGGGACTCCATAGTGATGCTGGGTGACTTCAACGCACACGTGGGAAATGACAGGGACACCTGGAAAGGCGTGATTGGGAGGAACGGCCTCCCTGATCTGAACTCAAGTGGATGTTTGTTATTAGACTTCTGTGCTAGTCATGGATTATCTATAACAAACACCATGTTCGAACATAAGGATGCTCATAAGTGTACGTGGTACCAGAGCACCCTAGGCCGAAGGTCGATGATCGATTTTGTAATAGTGTCGTCGGATCTGAGGCCATATGTTTTGGATACTCGGGTAAAGAGAGGGGCAGAGCTGTCAACCGATCACCATCTGGTGGTGAGTTGGGTCAGGGGTGGGGAAAGACTCTGGACAGACCTGGGAAGCCCAAGCGAGTAGTGCTGGGTGAACTGGGAACGTTTGGAGGAGGTCCCTGTCCGCGAGATCTTCAACTCACACCTCCGGCGGAGCTTTTCAGGCATCCCTGCGGAGGTTGGGGACATTGAACCGGAGTGGGCAATGTTCAAAGCTTCCATTGCCGAAGCCGCAGTGGAAAGCTGCGGCCTCAAGGTTTTAGGTGCCGCAAGGGGTGGTAACCCTCGAACACCGTGGTGGACACTGGTGGTCAGGGAAGCCGTCCGACTGAAGAAAGAGGCCTTCCGGGATTTGTTGTCCCGGAGGTCTCCGGAGGCAGTTGCAAGGTACCGACAGGCCCGAAGGGCTGCGGCCTCGGCCGTGAGGGAGGCAAAGCAGTGGGTGTGGGAAGTGTTTGGAGAAGCCATGGAGAAGGACTTTCGGTCCGCACCAAAGTGCTTCTGGAAAACCGTCCGCCACCTTAGGAGGGGGAAACGGGGAACCATTCAAGCTGTATACAGCAAAGATGGGACACTGTTGACCTCAACCGAGGAGGTTATTGGGCGGTGGAAGGAACACTTTGAAGAACTCCTAAATCCCAACACGCCCTCTATGGTAGAGGCAGAGCCGGAGGATGATGGGGGATCAGATTCTATTTCCCTGGGGGAGGTCACTGAGGTAGTCAAACAACTCCGCAGTGGCAAAGCCCCGGGGATTGATGAGATCCGACCAGAAATGCTGAAAGCTTTGGATGTGGGGGGGGGTGTCATGGATGACACGCCTCTTCAACATTGCGTGGAAATCTGGGACAGTGCCTAAGGAGTGGCAGAACGGGGTGGTGGTTCCCCTCTTCAAAAAGGGGGATCAGAGAGCGTGTGCCAACTACAGGGGTATCACACTTCTCAGCCTCCCTGGTAAAGTTTACTCCAAGGTGCTGGAGAGGAGGGTTCAGCCGATTGTCGAACCTCGGACTGAAGAGGAACAATGCGGTTTTCGTCCTGGCCGTGGAACGACGGACCAGATCTTTACTCTCGCAAGGATCCTGGAGGGGGCCTGGGAGTATGCCCATCCGGTCTACATGTGTTTTGTGGATCTGGAGAATGCGTATGACCGGGTCCCCCGGGAGAGACTGTGGGAGGTGCTGCGGGAGTACGGGGTGGGGGGATCCCTTCTTAGGGCGATCCAATCCCTGTACGTCCAAAGCGAGAGCTGTGTCCGGGTCCTCGGCAGGAAGTTGAGTTCATTCAATGTGGGGGTTGGTCTCTGCCAAGGCTGTGCTTTGTCACCAATCCTGTTTGTGATATTCATGGACAGGATATCGAGGCATAGTCGGGGTGGGGAAGGTGTGCGGTTCGGTGGGCTGGGGATCTCATCGCTGCTTTTTGCAGATGATGTTGTCTTCATGTCATCATCGGTCCGTGACCTTCAGCTCTCACTGGATCGCTTGGCAGTCGAGTGTGAAGCAGCTGGGATGAGGATTAGCACCTCTAAATCTGAGGCCATGGTTCTCAGCAGGAAACCGATGGAGTGCGTACTCCAGGTAGGGAATGAGGTTTTGCCCCAAGTGAAGGAGTTCAAGTACCTGGGGGTCTTGTTCACGAGTGAGGGGACAATGGAGTGGGAGGTTGGCCGGAGAATCGGGGCAGCGGGGCGGTATTGCACTCGCTCTATCGCACCGTTGTCACGAAAGAGAGCTGAGCCGAAGGCAAAGCTCTCGATCTACCGGTCAATTTTTGTTCCTACCCTCACCTATGGTCATGAAGGTTGGGTCATGACCGAAAGAACTAGGTCGCGAGTACAAGCGGCCGAAATGGGCTTCCTCAGAAGGGTGGCGGGCTTCTCCCTTAGAGATAGGGTGAGGAGCTCAGTCATCC
Source organism: Xyrauchen texanus (assembly GCF_025860055.1). Taxonomy (NCBI): domain Eukaryota; kingdom Metazoa; phylum Chordata; class Actinopteri; order Cypriniformes; family Catostomidae; genus Xyrauchen; species Xyrauchen texanus. The sequence continues at coordinate 26,447,353 of NC_068297.1, read as the reverse complement.
GTGAGGAGCTCGGAGTAGAGCCGCTGCTCCTTTGCGTTGAAAGGAGTCAGTTGAGGTGGTTTGGGCATCTGGTGGTGAGGTGGTTTGGGCAGGTGGTGAGGTGTTTCAGGCACATCCAGCTGGGAGGAGGCCTCGGGGAAGACCCAGGACTAGGTGGAGAGATTACATCTCCACACTGGCCTGGGAACGCCTCGGGGTCCCCCAGTCAGAGTTGGTTAATGTGGCTTGGGATAGGGAAGTTTGGGGCCCCCTGCTGGAGCAGCTGCCCCCGCGACCCAACTTCGGATAAGCGGTTGAAGATGGATGGATGGATGGATAATATACATAATTTGAAAGTATATTATCTATATTTATTATTTAGTATATAATTTGCAATATACATCATAACTAATTATGCAGCTCAGTTTCAACATTTAAACTGTGTGGCAGCGGGGGCGTGGTCAAGCGCCGTCCGGAAGAGGAAAGCGGTAAGTACGCTTACACCTGAGCTAAATTATGCCTAACACCTGTCTCTAATTCCAGTGAGCACGAGGAGAGCGGCATAAAAAGCAGACACAGAGCCTCCAGTCAAGAGAGAGAGCCCCACAAGCCAACCCAGTGTGCTTGTACACTGTTTGTTTATTGTGAATCTCTGTGAGGGAATACGTCATTAAAAGCCTTACCTTAGTTCCCAACCTCGTTTTCTGTGTCCTCCTTCCCGTGAGGGTCGTACACTGGTGCCGAAAGTTGAGCTTTCCCGGACAGGAGAGGAATTAGGCGGGATGCCCACTTATCGAGCGGCCAGCCCCAGATTTCTGCCGTATGCTCGAATAAATCGAGGAAGGCCTCAGGATCATCTGCTGCCCCCATCTTCTGTAACGTGGGCGGGGGTAGCGTAGCGTGGGTGTCCGGGGTCGCGGTTGTGGCTGACGTGGTCTCCTGGCTGAGGAGGCTCCGGATGGCGTGCCGGTCCTCTGCCTGAGCCCGCATGATCTCGAAAAACCGGCGATCTTGGTCCTGTCAGAGCTCAAGCAGGGATTGCTGGTGGCTTTGATGTAACGTCGCGAGGGACTGGAGGACCTCCGCCAGCTGGGAGGACTCTATGGGGCGACCTTTCTCCATGCTTGGACGCACTTGGAAATGGATCCCGGGTTTCGGCACCAGTGTACGACCCTCACGGGATACAATAAACAAACAGTGTACAAGCGCACTGGGTTGGCTTGTGGGGCTCTGTCTCACATTTACATTTACATTTATGCATTTGGCAGACACTTTTATCCAAAGCGACTTACAGTGCACTTCTTACAGGGACAATCCCCTCGGAGCAACCTGGAGTTAAGTGCCTTGCTCAAGGGCCCAACAGTGGCATCTTGGTGGTGCTGGGGCTTGAACCCCCGACCTTCTGGTCAGTAACCCTGAGTCTCAACCACTGAGCCACCACTGCCCTCTCTCGACTGGAGGCTCTGTGTCTGCTTTTTATGCCGCTCTCCTCGTGCTCACTGGAATTAGAGACAGGTGTTAGGCATAATTTAGCTCAGGTGTAAGCGCCCTTACCGCTTTCCTCTCCCGGACGGGCGCTTGACCACGCACCCGCTGCCACAAACTGTTAACATTTTCAACTTTAAACTGCCATTTTTAAGGTAACTAATGAGTTTTTACTTTTATTTGATATTTCACACAAAAATGAAAAATGTCATCTTTCTTATTTCAGTTGATATAAAAAGGAGTTATTAGGGAGCTTCAGTCACCATTCACTTTCATTGAAAGAAACAAGATGCAGTGACAGTGAATGGTGACTGACAACGAGGCTGTGCTGTATAGACGTACAGTCTCTTCGATGAGCTGGACTGCATTTTAAAGTGTTTTCGGGTTGTTCTGCAGACAAAACATTTAAAAAACATCTTTTCAAGAACAGTCAGTAGACAAAAAAAACTCCAGACAACATGAGTTGTGGAAAATCAGATGGGATCTTGGAGCTTTTTACATATTTATACCATGTGTGCCAATGAAGAGATGGTAAGTCTATCCCTCACATTTCCATTCACATTCAAAAAAAAAATGGCACTACTGTGAATATGTTGGTTTTGTACTTACCTGCTAATGAATTATATAATGTGTTTTTTTATTGTGAAAGTGTTTTTCTAACATTTAATTCCTTCGAAACCTGCAGATACCCTGTAATAGTGAGCAATGATCATAAGAACCTTAGTTTGACTTGAGGTTATGGCAATCTATATGTCACTCTTTTAGCTCCGTGTTTCGATCTGAACAACAACCAAAACAGTATTTACGCAGGCTGATTAAAAAATACCAGATGTGTGAGTGCCCTAAATAAGCAGTGGGAACAGTTATTGTCAGCGGTGCTCAGCAGGGTCCTGTTCATTTTGTCTCCAATGCATATCCAACCTGTAGTTCACAGCAGAATAATTGTCCCTGCTTGCTGGAAGAGAATCAGTAATGAGTCGTGCACCATCAAGTGAGGCCTGCTTTTAATGTGTACCTATTGGAATTCTTCAATTAAAAGCCTTCAGGCTACAACAAAGTCTAATTCTTTCAGTCAAGTAATACTGTCTAATGCTATAAAATGAGACCTCCATTCTCTCTCTCTCTCTCTTTTTCTAGTTTTCTCACATGCTGTTAGTTATCAGTGGATATTGTCTTATGTATTAAATGGATAGTTCACCCAAAACTTAAAATTCTGTAATAATTTTTCATCCCTGTTGATACAAACCTGCATGCCATTCATTCATTTATTTATTTTGCAAATGGAGATGTTAATTTTAGCCTCAGTCTCCATTCTTTCTAATATGTCCTTTTGTGTTCCATGGAAAAATGATAGTCATATGGGATTGAAACAAATGAGAGTGAGTAAATAATTACATAATTTTCATTTTTAGGTAAACTATTATTTTAAAAGAAAGCAATAGAAAGCACAAATTTATGAAATTAGTTCCTTAGTACCAAATGTGATTATTGTATTTTGTAGTGTTTTTACTAGTGGAGATCTTGGTTCCTCAGGCACAGGTGCTGATTTCAAAACATACGCTAACTAGCTGGGAATACACACAGGCCCTGGTGACAGAGAAAGTTCACCTTCCCACTGGAGCTGTTCACAGGTATAAGTTGCATTCAAAAGCATGTACGTTTTAACATAAGATGATGATGAGTGGTCTCCCTTCAGATTGTGCATGCTGAATAGGAGAACATTACATGGAGCATATGAGCTGGAGAACAACCAGTATTATATTGCTGCAGGAGTCAAGAGGTTCCAGTCTTTGCCATATTCTCAGCTGCTTCCAAGCAAAGGAGTAATCTACAACCTAACCAATGCGTAAGAAAGATGAGATTGTTGCGATTATGCTTTCTACAATAATGCCCATTTATTGCACTTTTTTTAAAGGGTTTGCTTGCCAAAATATTCAATTCTGGCATCATTTACTCACTCTCATGCTGTTCCAAACCTCTATTTCTTTCTTTCTCACATGGAACACAAAAGTGGTTTATGAGAATATTGCTGCTCTTTTCCATAAAATAAAAGTAAACAGTGATGGTAGGATGCAATCTCAAATAAGGATAAAAAACACCATAAAAGTAGAAGTCTTCAGAAGCCATTTCATAGTCATACCACTTTGTGTGAGAAATAGAACGAAAACATAAATGCTAATTACCTTTATTAGCTGAGGGAAGGGAAGATTATCATCAAATAATGACTTCAATTTCTATTTTTGAGCTTGACGGCCAATAATTACAGGTTAAGACTTTTGAACTGGCTCCAGTGCCTTACTGTAACTGTGATTTAATTATTATTGTTTTTTAAATAAACAAGGGACAGGAGACTGTGTAGATCAGCGAGTAAAGACGCTGGCTACCAACACTAGAGTTCACGAGTTCGAATCAAGGGCATGCTGAGTGACTCCAGCCAGGTCTCCTAAGCAACCAAATTGGCCTGGTTGTTAGGGAGGGTAGAGTCACATGGGGTAACCTCCTTGTGCATCACTGCAGATCCATCTCACCCGGACACAACCTGTTCCAGCTTCTCCCATCAGGTAGGCGCTACAGAGCAATGTACGCCAAAACCAACAGACACAGAAACAGTTTCTTCCCACAAACCATCACTCTGATGAACAGCTGATTTCTGACTCACAGTGTCAGGAACAATTCCTGTGCAATAACCCAGTAACTCTGTCTCTAATCAGCCAGCTGTTTACTGGTTACTACTTAATTTTATTAATCATTCTCTATTTCAGAGCTGTTCATAATGTTCATACTGTTCATATTGTTATATTGTCATATTGTATATACTGTATACCAATCCACCTACCTCAAGTCACAACTCCTGCACAAAATACCTATACTGTTTATTCCAGCATCCTTTGCACTATGCTTCATCGCACTGTGTACATGTATGCATGTATGTGTATCTGTATATCACATCCACCTCTGACATGTACATAATAATGATAATGATAACTTAACTCCTGCATCCTTTGCACTCTGATCACTGCACTATTTGTCAATATGTATATATTGTTTTTGTTCATAGTGTGTATATTTGTGTTGTCTACACTGTAGCCTGTGTCTGATTTTATTTTATTATTGTGTTATTGTATTTTTGTATGAGTAAGCACATCGTGAGCAATGTACAATCCTGAGTCAAATTCCTCGTATGTGTACACATACCTGCCAATAAAGCTGAATCTGATTCTGATTCTGGTCACCATAATGTGGTTCGCTCGTGTGAAGTTGTGCTTGGATGCCACAGAGAATAGCGAGAAGCCTCCATGTGCGCTATGTCTCCGCGGTAACGTGCTGAAGCCAACGTGATGAGATGCGTGGATTGATGGTCTTAGAGGTGGAGGCAACTGATATTCGTCTTCCACCACCTGGATTGAGGTGAGTAGCTATGCCACCATGAGGACTTAAGGCGCATTGGGAATTGTGTATTCCAAATTGGGGATAAAAAGGGGAGAAAATAATAAATAAACAAGAGACAAGTCGAAAATATTTTCTTTGTTAATCAATGCCACAAATGCTGTCGATTGGCATCGAATGTCGAAACATTTCTTTAAGGTTACCAAGCTTAATGTTTTTTCCCCATTTTTAGGACCAGCAGTGGCATTCTTCAGATCTAAAAAGAGACAAACATGATAGAAGTGTGGTAAGTGACCAAGTCCAAGTAATAGAGAAATACTTTCACTATATTTTTAAGATAAAATGTGCATACTACAGACAGCATGATTTTACCGACATGATCACACAAAATCGAAATGCTACTTTAGAATGTTCATGCACACTAAAATCGACCCAATTCTATCTAATTACTGAATCTTCCTTTTAAACACACGTTCTGGAACCATGAAAAACAGGAAGTAATTTTCTTCACATAAAAAATGGTGAGCATGGTTCAGAAGTTCTATTTTCGGTCTAAAATTGTATTTGTACTCCGCTGATGGTTAGGTTTAGGGTTGAGGTTTGGGTTAGGGAGTAGTGTTAATTAAATATGCATTCCTGTTGAATGCATTACCTCATTTACTTACAATTCAACTCCATTTTGGTGCCACCCTGTGGACATTTCACAGAGACTGATCAACAAAATGGTCAAAATTTCCAAGTAGGTATAGCTGCAGCCCAGGGGCAGAATCTCAAAAAGAGGGCAGGGTAACTACAGAAGAAGGGCTTATTTCAGAAGGGGGTCGGGCCAACTCCAAAAAGGGGCGACACTTCCACACATGGTTAGGAAAAGGGTTAGGTTTGGGGCTCTGTATACATTTTGGCCTGTAGCTACATCCTTCTCAAAATGTTGGATTGGTCGACTTCAGCAGCAGAAATTTCGACCTACTGTTTCTGAATTCAAAGTGTGATCAGTCTTGATTTTAGATCATCAAAGACTAATAGGCTAATAATTCTTTAAAAGTATGGGATGCATAGAAGTATATAAGCATGTTTTGGCATGTTTCACATTCCATAACTAGACCTATCATTAATCTTACTTGCTCCCTTGAACTATGATATGGAGATCAAACATAAAATTGAGCTAATGTACCAAGCTCATTTTTTTTGCAAGACAGTGATCTTGATCAGCACACGTCTCTTTCTCCTCTGACTGAACTACCTTAGTGATAACATTTCAAGTTGGCCCAGATATAAATTATTTACTGTTCATTAGTGTTAAAGACCAGATAGTTGAGAAAAAGGTTACCATCCTAGAATCTCAATACCTTCAATCAGGCTGATCTGTGGCAGTGTGAGCTAGGAGTGGATACATTCCCCCTCCCATCAATCACTGTCTGAAGGAGGTATTGAGTTCCTCTCACCTCTCTTTTTTCAAACTGTCCCAATGCTCAGAGTTTGTGTTACTTGATCAAGTGAGAGCTGAGCACTCTCACCAGGGGAAGGCATAGAAACCCTCCCCCGTACCCACAGAATGAGGATAAATTGCCAGTGATCACTTGAAGCTTTGGGAAGGCCCAGACCACAATAAGCGCTAGACCTGGCAAATTGTGATGGAGAGAAAACACACACATAGTAGACTGGGACTCAAAACAGTTTGAGACATCTGGCTATTTTAAATAAGAGAAATGATGGCTTCAGGTTTGCACGTTGATGTTAGAAATGAAAGCTCTGGTGGTTACTCCATGAGTGTTTTTCTTTAATTGATTTATCATGCTTCATGAGCTTCATTGAGTGGAGGGAATCATTTGAAGTGGCCAATTATCTTTGATGGAATGAAGATGGAATAGCAATCAAAGTATCATCAAAGTGTCATTAAATTCCAAGGTGTAGCTCAATAAAATGTTTACATTTACTTGTAATCTTTATTTGTTTAGAGGAAAACTAACACATTCAAGCTATCATGTATTACTATTCCCTTCAGAGTACCTCTCGACGTAATTCAAATTGTAATATTTATAAAATGGAAAATACTTTTGATTGGTGATGCAGCACACTTGTAATGATATTATGATTATTTAATGTCAAAAACATATTTTATTCTTTGAAAGCATAATATTTTGTGCTGAAATTATTTGCAAGTTATAGTTCCATAATAACATAGAAATTTAGGCTTAAGTGACCTCTTGTTGTAAAGAAGTACACTTAAATATATTAAACATGGACTTGATGTGTCAAAATCAATTTTTAAAAAGTACACTTCCAGGTGTACACTTTCTGTTTCAGGGAATACACTTTAATGTGTATGTTTCTTAATATAATTAAGCACATGATAAAAGTGCACTTAGTTTTAATGTCAGCTTAAGAGTTTTATTTTTGAATCAAAACTTTTTATATGTTTAATTGTTCTTAAAATAAGTATAATTAATTGGATTCACTGCCTAAATTGATAAAGTACACAAAAACTTATTTTTTGAGATTATATTTTGAGATTATCATCTCAATTTAAGTGTGTTACACAATATTACATTAGTCAATACATTTTCAAATGTTCTTTAATAACTCTTCAAGAAATGCACTTCCATGACATTAATTCATAATAAAGTATAGTTTAGTGTACTTTTGTAAGTATAATGTACTTGACGGACATGTTAATATACATTTGTAGTAGTAGATTAGGAGTATGTTTTATGATTGAGTAGGCCTGTCTATTACATAGACTGTACATAGATACTGAAGGAATTCAGTCTATTACATTCTGAAGACAGAAAGGCATATATATAGGTTTTGAACAACATGAGGGTGAGTAAATAATTACAGAATGTTCAAGAATTTTGGTGATCTATCCCTTTTAAGATTTTGCATAGTCTCTTTTAACACAAAGCATTAAACATTCCCATACTATTCATTCTACAGTTCCTTTACTTAACACATGAGGGAGACAAACACTCAGGTATGGCCTTCACCAACAACACCGCTACAAACAATTTTTTTTGTCTCTCTGTCCAGCTGCTAACATTATCAAATGATATCATAGTGCATTAGAACATAAATAATTTGATGTCAGAATCTGCCTCTTCTTTTCCCAAGGAATCGATACATTATGTTTTAAACCTATAAAAACATTAGGAAAAACAGTGTAATACATTAGATGTTAGGCACTCAGGTCTCAGCCACCATTCAATTTCAGTATACAGTTTGTTAATAAGATGCAATGACATTTGGCCAAACATCTCTTTTTGTGTGAACTATCCTTGTAACTGTGTGGATGGGCCTGTGTATTATTGCCAATGTCTCAGAGGGGTGTTGTTGCACAGGCTTTTTTCATGTGACAGAGACTGCTACTGCACCATCTGATGAAAGCAGCAGCGCAGCATTTGGTGTTTATTCTCCCACTGGTCTAACAGATGTTGAGCAAGGTGTCAGCAAAGTTGAGATGGGTGGAAAAGTGCAGTGGTGACAGAGATGATCACACCCCCTTGTACTTGGGGCCACACATCCATGACTGTGACATCCAGAGGCAAGCAGCCAGCGTGGCAAAATAAATATACGCCAGACCCATGCTATGGAACTGCAGGGCGAAGCTGTCCCCTCAGATCTCCTGTGGCTTGCTTGTGTCAGATCTGCTGCTCTCCCCAAGTTGGCTTCCTGTTTTGTAGTAGCATCACTTTCTCAAGGGGATTGCTAGAGACACCCATCCAGCTGCTCTCTGTCAGGCCTGTCTTGCCCAGGCAGGGGGTGTGGTTCACTAATACAGCGGGGGTCCTCCACACCTGGCTTCAGAGTCATTATCACATCGCTTAGGTTTGAAGATACCCATCCCCATCTTACCGTACTCTTCCATGCTTCAGTTAGTGTAAAGGACACATGAAGTTGTTTACAGATCAGTGTAGAATGTCTTGACATGCACAAGCACTTATCAGTGGATATTGGGCCCCTCAGTTGCACAGTGTAGGCCTGGCCTACATAAATTCAAGCTTACGCACTGACCTCAGTATTTCAATTTCCAAATACCTGGGTTGGATTAAAATTAATCCCATAATTTACTCAACCTCAAGCCATCGTAGCCGTAGCGTAAGCTCCGGTGAGAAGTGACCATTCCAGTGGCGAAGTGAATTGTTTTAGCTATACTGTAGATTTGTATTATTCTTAAAATGGAGCATTTGTGCATCTATCCAGTCATTCCAATAGACCATTCATGGCAGCAAACACTCTCAGCCTCTGTTGGCATTACCTCACATTTCCTGCACGAGCACCACCACGTCTCCCGCACTCTCTATCTAACAGATTCTTTTGTTTGTGCCGCTGCTGCAGCCTCCTCCATCTCCCGGAGTTCCTGATCGGTGTACACCAGTTCAAACAAACAGTGCTGGGCAAAAAACTCAATCTCCTCTTCTCTTATATAGAAATCCTTACAAAATGTTTCTTTAAATATCCTCGTCGTTGACTTCTAATTTCTGACCGGTGTTTTTTCTGCGCTTCCACATTCGTCAAATCTACATCATACACCAGAACTCGACTGTCTCATGAATGCGAGGACATCTGTTACCGGAAGCCAGTCATTATAGTTTATAAAGTTATAAATATGGATAATTTTCTTACAAAAATGCATCGTTTCACTTCAGAAGGCCTTTATTAACCCCCTGGTGCTGTATGGATTACTTTTTTGATGGATGGATGCACTTTTTGGGGCTTCAAAATCTAAGCTACCATTCACTCCCATTATAAAGCTTCGAAGAGGGAGCCAGGATTTTATATAACTCTATTGTGTTTGGCTGAAAGAAGAAAGTCACATACACCTAGGATGGCTTCAGGGTAAATTATGGGATAATTTTTATTTTGGGGTGAACTAACCCTTTAAGAAGGGCCCATCTGATCAACATTTAGGGGCGGGTTTATCTGACAGAGTTTATAGCCCTTTTTTACCACAAAAAACAAGCAGTGTCTCTGACTGGCTGTACAGAAAACAATCTACAGAAATTGGCAGAAATGTGCATAGATTTTGTGATCAGAATATATGTAATAACACCAATTATTTTAATTATGAAGACATCATAAGCACTGTTCCAAAAGGTCTCCAATATCATAATTATACTGCCTCCTAAAATATCTTGTAAAATATCATCGTATAAAGTATCATCGTATGTATCCTTCCCCGGGTATGTGATCCCATAATGCACTGTGATGAGCTCAGTTGAAAAATTAATTCAAGATGGAGGATGAATCAAGATACATTTTTATTTTATATATACTGTACTTATAATCCAGGCACGTGGATGGTGGCATTGCTCATCAGGGTATTGCGTTGCTCCTCTCGCGCCACTTGTGTTGAAATCGGTTGCCTGTCAAGTCTCCCATGTACTGTGTATAAGGAGCACTATTTCAATTACGTGTGGATTTGCTACCTATGACGTGTGTTCCAAATCACTCTCTTATGAGGCTCCATTTCAGTTTGGATGCTGCCATAGAAGACAACTGCCAATTAGGGATGTGACTGTATCAAATTTTCATATCACGATAATGGCTGAAGAATTTATTACGTTATACAGTATTATCAAGTTATTGTATAGAATTACAAAACGGGTTGAAAGATAAATAAACTTTTATGTTGTTACAAGATTTAATTACTTGTTTTGTATTTTTAAATTTAAATGATCACAAAGGTAACTTTGCAAAGATCAAACCAGTTAAGATTCAAAGAGACATGGTGGCTTTCAAAAGTCTGAGTCCAATGCTTCTGTTTAGCATTTTTCTAATAAATTGCAGTTTATTCTCATTGCAAATGAACAAGTAACAACAATGGTAACATTTTGTGTGAAAAGTTTAATTGAAAATGAAACATGAATTTGAGAGTTTCCCAGTATGTCTTCCAATTACTGTTGTGTTGGGAATGTTGATTTATTGATGGAAATGCTACTGTGCATTCAGAAAAATCTAAACAATTTGGTTAATAGATTATCTAGAAATGTTCACAGTATTTTGAAATGCTTACAATAGCAATATTGTGCAAGCTAATTATCACGGTATACCTTATTATTGAATATCGCCAAATGTCTACCCCCAATGTGGGCAGGACACAGCAAGGCAGCTCATCAAATTATGGAACAGACCCTGTGTATCTTTCAAATATTTGAGGCCACTAACCTGACAAAATCCAATGATTGTGGATTTTGCTCAAATGTTCTTGCTCAAATGTTCTCATTGTTTGAACCCAGAACCTTGTTAATACAACTTTGTTTCCACACAGACTTGAACACCCTGATTGTGGGAAATGAAATAGAAGCCAGTCAGTTAAATCTGAACGGCCAATTTTTGAATTGTGCTTGCCAGTTTTGTGCAATATGAATCAGAGTGTCTGTAAACGATCAATGCTGTCAGGCTAAGATCTGATCAAAATTTACCTTGCTCTCAGTGTTTCAGTTTTATATTTGTTTTTTCCCAACAACCAATTCAGTTCATGAATTTCTAGCTTTGTGGTTTGTAGAGTTACAAAATGCTCTTTAGGTTGTGGATTCCTTACATGTATCCTCCAACTTTTATATACAAGTAGCCTACTTTATGAACGTGATCTGAATTCTGACTAACACAATTGAATATTCCAGCTGAACTTTTGCTACTGCTATTATTTTAGTTCTCCTTTGCTCACTAACAGCTGCAGCAAGTGAATATAACAAATATTCATCTATTCCCCAGACCCCATGTTAGTGGGCTTGCAAACACCATTGCCCGAAGTGTGTACCAGTGGAAGACTGAGATCAGTGAAGTACCCACAATCTGCCTCTCTATGGAGCCAACTAACAGTGGTAAGAGTTGGAGAAAAATGCATTAACTCTTCTCTTTCCCTCACTTTGCCAGAAATGGCTCACCTTGCTCCCAATGGTAGATACACACGGGCTGCTGAAAGAAAATTACTTTTTGTGGGAGTATTAATTCAGACATGCTTCCCGCTGTCTAAGCATCAGTCTGAACTCCTATTCCCACTGTTCTCCCTCACTTATTCGCTCTCTCTCTGTCTCTCCAGTGCCCTAGACTTTTTTTTATATCATCAATAAATGTCTGCCGTCTGCCTAAGAATAAGTTATTCCCTCCAACTCTCTTTTTAAAGCTGGTTTGGATCCTCATTGTTTGATCTGGCTTGATAAATAAGACTATTGCTGTTAGAAATTCATGGCTGCCCTGTTTCATCAATAAATGATTAGTTTGCTGTGTTCTCTGGTGATTGATAGGTTGTGCATGGGATGTATTGGAACCAGATGAATTCAATACTGTGCTAGTCACTGGGGAGCTACAAAGAATATCAGCTCATGAAAAATTGAGGTCAATGGAAAATGTGAAAAAGAGAGAAAGATAGGAAGCACAAGCTGCACTTGCAACACAGTTGTTTCTGGTTATAAACGGGTTGTTGACACACTTAAAGCATCAGATCGAATCAAAGCCATGTATGGTCATTATTTGAAGATTGCTTGTATTTAACATTGTAGCTCTCAAAACTAGCAGTGAACAACAATGACTAGTTTTTTTTTACGGCAGAATGGACCAAGCCGAGGCAGGGCTCTAAAATACCAGATCTTTTCACTACAACGGGTGAGTGATACAATATTTTCCTTCCATCTCCCTGGAGTTTATACATTTCCATTCTCTTCCTTCAGCAGATAAAAGCTTTTTGCATAATTGCTGAAAGGCACTAAAGCAGTTGTTTTTGTAAAAGTCTTATTTTCTCCACTCTTGCCCTCTATCTTTGTCTTATACCTTGTTTTTTGTGATTGTGATGCATTCATGATTGAGGGAGGGAAAGCCAAAAAGAGAGATTTTGTACTATTGCACAAGTGCGGCGCAATACAGAGAGCGCGGGTGTGTGGTAGAAATTGCTTTGAATTGGCAGGCTGTTCTCTAAAGCCCACCTACATTAGGGAAATATGCTCCCATTCTTGGATAGAAAGCCGTCCTGTGAGAGGAATATTAAGCTCAGAATGTATTCAAATGCTGCAGAGGGCTTTAAATCATGGATAAATTCAATCAGGCCGTTTTGTTTAAAATGTATGCAAGTGCCCTCTTAGCTATGCCAGGGTAAACAAAATGTTGCCATTTTTTCTGATATATAATCAAAATGTTCATAAGTTATTCATGAGAAATCTCCTTCTCTCATTCCCTCTGTTAGTTTTTCTCAGTTTTTGTTCTTTCGCTTTCATTGGACCAGCCTCTCTCGTTCAGTTTCTGTTGCAAATAGACACTTCTTTCATAACTTGTGTTTTGTACGTCTACTTTTATTCCTTTACTAACTGCATGTGCATCAATTCGGTATTTGTCTTACAAAACAGATTATTAGGCCCTCACAGAAAACTTTTTCAATACTTTCTACATTGATTTGGGGGAACTAATCTACTTAATTTTGCAGAATGAATTTAAAGTTGCTCTCTGTAAATTTTTGTTTGTTGCGCTGGCTGTCATGGACTTATACTGACACTTAGTGATGTTGATGCAGTATCACACAAACAGTGAACAGTTTGTAGCTAGTCATGAGATCTCAAAATGGCAGCTCCCATGTGGCGACCTGCTCCATGTAAAATTAAACAGCTTGTATTAGGCTACTGATTCAACTGGAGTCTTCATCTCATGTGAGAGTGCATGATTTTAAACTGATAGTTCACCCCAAAATGAAAATGCAGTTATTGTTTACTCACCTTTGTGTTGTCATAACCCCATTAGACTTTCTTTCTTTTTCTTAACAATAAGGGAGAAATTGTGAAAAAATTGTGTATAATTCAGAAGTCTAATAAATTATTCCATGAGACTCATGATTGTAAAGAAAGCATAGGGTAATCTTTGGTGAGAAACAAACCGAAATGTAATGTATTATTTAGTGAAACTGTTGACAGACCGTTAATCTCCTCTGCCCGTTCATGATGAGACTGCACGAGAGAAACAAGTCACCCAGCCCCCTTTGGTACATGAGGCATTCAAGAGAAAACACGGATAGGTTATCTAAAAATAATAGCTCCACCACAGCGATAGAAACAACTGAACACTACACAGCTGCACACAAACCAGAGAAGCGAACTTACTAAATATGTCTGATGAGTTTGTAGTCGGAGAACAGATGCATTTCTTTGCCCAGATTTATTTGTTTGCAATGGAGTTCTCAATCAAATTGAGAGAGATAGATAGAGGAGGCTGAAGTTAGCCACAGTCACACTGTGTCCAAACCTGATGGCAAACGACAAGATAAAAGGTATTTACCAGCCATGATGAGCAACAGTACATTCTACCGATCACTTGGATTATTTTTTCGAAATTGCGGCAGGAAACCCTTCCCGCTATAAACTGGCACCGGTCAAAAATGTTTTCTCATAACAGTTTATTGAAGCCTGTATCTCACTTGCTTGTTAAAAACTACTTGAGGTCTGTATAAGCTGCAGCTCTCGTGCAGTCTCATGAACGTGCAGAGAAGGGTAACAGTCGGTCAACAAATTCATTAAATAATACATTAGATTTCGGTTTTAGGTTTCTCACCAAAGCTCATCGTGTGCTTTCATAACAATAATGAGTCAAATAGTTTTATTTTTTTAGACTTCTGAATTATTCTTTTGCATCCTTTTGAAGAGGTGGTCACCATAAACTACCATTGTATGACATCACTGAGCATCATTTAATAATATTTTCTAAAAATACTATTCATTTATTTACGTGTAAAACTTTTTTAATGTGTAAAATATTACTGAGTGTACCTTTAATCATGTAAAGATGAGTTAAACGTTTTCCCAAATTTGTGAATGGAATTATGCGGATATCTGTGGAGTTTTCTGTAGAATTCTGCAAACGCAGATTCTGTGTGGGCCTGCAGATTCTACACAGGATAAACCAAGCAAGACTTATCAGTGCATCATGTCTTGTACATGTCATGAGTTAATTCAGTGAGTAATTGCAGGCACACCAGAGCTGCCATCACTTTACACATAAGAGCCGATCCAGCAGTCCTTGTGATGGAGTTGAGTTTCCCTCACTCGTGCCGAGCACACATTAGTGTATGGGCGGGATGTCTGCAGCAATTCTTATGAAAGCCCCTCGATGATGGCTTCTACCTACTCTGGACAATTGACCATGTCACTTGTGGTAGACGATCCAGATAATGCCATCCCTAATGGCAGAAATGAAAACAGCAAAAAACTAAACACAAAAACCAACAACAACAAGAAACCTACTTTTAACAACACCAATCGCTGCAGAGTGATAATCAAACATGCCATGACTGTGAGAGCCATTTACATCACCTATTAGAAGAGGAGTGCATCTGCTATCATTAGTGCAGACTGTCTTACCTTTGAGTGCTGTTTGCGTTTCAGGATCAAGGAAGCCCATTAAACGCTTTGTCATGTTATGTGCATAATGAAGAATGAAGCTGAGCTTTTACAAGTTCTCATATCCTTCTCATGGACTAACTTGAATCTACTTTACACTGATATTTCTAGTGTTCTTATCCTAAGCTTTTTAAAAGTGCAAAACGTAATTTTATCTACTTAAAGTTACAATGCCTAAAGAAGTGAATTTTATATTTTGACATTTTTTATTAAAAAATGTACACTCTGCCAGTCATATCAATGGCCTTGAAAAGATAATTTATTTTACATAAGTATGGGTCTCTCTCATCGTGGTCTCCTTGCTGAGATGATCAATCATTGATCACATGATCAATGGCGAATACTACTGACTTTATCTCTGTAAATTCCCCTTATAGATACATTTCTGTTGCAGATTTACAAAGCACGGGTGACAAATCTGACTGCAAAGAGGATATTTCTACAATTGCATTGGTAACTGAAAACTTTTGGATGATGCTACACATAATGGAGCTAGAACAATTACTATTATTTGCTTAATTTAACTTAATTTTGTTAATTCAAAATTGAAGATGTTTGTCGTTTATATATATATATATATATATATATATATATATATATATATATAAACCACAAACAAAAAAATACAAAATTATATATATATTAGGTGGAATTATGCATTGGTCTGCGCCAGAGAATTCTAGTAGCTCTAAAATTGTCCAGAATGCTAAATCCAACTATTCGGATTACCTCACTTCTCCATGTGGAAAATGGAAGCTTGAGCTTTGGCCTAGTTTGTTTACAAAATTATTGTCTGAGATCTGAATTTGAGACATTTGTACTTGGAGTTCTGAATTTCTTCTTAATCGGAATTTTAACCTGTTATTTATAATCTGAATATGTGCAGCTAATTCCACTTCTTAAGAAAAAAAAAAAATCAGCTGTTTAAATATCTATTTTTTTAAAATACAGCAAAAAATTTGTCAATTTAGTTAAATGTCACATATCTAGAATTCAAATAAGCAAAATTGAGATTCAAATAGATTGTTCATGTTCTAGCGCCATACATTGTATGAAGTTTGTGTTAGTATGACGCCCAAGACCACTGTTGTAAAAAAAAAAAAAAAAAATCTTCTGTCAAAATTCTGAATGGTCAAAGGTAATAGTTGAAACAACCAAGCTTTTCTATAACCATGTTTGTTTTCAATTTTTTTTTATATTGTTGCAACAAACCAACTGAAATAAAATTTGCACTTTGCCATTGAGTGCAAGATGAGTGAATCAAGCATAGGATCAGCATTATAATTGAGATATATCACTCACTCAAGAAAAGTGTCTTTAAAAATAACAACAGAAGGAAGGAGACACTAGCAGCATCTGAGGTCATGGAAGAGGAAAATATGAAGGTGGATCTTCCCATAGAACAGGTGAGTTTAATTTATAGAGACATGTTAAGCGCACTTCTTCCACCATCGGGCTGAACGTTTCCTTTTTTGCATAAAATGATTCCATACCATTCCATACCAGTCCGGGCTCGTTGGTAAAGAAACAGTCTCTTTTTCCACTGTAGTGCTGCAAAGTCAGGATTAGAATGAACTAAGCAAGTGACCAATCATGAGTCGCCACGTCACTACATGCATTCCACCAAAACAGTGTGACCGGGCCGGGAGCGGTTTGTAATCCTACTGTACCGATGCTAATGTGGAAATTTTTCTGGAACCGTTACTCATCTTGTTCGAAGCGTTCAGCCCGATGGTGTTGATCTTACAGTTAATCAATTGCCATAAATTATAGTAAACCTAAACTCAATTCCTCATATCTCACAAGATCCAGAAAGAGACCCCCAGTTCAGCAGCCCCCAATTCAGCATCCATGTAGATAGCTGGGACAAGCCATTAGCTGAACCAGAACCTAAGGTATGGAGCTTACAAATCAGTAAGTGACGATCTTGGATTAAATATTGAAACACATACCACAAGTCACAAGTGACTTTCAAATCATCTAATTTCTGTTCACACAATAGATGCAGACATGAGGAAAGGACGAAGCACTCTTTTTTGCATGTAATCTAACCTCATAAAATCTGTCCATTTAGATACATGACTTTGTGTGGTCCAGTTGTCCTTGACCACTGCAGTGTAACTCTCATAAAGTTGATGACTCTCATACACTTCAATGCTTTGGAATATTACAATGCCATGCAATTTCACAGTGCTTTGAAACAGGACTATATTGAGTCTTATTTAAACAATCAATAACATGCAGCATTCCATTTAATGAAAATTATAATTTCAGATAAAGGCAATTACACTGTTTTGTTTTGGTGCTGTGATTTTTGCTGTAGTCTGCATTTTCCTAATAAAGATATTCTTATCGAAAAAAATATTGATTGGGGAGTGTGGTTATTACCTTGTTAAGAACCTCATCAATAGTATAATTCATTTCTCATCTCATTTAGTCTTGTATGGAGAATCACGGGTGCTATAGATCTCGGGAATGGACCATGTGAAATTCTTACCAGCCCAACCTCAGCTAATTGGCAAAATCATCATCACCACTCAAAACACGATTTGATTTACAAGAACAGATGAGGGCTCCTTTTTATGACTGTTCACACTTGCGGTACTAAAGACATGGAAGTGCTAATCATGCAGGACTTGGTTAGAAGGATTACGTAATGTTAACCATTAACCGCATTCCCCAGCACTCAACAATGTCCAGTAAATATTCTCATGATGAAGGCTTGTATTCCCATTGCACACATAGCTGTGGCACACTGTTCTTTTCCTGTCCAGCCATGTATATTACTCAATATCATAATGCATGATTATGACCCTTGAACATATCTATTTCATAGGTATCTGACAGTAACATGTGTGGCATAGATATTTTGCGATAAATTATTATGAGGCTGCCTGTGCATTTCATTGCGAGGTAATGTTTTTAATCTACCAACAAAGAGCAGATTTATTTTACAATGGCAGCCAAATGATTTTCAAGATCAGAACAAATAACCAGTTCTGCTAGAACCTATTTACAGCAATCTGGGTTTTCTTAAGTAAGTATATAAGTAATTTTCATGACAAAAGCAATCCTAATGTAAAAATACTTGGATGAGAAATCAGAGTATGCTGCTCAAATCCATTAGACTATATGATGTTTAAAAGCATGTAATATGAGAATGCTTTTTAAAAGCGCAATATATTGGGAGGCTTCTTAACATGCTTCACTCAGTAAATATGAGTCATCCTTCAAAATAAATGACATTACCTCATCGTTGACATGGCTATGAATAATATTGTCTCCAGCTACCGTTACCGTTTAGTAGTTACGTTTAGTTGTTGATGAACAGATTCAATTATAAGAGTTCTTAATAGAAATAGAAGAGAATAGAATAGAAAAAATTTAAAAGATTTATGCATTTTTTTAATTGCATATTATATATATATACACACATACATTTGTTTACAGCAAATTTTAGAGACTGTAAAAAGGGCACAAATTATTTGTATAATTTTTTTTTTGTCAGGTAGCTGACATCTGAATGTACTTAAATGGGTTAAGTCAAATGGGTTACACTTCTGACTACATTAGGTTACACCAACATGCAGATTTTACATTGAATCCATCCTGAAAAAGGTTTATACATTGGAAGGCAATACTTGTTTGTTTGGATTTTAACAATATTGACTGGTTTAACAATCTGTCACCTAAGCAGTTTTTCTTAATTAATATTGTTAGATATGCCTATATGTCCTGGCAAATTTTATCAGTCGTCTTCCTCCTCCACAGAGTTTTGTGATAAAAAAATAAAATAGATATTGATCACATTATTGATCTCCTTTTGGCAATTCAATACAATATCTGTTAATTTATCTTCTGCTTTGCTCTCTGGCTACAGTTCTGTGACTTAGACTCACTGTTTCAAAGTGTGCTTCACACAAGGTCAACCATAATCAACCTCAAATGATACCATGGGCTGTGAGCAGCTCTCTCATGCTCTCTGGCCCTTTGCAGCTGGGACTAAAATGAAATGTTTTTCATTTCGGTTCGTTCTGAGCAAAAACGTCTCTGTTACTTTTGTAACCTGGAGGGAACAAGTCGTTGTGTCGATGTAGTGACACTAGGGGTCAATCTTGGGTGCCCCAAATACCTCAGATCTTTGAGAAAAGGCCAATGAGAATTGGTGAGTGGAATTTGCATGCCACTCCCCCGGACATACGGGTATAAAAGGAGCTGGCTCGCAAACACTCATTAAAGCTTTGTGCTGACGAGCCAAGACAGGGTCCCGGACATTTCAGCGGGTAGTACAGCGTTGTGGCAAGGAGGACACATTGCATTGTGGTGTGCTGCTGTAGCAGATACGTACACCTTCAAGGTGGAGGGGGACAGCCACCCCTACATCTTCTCCTACAGGAAGGAAAGCACTGACCCAACTGCAAATCTCTGGGTGTCTTCGCCTCGGGAAGAACACAACTCGTGAACACACGCGATATCAGGGCATACAGATGTCTTGTGGAGGGAGCCTCCATGTGATCGTGTTTACCACCGTGGTCCAGGGACCAGACATGGTGGTTCCAGAGATCTGGGCGTGGGTGCCAGATGGTGCCCCTGAGAGAGGAGCTCCTCCCTCAGGAGAATTTGCCAGGTAGGTGCTGTCACGAGGAGCGTTAGGTCCGAGAACCAAGTCTGGGTAGGCCAGTACGGCGCCACGTGGGTGATTTGTTCCTCGTCCTCCCTGACCTTGCACAGTAGGCTCACTGGGGGAACGCGTATTTGCACAGCCCCCGTGGCCAGCTGTGTGCCAGCGTGTCTGTCCCGAGGGGGGCTCCCATCAGGGAATACCTGAGTTGCTGCTAACTCCAGAGGAGGAGATGGCAGGCGAGTTGCGACATGCAACAAGAATGTAAGCCGCCTTGGCGATTTATATACACTACCGTCACAGTGCTGTCCATCCAGACCAACATGTGCTTGTCCTGGATCAACGGCAATAGCCTCCGCAGGGCGTATATCCAACAGCAATTAACTTCTTTTGAAGTGAATGGACAGGCAGAGAAGTGTGTTATTTTTCTCCTATCCCAGCTAAATATGCAGACAGTTTAGCAATGATATTGGTTTTACACAACATTTAAACAAACAAGTAATTAATATTAAAGGGATAGTTCACCCAAAAATGAAAATTGTCATTATTTACTCACCCTCATGATATCCCAAGTGTGTATGACTTTGTTTCTTCCCCAGAACACATTTGAAGAAAAATATCTTAGCTCAGTAGGTCCTTAAAATGCAAGTGAATAGAGATTTCTCTTTTGAAGCTACAAAAATCACAGACAGTCAGCATAAACATCATCAATACAACCCCAGCTGTTAAATTAATGTCTTCTAAAGTGACACAATCACTTTTAGTGTGAAAAAAGATGAATATTTAAGTACTTTTTAACTATAATCCAACGTGAGTATAAGCTTCATAAGAGGTGGAATCCAAGTGGTCTCTCATGTGACGTATTTGTGTTGCCATGATACAGAGGTAACATCCAGGATAGGCACACAAACACACCATTGTGAGTAAAGAAACAGATAAATACAGATCTAAACCAAACCCAACCAAGCTACGTTCCTCATTCTCTCTTGTAAACAGCGCTGCTCTTTTTGCTGTGACGCACGTGCCTCAGTTCTCAGTTGTTTCAAATGCCAATGCGATTACGTCACACACGCATACCGCTGCAGAACGGAAGCATGATTTGGAGGATTCAAAAGGAACACAAACAATGATCCTAAATGAACTATTTTTGAATAGATTATCATTTATATAGCACTCATGTGATAGTGTGTGTGTGTGTGTGTGTGTGTGTGTGTGTGTGTGTGTGTGTGTGAAAAGACATATTTCTTTCTGTTCAAAACCGCATTAGCTGGACTTTAATAAATCATTTTTAGGCGTAACTTGACAGCTTCACTAAATGAGGAACGTACTGCATTGAAATGTAATTAGATCTAAGGATGAGATTCTGATTTATGTTTTCAGAACACCAAAGGGGAGGAGATGTCCTCAAAGCAGTGTGGAGTACGGTCACGCATGGCTACGTTTTTAAAGGGTGGGTTCCTATAATCCTGGTAAGACCACGGCCCAAATTCCTTGGACACATTCATGATCCAGTTGTAATGAAACCACTAATACACTGCAAATGTTTTACTTTCCTCACGTCAGCAAGGCCTTGATTACTAAATGACATCTTAGACATCATCTATTCTACTGATATACTGATATATACTGATATATGATGACATATACTGATATAATGTTTGATGTCTTCCTATTAAATGCACCTGTTATATGTTGTTGCCAAACAGGGTTAATTTGTTTTGAGAGAATTGAGGTTTTAAAGCCCAGTGTTGCAGATTGAATCTGCCTGTTTCTATAACACATGCCAGAATTCTATAGGCTACAGCCTTAAGGCTTAAAAATGCAGCAAAGACCTCCTGGGTGGAGATAACCACACTATTTTCCTGCATATGATGGACACCAAACACCATCTCTGTATGATGCTTTCCTTCTCTATGTAAATTTAGCCTTTGAAGCTGCCATTTGTTCCCCATTTCCTTAATGATTATATCTCTCATAACTGGTAGAGATGTCATTTTAATGTTTTCTTAGTTTTGCGACCCACTATGGTGGCATAAACATCTGAATTACACTATGGAGGTTGGATGTTTTGTTTGTGCCCTGCATTTCACAGCTGTGATTTTGAACATCTAGGATAAGTCCTTCTGTTATATCAATCTTGACTTTCTGTTTGCTTAAAATATCATTCTTCCAGCTTAATCAACAATATACTGAAATGTCAGAATAGGAGATTTCCCCAAGCTATAAACTAAACTAAAAGTACTCTAAACTCTTAAGGAAGACTTCTGAAAGCTGCCTGTTTAATATAAAAAAATGTCTAATCCACGCCAGACCTCAAAATGTGTGGCAACCCTCCAGTGTCCAGTAGAAACAGGAAACTCTTAGCAGATGTAAAAGTACATTTGTTTACTTTGGATTTTGATTGGGACCGGGGCACCATGCCTTTAATGTAGAACTACAACCACCAATCTTGTAATATGTGGGTATTTCTTGTATTTTGGTGTAACTTTCCATGCTCTGTCAAATTCTTTCTCCATATTTCTGTATTATGACTGAATCTTTTTAGCATTTTGCACTGTATCTAAATAAATACATGTGTTTGAGATGCACTGTTACAAATGTCTAATAATGTGATTTAATAATGTTAAAACCCTCAAATTTTCAATGATGAATTAATCACTTCAATTTATATTAATATTTGGGAGCAGTGGCATATTTATGTCTTTGACAGTGTTGGTTTTAATCCTTGTAACTACAGTATCGTTTTTAAAACCTTTTATTTTCTTGATTAGTAATTTTGTATGTTCTAATTTATTATCTTTGCATTTGTTCCAGAGAAAAGGAAAAAGTGACTCAACAGCAAACCAACTTGCCTTTAATGCACGTTTTATGCACTGAATCAACCTGTTGTTGAACATTTTAGCAGATTCACTATACCTCTATGTATACTGCATTTCATGTATTTGATGTGACTTGCAGGGTTCCCAAGGTCATGAAATGCCCGTAAATATCAAGGCATTTTATTAAATTGTGTTGTCCAGGCCTGGAAAAGTTATGGAAATTAACAAAATCTATAACAATAACATGGAAATTTCTAAAGACAATATAGAGTATGTATAATATATATACACTGGTGGCCCAAGGTTTGGAATAATGTAGAGATTTTGCTCTTATGGAAGTAGCTTGGTACTTTTATTCACCAAAGTGGCATTCAGCTGATCACAATGTATAGTCAGGACATTAATAACATGAAAAATTACTATTACAATTTGTTTTTTAAACTACTACTTCAAATAGTTCTCCTCCACGTGCAGCAATGACATCTTTACAGATACTTGGCATTCTAGCTGTCAGTTTGTCCAGATACTCAGGTGAACTTACACTTCCTGTAGTACTTGCCATAGATGTGGCTGTCTTGTCAGGCACTTCTCACTCACCTTACAGTCTATCTGATCCCACAAAAGCTCAATAGGGATAACATTCTTTTCCAATTATCTGTTGTCCAATGACTGTTTCTTTGCCCACTCTAACCTTTACTTTTTGTTTTTCTGTTTCAAATGTGACTTTTACTTTGCAATACTTCCCATAAGGCCTGCACCCCTGAGTCTTCTCTTTACTGTTGAACATGAAACTGGTGTTGAGCAGGTAGAATTCAATGAAGCTGTCAGCTGAGGACATGTGAGGTGTCTATTTCTCAAACTAGAGTCTCTGATGTACGTATCCTCTTGTTTAGTTGTACATCTGACCTTCCACATCTCTTTCTGTCCTTGTTAGAGCCAGTTAGAGCCAGTTGTCCTTTTTCTTTTAAGATTGTAGACCTTTGTATGTCATCTGCATTTTTTTTTTGGCAATTTCAAGCATTGTACAGTCTTCATTCCTCAAAACAATGAGTGATTGATGAGTTTCTAGAGAAAGCAACTTCTTTGTTTGCCATTTTTGACAAATATTGTCCGTAAGACATGCCAGTCTATTGCGTACTGTGGCAACTGAAAAACAAACAAGAAGACAATGTTGAGCTTGTGTGTATATATATATATATATATATAGCACTTGTTTAGTATGAAGATATACATTTCATGTCCTCTCGTTTACCACATGCAAGTCAGTTTCAAAGCATTTCCTCATAGCTTCTAACATGGACAAATGTGCTTATTCCATATACCTTGTATGCTTGATATGAGGAGACAGCACTGTCTCTGTGTGATCCCAGCTGCTGTTCTTATGATGGGCTTTGTGAAGTGTACAACTGCCCAGTTACACATTAGTTTTGATTGCCAGTTTGCTCTGTTCGAAGCAAGCTTTGAAGCACATCTCAAGATGAAAGCCCAACTTCTCCAGTGAGTCCATTGAGCTGCAGTTCCATATTTGCTTCAGGCACCATCAAGAGCATGAAGAATCTTCCAATGCTGGTATGAACATAATGTATAATTTATCACACAATGCACTGCATATACAGTAGTTAATCTCTGCTTGTGTCTAATTCTAAAGCTATGCATTTCCCTTGTTGACAGATTCAGTGGTTAACCTTTATTTTCTTTTGAAGGTAAGCTTTTGTTGCACTTTATGCTCCCTGTAGTTTTTAATATGTCACTGATATTCACATGTCTCTTATGTTAGAATTAATGTAGGTCACCATCACAGTATCACCCTATTTTATCCATCAAGACCCTCTTGAAGATTAAACAATGTTATAAATCAAATAAAAATGTTTTTATCTTGACAAGCCCACTATGGTATAGCTTCTTATGTCTGATATATATTGAATAATTCTGCATTGCTATGAAAATTATGTGGGCCCTCACACCCAGTACAGAGTAAGTTGCCTAATTGCAAGAATTAATAATTAAGAAGCAAAAGTCTCGAGTGGAAACCAACATGGCACTTATGATAAAATATTTTATGTATTTATTTTTAATCGCATGAACGTTTTTAGAGGTTGAGAGGTTATGACTATGAAACCAGCATGTCCGTAATGCAGTGTTCTTGCTATATGGAGTAATTTTAGTTCCTTGAATGGGCTAACGTGTTTATTAAACCTAATGGAATCAACTGCAGAAATGCCATGAATCACCACATTAAACATGCTGCTCACAAAATATCAGACATGTATAGAATGGGGACTAGTTATTGACCTGCAGGTCATGGTTTAATATCATTGTTCAACGTCATTGCAACAATTGGGAATGCAAAACAATTATTGAGTTCCTCGGTTCTCGACTTCGTAATTGTGTTTTCACTGCACTGTATACAATATAAATGTGGCACTTTTAGAAGGACAAGCTCAGCCTTTAACAGAATGCTCTTATTAAAAGCACTTTGATGAAGTGTAGCGACACATATCCTCCCTAAATCCTTGGGTTCACCCCTGTGTTAATGGGCCAGAAGCTGAGCTTTAATTTGCTTTGTTCATTTGTGAAATGGGCGTATAGATAACTTACTCCATGAATGATAAAACTTACTGACACATCGTTGTCAGTGTGGCCGATGACATCATGCAAGCTCCACATCATAGCTTCAAGTCTTGCATGGGCACTGCAAGGATAACACATCCTATTATGTTGTCACATAGTCTTGCATCTACTTTTAGATCAATGTTTATTTCCCATGATGTCATAATGTACACATAGACTTATTTACTTTATCTTGACATGACTACCTTTAAAACAACGCTTTTCAAAACATAAAAAAAGAGCTATTAGACCATTTGTCCAAATTTTAACATAACTTCACATCACTCAGCGGTTACTCTTTTATAGCTCAGAAGACTTAATGAGCTCTTGTTCATATAGTTATGTAATAATAAT
Organism: Xyrauchen texanus; assembly: GCF_025860055.1. NCBI lineage: Eukaryota > Metazoa > Chordata > Actinopteri > Cypriniformes > Catostomidae > Xyrauchen > Xyrauchen texanus. Next base: position 26,421,725 of record NC_068297.1, on the reverse strand, counting down.
AATAATAATCTATTTTGTCTCAGATCTGTCCTAAATTTCCTTGGGAGAAATAAAATTAGACACAAATGAGACAATTGTTGACATACAGTGAGCGGCATAGCTCAGATATTTTGGATTTCTTGAGAGAATTTGATGAAATATGTTTGAGATCAAATTGAAATCTCAGACTTTTGATTGCGGAGACTGATCTTTTCTGAAACTCTAGAAACAATTGTCTATATTTCTTCTGTCTATAAGAAATAATTGCCACCTAGAAGAAATAATTGAGATATGAAAAAATATATAATTTGTGATTTATCTTCTCTAAACTTAAGTGCACATACCATGATGTTACCAAACAATTCATGTACAGAAACTGTTTAAATGTATACTTCTGTAAAACAGTCGATTACTAAGATTTGGCTGTTAATCTTACCAGTTTTATGCTGATTTTACATATTTTGACACCTGACATGGTTGTGCAAACTTCCAACTTAAGCAAAAGTTCAAACTTAGTTCATTTAAAAAAAAATAACAACTTTAATTTTTAGACTTTGCCTGAAAGTTTTAATATGATGAATTCCAGATGGTACAGGATCATGTCACACACCTCTGGGGATTATCTTCCACTTATTAGCAGCATTTCAGTCAACCTGTCTTTGAGCATTGTGTAGCTCAGGGCCGGATTCAGCCAGCCCCACTAGGGGGTGCAGGTAGAATATCAGGGGGCAAGTCATTTAACGGAACATTTAAATTTGACAAATATAGTGATTTGATTTATATTGTGATATATATCGATATGGCCAGAAATGAAAAAATATATTGTGAAATGAAAAAATCCTATATCACCCAGCTCTAATCTATCAGCTCCTTTGATCCATTTGATTTGTCTTATAGGTTTTATGTTGGATGCCCTTCCTGACACTACCCTCTGCATTTACCCGGGCTTGGGACCGGCACAAATAGGACACTGGCTTGTGCCCTGTTGAGGCTGCATTTATCTTTTTTTTTTTTTATCTGTCTGTCTGTCTGTCTGTCTGTTTGTCTTCCTGTCTGTCTTGTCTGTCTGTCTGTCCTTTCGTTTTTTATTTCAATCTTTTTTATTTCTTTTTTGGGGTTTTTTTGTTTTCATTTCTTTAGCTCTGTACACAGCATGGCTTATATCAGTCATTATAGCATCAGTCGTCTGCTTTTCTGTGCAAAAGTCCTAACAAATGCGTCCATATCTAGACCTGTTGTTATAGCCTTCTCGTGAGCCAGAATAACTAAATTTCTTTTTCTCTCATGTAGCATAGTGCGGCGGAAGGGGGTAAGAACACGAGACAAAGTGGAGAAAGAGCTCTCGCATGATGCAGATGATATTCCAATCACAAGTGAGGTCACATACATGCGATGGAGCTGAGGAAAGGCATTCTTATACCTGTGTAGATATGTGCAAATGGTGGAGAGATCTACAAACTCTACGTTCTCATCATCATTAGTCTTTTTGAATTCTTTTTCCAACATTATTTTTGCGACAAGTATCTCATTGGAAAGTTTGTCACTGTCACTTTTTGCCATTTTTTGCAGAGGACTTAACATGGCAACATCCAGAAAAGAGGGAGATTGTGGTTGAAGGCAATTAACTGCTTTCATGAGATCGAGATTGCTTTTGGAGAATCTTGTCTCCATCTCTACAATGGCGATGTCCAAAATGTTGAGAAGAGCTCTCTTCAGAGCCTGGCTAGGAGTCATGGAGTCTTCTGCATGGCCTACAGTGGACGTAACAACGCTACCTACGAGCAGTGAGCTCATTGTTCTTTTCTTTTAGCAGCTGGTGCAGGCATGCTGGTTAATGTCTCACTCTCCTCATCTCTCATCTGCTTCAGAGCCTGCAGAGATGCACTGACTACTTCTGAAGCACAGCACAGGTCAACAGAATGAGCCTGCAGCATAGCATTTGCAGACTTCAAGGAACCCAGAACTTTGAGGAGGAATTTTCCTATTTCAAAGAAATGATGCCTCCTTAACATCATCAACAGCCCTGATGCCTCTGTACAGATATCAACAGCAGTGGCTCTGTCCTCTGTAACCTCTGACAGGATACTTAGAATAGCATCCTGATTCTCCACAAGACACTTGGTCACATCATGGTGGCTTGTCCACCTGATCTCCAACAGTCGTTTAAGGGAGGGAACATTATAGTTCTGTGACACATAATGACGGTGAAAAAAAGAGTGCAGTGATCCTGATAGATCAAAAAAGATTTTTGCACACGGCTCTCCTTGCATTGCATGGACCACGGCCAAGTGCAGCTGGTGGTTATAGCAGTGGATATAAGGAATATCCTTCCCTACCTTCTTTTGCAATAAGGCCTGAACCCCACCCCTGACCCCACTCATGACAGAAGCTCCATCATAGCACTGACTGATAATTTCAGCTGCACTATAGCCTGAGTCAGAAAGATGCTCAAGAATTCGTGTGGTAATAAATTCAGCATTTAACTGACTGAGGTCAAGCAGGCCAATCAGGTGTTCCTCTGGAATGCCTTTACAGACAAATCTAACCATGATTGACAGATTCTCCACATTACATCTGTCCCTCGCTCCGTCACTTTTGATGCAAAACCCAGCATAATCTGCTTTGTCATAATTACCTTTTATCTGATTTAATACCATTTTGGCCAGTGTTTCAATAATTTCATTTTGTATGTTGTGAGAGGTGTATTTTGCATTTGGTGGGATGTGTTTGTTAATTTCATTAAATTTGGGGTCCTTTGCCAGTGTGTAGTGAATCATTTTTAAGAACAGTCCTGCAGAGAAATCATCATCATTTGAACTTTCTACACTGCCACGAAGTGGAAGTTCATTTACTGCTAGGAACTGAACTACTTCTCCAATTGTTTTAATATAATACCTATTTTTTTCCATTTGTGTGGGCCCTATTAAATTACAAATGGTCTCCCCTGTGGCCTCTCTTTGGGACATTTCAGACCAGGCTTTTGCATTTTTTATGTGGCATTGACTTGATGCGTGCTTTGAGAATCCCTTGTCCTTTTCCAATGCAGTTTTCCAATTAGTAAATCCTTGTTTTGTGAAAACCAAATCCCTATCATTGTTCCCCCCAAATTTCTGACACGGGAAACAAAAGCACGCATCAAGCTTTGCTGAATATTCGAGCCATGGTCTCCCACGATACCAACCTGGGCAGAATGAGCGGGAGCTCTTGCCAAAATTACGTTTGGGGAAAACCAGAGCTATGGGTTGTGACGGTGCTTCAGTGTTTAAGCCTATGTTGTATTCATCCACAACAGCCACGGATGGGCTGGGAACGACGGGGGATTCGGTCTCTGCTGCAGCTAATGCCCTAGCAGCCTCGTTGCTGCTTCCAGTGCTAGCTTTAGCAACCAGAAATCGGCGCATACTCGACTCGCCACTCGGTGCAAATTACAAGAGAATGCGATAGAGAGATATGGAGGTAATGAGAACACGCTTACAGAAAGAGTAACCAAATAATTTCAGTGACTGACGGCGAAGGAAACTCAAAACAGGGGCTGAGCTCAGCTGACGACAGTGTGTCTGCCTGCTTCGCTCTGCAGTGACTGACTGAGACGTGAAGCTCAGCAGGTTCACCACAAGCCGGTGAAGCGGCCACGCCTCCCTATGCATCTACCAATCAGTAGCTACTTTGAATGAGGGATAGAGAGCGCTCACTCTGACCATTTTTCTTGAAATATTTTTTAAATTTGGGATCTTTGCATGCCATCACGTTTGAGGGGCAGTCACGGCATTTGGGGGGGCATTGCCCCTCCTTGCCCATGCCTATATCCGGCCCCGGTGTAGCTGTCATCTTAAACTGCTTTATTGCTTCACTTTCAGTTGGATAATTAATGCCTAACCAAAAGTATCAGAATTCAGGCCATGTTCGCATACCTTGAGCAAAGTCTTTGAAACTGAAAATGCAGACATTTTACAGTTATGCAACACCTTAAATTGATCACAGCTGAACCGAAAGTACCCTTTTTCTACAGTTGAATAATTTCTTGATTGAAATACCATAAATCTTTTTGGCCTAAGTTTGTTGGAAATTTAAGGCTAAGGCCTCTACCCTACAAACCCATTTTAGCATTGACATCATGCAGAGCCGGAGTATTTTTTTCAGATTGCCATCCGGTTATTCCTTGTTAATGACTGGATGATGGGATAAAAGCCCCCAGTGTACGATAAGATGCCAAGGGGGATGTGTTGGTGTTGCTGGGGCTCATATACACTGATTAGATGCTCTGAGGAAATATTCTAAAAATAGAATAGAATATATGGTCTGTGGTAATATCATTCGTAGCTTGGTATGTTAAGGTTCACTGTATCATTCTCAAATAGACATTAGGTATGGAGCGTTTTCATCCCCCTCCCCCTCTTTTTTTTCTGTATCTATATAAAAAATATTTACATTATATATTCTATACATGATTTATCTATAAAATGTTTGATTTTTAATTAGATTTTTTATCATTTTGCCTCTTTAAACAAAGACTGATCTCACAGTGAAATCAGAAACATAGGTTGACTTTTCTTTAGCTGAAATTGGTTTGTGTTTCACAAAATGTGAAACACTGACCCTAGTGGCTAAAGCGGTAAGTGTTGTTGGGTGCATGGGCAGGCGTGAGCTCCATTTTCAATGAGAAGGGTGCCAAAAGCGAGTTCCTATCTGTCACTCACTCCAAGTTGTGTCGATGAATTGACACTAGGGGTCACCCTTGGGAGCCCAGACATCTCTGATCTTTGAGAAAACACCAATGAGAATTGGTGAGTGAAATTTGCATGCCACTCGGACATATGGGTATAAAAGGAGTGCCGTTTGCAAACACACATTCAGATTTTCTTCTTCGGATCCGATCGGATGTATTCACAGAGCTGAATTCCTCCTGCTGTTCCATTCATCTCTCTTTCTGAAAGGCTGTTGGATCTATGGCTCATTTACAGCGGTTCTCTCCCTCACACATAACAGTTGTGCTGAGTAAACACACCTGGGCGCTTAGACAGCTGAGCAGAGCTTCTATATATATATATATATATATATATATATATATATATATATATATATATATATATATACTGTATATATTAGGGCTGTCGATTTAACGCGTTAATTCAGTGTGATTAATTGTACAAAAAATAACACGTTAAAAAAAGTTACGCAATTAATCGCATGCCCGTGGACTCAGCATCTCTCAATTACCTCGACAGTGGGGCTGCCAGGGGGTGCTCGGCGACTCCCCAGGTTGGTAAGGCGATCGCGGTGCACCTGTGCCCGCTTAGCGCTGCCACCTGGCGGAGCTGTCCGAGTCTACCATCCAGGGGCTGTGGGTTTATGTCGTCACTCACAACTGAGCCTACAGTGCCACTGGAAAGGCCGTCTCCACCCTGCACACCACAGCTTTCCTGCAAGTGCACCAAGCCGAGGCGCTCAAGAACTGCATGAGGGTAGTTCTGACCCGAGATTGATGCAGGAACTGATCTCGCCCTCCAAGCGATGATGGTCATGGCGTGGTCTCTCGGGCAGGTGAGGCTGGCCCCGGCATCGAGCCACCTGCAAAAAGCAGACACCACCTGTCTCATGACGGTTGCCAAGAAACCAAGAAGGCTTCAAAGAGTTCCCCGAGATGTTGAGCTGTCATCATGCGAGGACAGGCCGTGACTCCGAGATGATATCTCACCGTGGGATGCAGGTTTCGGAGGAAGATGGTTTTCAAGTTCTTCTTCCATCTCAGGTTTGTTTTGAGACTGGAAGTAGTCTTGGCGTATTCTATGCTAGTAGACTTGAATGGTTTCTTTTTGTCCCTGTTTGGTGTTCAGGGAGGTAAACAGTTCTTGTCCAAACTCTGGGTCTGAAAATTCTTTAACCAGGGCCTCTCTCAGACGTAGGTAGTCAGACTTTGTGTGGTTTGATTGTCTGTCAAGAAAACTTTACCTCATGGCAGGATGTTATCTATAGTAGGTATAAAGTGTCTCTGTTGGTCATCTGAGGCCTCATATTTAGGTGAAAGTCTATGTCATGCAGGTAAGCATGGATCTGTTGATCCTCAGCAGGATCTGGTGTAAACTTGTCAATGTTACTTGCCAGCTTGTCGAGGTCCTTAAGATCCATTCCACGTACTGCTTCAGGGTTCGTTGGGATGTTTACCCTTTCACTGTGACTGTAGATGGGTTCTTGGAAGAGAGCAACTGAGGTTTTGTGCCATGGGCCTTCATGTCGCTCATCTTGCGGAAGCTGATGGATGCTGCTTTGTAGACCAGGGGTGCTGCTGTGGGATGCCCGTCCATCTTAAACTGTCGCCTTAACTCGTAAGAATGTTTCAGTTCATCTATGTTGAGCTCATCTTTGGTGAGGTCAAGTTGCTGGGTCAGGGTTTTAATTTCAGTTCTGGACATGTCCTCGAAATATGTGAGCTATGAACTAAATTAAACCTTATTAGGTAATGAAATGTATAACGGAATTAGTCGCGTTCGACAACCATTATAAATTAGATAAATAACAAATGAAAAGATTATTTGTCTTAATAGATTCTCCTCCATTGAAATTGTAATACAACGTCTAGTTGTATCAGCTCACAATTTCTACTGTAAGGAATTAGCTTTAATAAGTGAATTATGATTAATTCAATTATTAGAGTGATATTATTCTCATGGCTTATTGAAAATATATAAATAACTTTACGGAGTCTGTCGACAATACCTTAAGAATCATTTATTCTTCTTTGAGTCTACATCGATTTGAAATTGGATTACCCAAATTATTTAATTAATACACTACCACTTTGAGCACAACATTGGAGATGTACTTGCTTGTCTTTGTGGTGTTTCCTTGCGTTCTTTATGTGGTTTGGTTCTTGGCCGGAAGTTCGTTCCGTCGATGTTTTGACTTCTGTATGGTCGAAGTTTATTGTCTGTATGAATTAGGTTAACTGTGAAGCGAGGCCTTCTTCACACTCCTTCTCGGGACGTCGAGTCCTAAGCTCCCTTGGATCTCACATGGGAGGACCTGGCCGTCAGCGGAGCGACCAGACGAAGCACGTGCAAAGAAGAGTGAAGAGAAGCGAAGAGAAGAAGAGCCGAGGAAGAGAGCAAGAGAGAGCGTGGTCTTCCTGTTTGCAACTATTTGAACTGAAAGTGGCCGCATCCCCCAAAGGTGTCCTGCGCCAATAAGAAGTGACTTTTCAGAGTCACATGTCAACTGGGTTGTCTTTTCCGACAGTTGAGTTATGGTCATTTGTTTCAGACTCTTAAAAATGTCCCTCTCATAATCAGTGCATATTTAATCATGAGCTTTTATATCTTGAGAATGGTACATGATATTCATTTTCATCAGCTTTCTCTTCATACCAAACAAATGCTTACATACTATACATGACATTTTTTTTATAGATGTTATACATGTAGATAATAAAACAAAATCATATTGTATTTTATTACAAGTTTATCCATGAATTATACAAAATTAAAGATTATATTTATTAGTTATAGGTGATTGCACTTCGCTACACACATTTTAAAGAGGTACATCATGCTATAATCATTAATTTGTCAGTTATACAAGTTACCACAGTACAAAGTAATTTTCACCATTATCTAGAAAGGCTAGATTAAGATGAAATGCAAATCTGATGGTCCTTGTAACCTTACAAAAGAGAAGTGTAGTTTACTCTGTGGTAAACCGCATCTTCCTTGGGCAGAGGGCCCTCTGTCCTTATTCACCGTGTTTGTAGTAACTCCTCCCCTACTTGGGTAGGACCTACCCCTGTGCCGCTCCGCACGACGTGCTTCCGCTCCGACCCTGTGAGACCGTGTGTTGTATTCCAATTAGAAGTCTACCCCCCTTTCTCGGGGCTGAGTGTGGTCTCCGCGGTGTCCTCCTCTTTGGAGGGACACCCCCCAACATGGACCCTATATGGCCCCCAGCTGAACGATGGGCTGAGCCATCCAGTCCTTAAACTTCTGAGCAGTTAGCCGCTCTCCAAGGTGTAGGGGATCGCTTCATGCCTGCCAGTGTGTTGGGGTAGTTACGCGAAGGCTTACTGCGCTGGCTATGAGACATACAGAGTTACGCCCATCTCGCACCGCCAGTCTGCGTAACCCGGTTCAGCTTTTGTAGCATTTTCCATTTGGACCCCTAGTGTCAACTCATCGACACAATGTTGAGTGAGTGACAGATAGGGAACGTCATGGTTACTGATGTTTCCTCCATTCCCTGATGGAGGGAACGAGACGTTGTGTCCCTCTTGCCACAACACTGAACCAACCACTGAAATGGCCGGGTCTTTGACTCGGCTCTTCAGTGCGGAAACTTAGTGTGTGTTTGTAAGCGGCACTCCTTTAATACGTGTCCGGGGATGTGGCATACAAATTCCTCACGCCAATTCTGGAGTGGTGGTGGTGTAGTGGGCTAAAGCACATATCTGTTAATCAGAAGGTCGCTGGTTCAAGCCCCACAGCCACCACCATTGTGTCCTTGAGCAAGTCACTTGCTCCGGGGGGATTGTCCCTTTAATAAGTTCACTGTAAGTCGCTTTGGATAAATGCCTCTGCCAAATGCATAAATGTAATTCTCATTGGCGTTTTCTCAAAGATCAGAGATGACTGGCCTCCCAAGTGACCCCCTAGTGTCAACTCATCGACACAACGTCTCGTTCCCTCCATCCGGGAATGGAGGTTACATCAGTAACCCCCCCCCACAACTCAACCAAAACCCCCTAACCTAATCATCAGTGGAGTAAAAATGTTATGCTAGAGGGAAAAACGCAACTTCTGAATCGCACTCATCATTTATTATGCAAGCATTATTACTTCCTGGTTTCAACACAAGATCCGAACCCAGATGTTTTTGTGTAGGTGGTGTGACGCGTCCGGTCACACCACATACACTGGAGGCGATGCAAAAATGATGCTGCTTGTCGGTGAGTCCTAATAATGTGCCAACGTGTGACCATGTTGGATACACAAGAAAGGACAAGAAATTAGAATGTGATCTAGAAATGTTACGAGCAGGATTCAAACTTGCTGAACTTGAATGAGCACTACAACTCAATTGTGTCAAACACATGGACCAACCACAAGACCACTGTTCTATAGCTATGATCAATTCAAAGAGAAGCTATGAAAACCACAGACTGTATAATATGTTTTATTATTTGAATGTTTGTCCTGGTGCATCCGATCTTGGGTCTGAATTAAAAGCTATTTCATTAATTCCCATATTTAATAAAAAAAAGAAATAGTTCACCCAAACATTCTGTCATCATTTACTCACTCTGAAGTCATTTGACAATGCACATGATTTTGAAATACATTTGTCTGTGAAACAAAAGGAAAAATGTTGAAAAATATCATAGTCCCTCTTTTCAATACAATGGTAGTGAATAGTGCAGTGCTATGGCATAAGTAATGAGAGCAAATTTAATGGGCATGGCCATGAAGTTTTGGTATTTTCGTGCAAGCTTGCGCTAAGTCTATGCGCAAGTGGATTTGGTGAAATCATGTGAAAATCATGGCGTATCATGAACACTCATGTGCTGATGGGCTGGGTCGAGTGCAATTTAATTCTGTGTTTTTTCTCCGGTTATTCACCATCTGCGTCCTATTATTCAGTACATTCCCTGTCAAGCACCAGCGATATAAACAAAGACCCCACAGCCATAAGAAGTCGGCAGTGTAAATGGACTGTATACAATAATTTAGAAGAATAAAAAAAAATATGGACATGCTCCTTTTATAAGCTTATAAAATTGTATTCTCATCAGGATTTGAATGCTCCATTACATTATAGGGAATGTAAGCATTATTAGTAATTTTCATCTACTGACACAAAAATCATGGCTAGTATTAACAATGATTGTATCGTCACAGACTTTTGATTTTGAATATGAACAATTAAATTCATTAATTGAGACAAATATTTCTTAATTAAAATTATACTTCTAATGAAAAGAAAATATAATCAAAATAATGAAATGGTAAAAAAAAAAATTAAAAAAAAGTCATAAACAAAATTCCAAACATTTGATCCTCCAACTTATTTCACCTCCACCTTTAGTGACTTAAAAATCACTCTATGAAAACAGGTGGTTTACCTTATCAAGCTACAGTATGTAATGCGTGCAGCCATGCTGGATTTGTAAATTGTGTTTTTGAACCAAATTACATTCCATAATTAATCTGTTATACTGTATTTTACTATGTATTGTCTGAGAGTGGTATTCTTAGATTGGACATGGCTGCAGCCTTGTAATATAATTATGTCTTCTAGACATTTGCATAGTTGAAAACATGTAAAAATGTAAAGTCCCTCTTTAAGTAAACAGTAGATCCTGGTTTGTAACTGTTCTGACCCTGGTATATAAATACAACCATAGAACTAGGATGCTGCTGTCTCTTCATCTCCATATCTTGCCCTGCCTCTGAATATCCTGTTAGAGTTAAATCTGTTAAGCATATAATGATGACCCGTTTTATGCAAGATTTATGCCATTTCATTGCAGTAATATAACATTTTATGTAGGCCATAATTTACCTACCATGCATGCTGCCCTGATTCTGAGATCTTTTAGATTGTAGCGAATCACAGACTAATAAATCTCATCAGAAAAAATGTATGTCAGCAAATTCCATAATTGCAGCATCTACTACATTAGTGCATATGCAAATCCACAGAGGGTATGCTATGCTCTGTTCAATCACAGTCTCGGTAATGATTCAACATCAGCCAGAGTTTCAACCTGGGGCCACCTGCCTTTTTGTGTGGGTCAAAATTTTGTGATAAACATATTGTAAAATGTGCAAGAGGACTTGAGTTCATATCCAGATCTACAGGACTTTTATTTTTAACAAACCAAGCAAAATTGCAACTTGTTATTAGTGATTTGTTAGCCAGTCATCTGCATGAGTATGGGTAGATGATGACAGAATTTTCAGTTTAAAGCAAATTATCCGTGGAAAGTGTGACTCAAATTTAGAAATGTTTTAGACATGGTTAAGAAAGTTAATCAAAAAAGTAATTAGAAATCTTCTCTCCAAAAATAGTAATTAGACTTTTCTAATTACTCAATTGAAAAGGAATTACATTACTAATTTAGTTTCTAAAACACTTTTAACTTCTTATTATAATTGCATGCATGTCACACACACTCAGCACCACACATTTATCACACAATGACTTTTTAGTGAATCTTAAGTTGTCACAGAACTGCAAACAAACATTACTGAATGTTTGGAACAATTATCTGATAACAAGAATTTAAATTGTAAAGTGTTACTCTATTTTTGACTAAAAAGTAATTAGATTACAGTAACTAATTGCTTTGTTCCAGATTACATCCAACACTGGTTTTAGAAAAACACTTTTTTTAACCTACAATAAACATGCAACTTAAAGCTACACTTCGGAATTCCAGGCGCTCTATTGTCATCTTTGGTTGACACATACAATTTCAAGTTACTTTAGGAGGAATACAGTATATACAGTATATACACAGGTATATATTTTCTTGGTGCTTTGGCACTGCTTTTCTGCATTGATGAACTTGAGGTATGCCCATGGTTGTTTGTCTCTGATCACGATATCAGACAAGTCTGACAAGCCACACCAAGAGTCAATGATAGTAAGAAGAAAGTCCTTCAAGATGTATCCAAAAACAAAATGTCATCCGAGCAAGTCAATAGCATATCTGCAACAGGACTTTCTTTTTTCTTTGTTTGAGGAATGACAAACACACAAGGATGAATGATGGAAGCCTGAACTTTTCCTGCCAAAACAAACGCGGCAGTTCCAAATTGAAAAGCATTATTGTAGGTTTACCATAGTGAATTGTGGTAAGGCATACTGGCTCAATAATGGTATTTTGTTCCAACGAAAAATGAAATGAGAAATCTTTTGTGGTGTAGCATTAAATGACCAAATAATATTTTTTTTTTTAGATTGAGTGGGCATGACACTTCTGGTTTCAACCTCATCTTGACAAGGAAAAGGACATTGTCTTTTTTTGCTCCAATTAAATATAATGAACGTACTGCCCCAAGGGGCGAACACTGTATCATATATAAGAAAATACAATGTTTTGCTCTCAGGTTCATGTGTGTCTGGAAACATCAAAGACTTCTGCTATAGAGCTTAATTTGTGACTGCGTAATGAGTGAGTGCTCCTGGGTCACTTCAAAGACAGGCTAATAATGGAATAAATGTAAATCAAAGATGTATTTTAGTCACAGCTTTACAGTTCACGGCCACCTTCCATTTTGTGAAGAGGTGTTTTATCATCAGATGAAATACCCTCTATTTTTGTTATACAGGGTAATGAGGGCAGGGTTATTTTACCAAATTTGCATCAGCTCACTCGTTTTTTCATCTTTATCAAAATGTACTTCATGCTGTGAATTGAACTATACTGTAAATAATATGTAAGTAGCAGCATTTCCTTAATCAGCAGAACCTTTTTATTTAGGCTTTAGCATTAGCTTAGTGTCAGACTTGAACTAAGACCTTAGAACCCACTGCCTTTAAAGGCTGTGTACAGGGGTGGAAAGGCATCAAGGCATGTCCGAATACAAAATGTGTCACATCCTGTCCATTGAAATACCTTCATCTGGTCAGTTTTTGCTTAAAGCATAGATATAGCCTTCACTGCATATGATATCCCAAAACCCTGCATGTGCGGTTCACTGGTTGGTTGAAAAAATAAATATGGCTGCTGATGGAGCAGGCATTTTTCATCTATTTTTTAACTTGACTCAATTTCTAGTGAGATATAGGCAGTGTAGTTTCCAAATAATTGCCTTTATTGGAAATAGTCTTTATTGGACTTCCGGTAGAATGAACACTGGCGTGTTTGTCTTCCACTTCTCCCCGGGTTCTTTTCGACGTTTTTAGATGCTTTTGTTTTAGTGGCCTTTTGTATGATCTACCTCAGTAAATCAAGTTTTATGCTTCTCTTTTATGGACAATCTTATGGACTATTGATTTTTTAATTTGTTTGAAATCTATGCTACACCTCACGTCTGACTGGATAACCTCAAAGGAAACTAACACCACTGCACTCACCGATAGTCTTCGCAAGGACTGCTACGTGCAGTCTTAAATAAGCTGCTTGATTCCCTGTCCATCGTCAATGTCCAGTGGGGCTGGAGCACATGGACTATGAATTTGGGTCATGTTGGTTTCATTGAGGATGTTCTGCCTTCTGTTGCCCATCTTGGCCTGTTGACGTTTTGCTGTTGGCCCTCGCCAGTTTCAGCGGAGATCTCCCTGCTTGTTTGCAAGTTCATGCAATCATCTTTCTTCTGATATGGTTTTATTCTACTCATCTCTGTTTCGGCATTTTAATTCCTTGGCCTGCCTGTCAGATGGAGTTTATAACTATTGTGCTGCTCTTGGAATTGTGCGTTGCCGCCAGTATGTCCATGAAGGTACATGCTGACATCCCTGCAGATTACTGGCTGATTCCAGAAAACCACCACATACCGGCCATCTGGTCTTTACGCTGTCACCCTCCGACTGGTGAAAGTGATACGAAGCAGGATGTACATTTTTATAATCTCAGCTTGCTGAAATGCACATCTTTTATTTTACCGCAAAACACAGATGACGCCACTATTAAGATGGCCCTCATTAATGCATGTTCAATATCAAACATGTCTTTTATTTTGATTAACTTTTTTATATCACAATCATTGGACTTTTTATTCATCACTGAGACCTGACTGAATCCTGGCGAACAAATGGCCCTTGGGGATCTAACACCACCAGACTGTGACATTTTAAATTCCCCACGGACTTCAGGGTGAGGAGGTGGTGTTGCCATTGTTTTTATAAACTCTTTTAATTGTGGAACACAACATATGGAGATGTATTCCAGATTTAGGTCCAAATATCAAAGATTGACATCTTGGGTCCTACATTCTGTGCACTTGTGAACAGAAAAGAGACAAGCTTCATGTCTCTTATGACATTTTAAAGGATTGTTTAACTAACTATCAGAGAGCTGTAAAGGAAGGGAAAGCTAAGGTTTTCTCTACATTAATCTCTGATAAGGCAAATCGACAATAAGTATTGTTCAAAACAATTGATTCTGTTTTAAACTGTACTAGAAATGCTTTTCTGGATGCCGCCCAAGTGACCTGTGAAACAATTTTTTACTGTTTTACTCCAAAAATTGAGCAAATTAAAGGTGCCATTGTACCTGCACAATTTGATCAACCACTAATTCCTTCCCTGTCCAGCTCCCTGACTCACTTTGAACTAGTTTCATCAGAACAGTTAGCAGATGTAGTCTCCAAGATGAAGTGTTCCAGTTACAAACTAAGTATTCTTTCTCCACACCTTCTTTAAGAAGTTTTCACGACTATTAGTTCCAGTGCTATAATTAACAGCTCATTAGCAAGTGGAGTTGTTCCAAGTAGTTTTAAACATGCAATTTTACATCCTTAGTTTAAAAAAAAAAAACTTTTTGGATCTGGCAATACACAACAATTACAGACCAATCTCCAAACTGCCACACAAAAATTTTGGAGAGAGTTGTTTATTTGCAGCTCTACTCCTAACTAAATACATTTCATATTTTAGATACATTTCAGTCTGGTTTCAGACACTTGCACAGCACTGAATCTGCATTGTTGAAGGTCACTATTGATATTTTACTCTCCATGGATTCATGTTCACATGTCGTCTTAGTTTTATTAGATCTCAATGCCACATTCGACACTATCGACCATAACATCTCAATCGTCTCGAGTGTAGGGTTGGCATCCAGGGTTTGGCCCTCCAGTCATTTTCATCCTGTCTAAAAGAAAGGACGTTCTCTGTAAATGTAGATAATTTTTCTTCTATGTTGGCTCAATTAGAGTGTGGTGTCCCTCAATTGTCGATTTTTAGACCCTTGTTATTTTCCCTGTATATGCTTCCTCTGAGCTCTATTTTTCACAAGTACAGCATATCTTATCACTGTTATGCTGACAGTTCCCAATTGTATTTCCCAGTGAGTGTAGACAATAATTGTTCATCTGAGAACGCCCTAAATTGCTTCAACGATATTAAACATTGGCTGGCAAACAATTTCTTACAATTAAATGAAAAAAAAACAAAGTTCTGATTTTAGGTTCCTCCATGTCTTCATTACCTGGCCGTGTTGCCCAGTTAGTTCCTCTGTCGTCGAATGTACAAGATCATGTAAGCAGTCTGTAAGTGACTGTAGACTCCTCGTTACTTTTCAATAAGCAGATCAGTGCTGCTGTCAAGGGTAGCTTTTTCCACCTGAGATCTATCGCTAAAAGAAAACATTTTCTTTCCCATTAAAGCTTGGAAACTGTGATCCACTCACTTATTACATCAAGGTTAGACTATTATAACTCATTGTACATTGGTCTGCCCCAAACTTCATTATCCTGCCTACAGATAGGCTTTTAACAGGGTCTAGAAAGAGGGATCCCATTTCCCTGGTTTTAGCATCTCTACACTGGCTTCCTGTAAAATTCAGGGTTGATGTTAAAATTCTGATTTTTGTCTACAAGGCACTATCTGGTCTTGTCCCCCAAAATATCAGTGACCTTCTACACACTTACTACCCCATCAGATCGCTCATTTCTTCTGATCAACTTCCATTGAGGGTTCCTCATTGCCGCTATAGATCTAAGTGTGACCGTGTCTTTTCTGTGTTATGTCCTAATCTATGGAATAGTCTCCCTTTCCATGTGGTCAGCTTCATCATTAGCCATTTTTAAATCTTTTTTAAAAACATATTTTTATTCTGTTGCTTTTGAATAGACAATTGAATAGTTTGAAAATAATAAATACATGATGTTTTATTCAAATGTTTTTATTTTTTTATGTTTTATACTTAACTTTAAATCAATCTGTTTTTATATTGTATATAAGTCATTTTGTTTGTTTGATCTGTAAAGCATTTTGGATCAACTTCTGTTGTTTCTAAATGTGATCTATAAATAAAAGTTGACTTGACTTAACTTAAGTTTACTTAACTTTTTACATCATTAAACATGATGTTATGGTGTCCTGGAAGGCTGTCTGAAACCAGCTTCCTTACAGGCATCAAGGCAGCTACCCTAGCTTTTGGACATTTCAGAAAAATTAAGAGTAGGCTAGTATACTAGTATGCCATTCCAAACTTTGCCATTGCTCTTAGCCAATCACCAGAGCCATATATGCCATGTGACCGATTACTCAACAGTATATTATAACAACCTGCAGCAGAAAGGGAAATACACAAGTCTATTTCACGCTGTTTAGAGCACTCCAATGATTGGTCACTAGTGAAACATTTACTTTCTAGTAATTACATTTTTGTGATTGGCATGCTGCTAGCAATTTTTATTTTTTATTTACTTTTTATTTTTCCTCAGAACACACGGCTAAAAAGAAACATTGCTTTTTACATGCATAATGGTGTAGAAACAGCATCAATTAGAAGAGGCTAACTGCTAAAGCTAACCAGACAAACATTATCCCCCTAGTCTTCAGCATAATTCCTTTTAGAACTGGAGGGTTTGAGGGATGATGCATTCCCTTACAAAAAACCTAGAGTTATGGCAAACTTGCCATAAACTTGCCACAAATTCAACGCTCATGTATGACATGCGAATAAGCTTGCTATTCACCTCAAATGTTTGCCATAAGTTTGAAGCTCTTCAATAGTAGTATTGAACCTGCAGCAAACCTTTGGCGGCATTGTAAAGTTTTCCACAAAGCTCATTTGGATGTTAAAATTACAAGTGGTGAATTTGCGGCAAGGGTTGACATGCATTCTTTCTAAATTCTAAATTAAGATGATATTCTGGGTGATTTGGTTGCCTAAGGGCCTATCATTTCACAAAACAACTTGGTAAAGCCAACTGTAACTGGTGCTTAGTATCTTTTTTGAATTACCTAACTGGGTCATTCCTGGTTGTGGGCAGATAACATAGAAGACCCTGCTGTCCTCCTCTTGCCCAGAGAGAGAAATCACACTCATTTGCTGCAGGCTCAGAGGTGGCACTCATTACACCTGAGCTCTCTGTGTTTAATTGGCCTCATTAAGTGATTAACTTCACAAATTTACCTTTCCCCTCAAGGGCAGAATGCTGAGCATTATATCACTGGGCTTCCTGGAGTCACTTTATTAAAACAACTCCCTTTCATTAACGAACCCCTTCTGGACCCCTTGTTGGAGTTCAAGGGATAGCATTTTATATCGTTCACAGCCACCAACTGTTTCTTTCTTACAATATTAAAAGAGATGTGTTTTCAATTATAGGTAACACTTTACAATAAGGTTCTATGCATTAACATGAGCTAATGCATTAGGTATCATGAACAAACAATTAACCACATATTTTTTTTTACAGCATTTAGTAATCTTTGTTAATGGAACCTCATTGTAAAGTGTTACCAAAATATATTTTGTATAGTTGTAACGCTCCCACTGGCAACCAAATAAAACCAAGTGCTGTTATTATTTTCATGTACTGTATATTTCACTCCATGAATTCGATCATTGACTCATCATATTCCACTACAGTCCCTCTGACAGCCTGATAAAATTGAAGTTAAAGTGGCAATTGAAGTAGTTAACTTGTCAGACGACTATACAGGCCCGGTTATTGTCTCTCTTCTTCCTCTAAAGACTATTCACACAGCCTTGCGGTGAGGCTGCAGGAATGAAGCAGAGAGGCAAACAAATTGGATCCATCATTTTTCATGCAAGCAGTGACATCCCCGTAAGGCAATTTCACTCCAATAGCCTCTCTCAGGGATCATTGATATCTGCATTAGAGACCTTTGTTAAAGGTCTCATCTAAATGCATTGAAAAATGCCTCACTCTCCTGTGTACTTCCAGTCTAAAAGGCGAGGGGGGTCTCGCTGTGTGTACTCACTGAGATTTGCAGACTTGGCTCTGTCTACATTAAGGTTTGTTTGTGGCTCGACAATGTAGTGTCCCTGAACTCTGGAGAAAACAATGAGGGAAAAACAACAACTGCAGAAGAAAATGGCAAGGCTTCTAGAGGGACATTTGCACAGTGAGTATGACAAGTCCTCCATCATGCACAGTAAATGGCACTGGTCCATCAATCTCAGTTTGACTTGAATTTTCACTATTTAGTTGACAGAAAAACAGCAGAAGTAAATATCCAACTATCTGCAATAAAGTCAAGTAAACTAGGCAGTTGAATAGGAAATGCAATTTGCCCTTCAGCTACTGTTTAGGGTCTTAAAAGAGACATTTGGAACATTTTAAGTTGATCTGTTTTATCTTCCCATAACAACCCAACAAAATCCAAGTTCTTTATATAATACTGACATGTTCTTAAAGTCGAGTTAATGAGCTTTGTTTCAAAGTAGCACAAATATTCTTATAAAGTAAGAATCCTACATGGTTTTTAAATACATTTTCTAAAGCTTCCTTCCTCAAAGAACTTGCACTTTTAAATTGCTTTTAAGTGAACTCTGAGTCCTTTAATCTTAAATTGGTCATTTGCAATTCTCATTTCTCTTAAACTTAGATCAAATAGATCAAAATGCAATTGATGTAGCTGTCACGTGTGTGCTAGACTGGTGTTGCATCCGATCATTGCCGACACTGCAACAAGCTTTTAGTCAGACCTTCAATTTCCACGTTAATCAAAGGTCTTCTGTGTTGAAAGCATCTTGCCACATGCATTTGGCACAAAATTACCCTACACACTACCCTTATTTACAAATCAACTGTACATATTTGCTTCTACCTGTCAGCTTTTTTATACAAAGTCCCAGTCTAATTTTATGTAAAGATGTTTTCTAAATCCTTTGATTTGTTTATGTATTGAATCACAGCCCCCTGAAATGTCTCTGTTTAGAACCGTTGGATGACAAATCTCATTAAAGCCAATGGACATCCTCAAACCTATAACTTTAATATGACACCAAACTCTGGAATCACTTTGAATGAAAAATCAGCTCAAGAGGCACTTCCAAGTCATCCAAAGCACACAACACTCCATACAAAATTATGGCTGAGGCTTTCCTTTATTTTCAAGTCGTCGTTATTCCTCATAAATTCCAAACAACCATCTGACAGCGTGAATGATGAGCCTGCCATTGTGAATGTCAAGAGAAGTGGTCTCTCAGCCAATACCTCACCATTTCTAATTGTGTATGAGGCTTAAGGTTTATGGAGGAATGCTGTTCTGATGAGCATTATTCGCTGGGAACCAAGGGCACGCTGATCTGCAGTCAGATGGTAAAATGATTCTACCCTCTGATAGTCATCTCATTTACAACCATTTATAACTTGACGCAAAGTTTACTGCAAATTTTGTTTTAAATTTGTGGTCTGGTTTATAGTTTAATGTATGTCATGTATACATATTTTATTTCATAGTATAATCAAATATGTTTTATTTAATATATAAAGGATCATGTATAGTCAGCCGGTAATTATCACAAAATAGGACATGGTAATCAGGACTAGCTACTTACCAAATATCAGTTGTATCACTTTTCATTGCCTTTGTAGCAGACAATATAAGGCCACTATAAGTACAAGGTACAACAAGGTTGTTCCCCATGAATGTATACTTACCTAAAGTTGCTTATAAGGCACAGATTTTATAGCACATCAATGCACAATTGAATTTTTTTAGCATGTAGTCATATCTCTGTTATAACTTACTATTATATAACGATTGATTAGGGAAACAAATAATTACTGAATCCTCTTTTTGTCTTTTTAGTGCACCGTTTTATTGTGTGCTGTGCATTGACCTAGTATTACAGTTTACTTGCATTAGCCACGAGGCTGTAGATTGTAATAAGGGTTTTAACTTTTTGGCTAACTGGCCACTGTGGTTGGTAGTATCCAAGATCACTAGCCACTCACCATTTTCACTAGCCAAAATCCCCCACCTCTCAAAAAGTGGTAAAGGTAAATGAGTCCTTTAAAGGTAAATGAGTAACTGCATGCATTTGTTTGGATATTTTATTTGAACGAGAATTATATCAGTTTAGCAGGACACCGGCCTTATGATATTAGTCACCTTTAGGATATCTGAAGGCAAACATGGCCAGTTAGAACAGGAGTAGGATAGAACAGGTCAATAATATGTCTATAATTAATGGAAGCTTTAACCCCTTGATTAAATGTAACATTTTCTAGCATTGTTTAACAGTGACATTTGCAATGATAAGCCCATTAACAGGTAAAACCATGGTTAGGTTAATGTTGATAGTAAATGGTCTGCACTTATATAGCGCTTTTTTAACCTTAACGGTTTTCAAAGCGCTTTACACTGTAACTCATTCACCCATTCACACACTACACACACCAATGACAGCAGAGCTGCCATGCAAGGCGCTACTTGGGGGACACTTCGGCATATGGAGTCATGTGGGCCAGGAATCGAACCACAAACCCTGCGATTAGTTGCCAACCCGCTCTACCACCTGAGCCACAGCCGCCCTAAAGTCTTTTCTAAAACAAATAAATTATAGTATTTGTTATAAAAAATACTTATAGCCTAAACACATTTAGAAAATAACTACAACTTTCACAGTTGTAATATAAATAGTCTATTAGACCTTTTTCAGGCTAGCACCATCTTTGATTTTTAATAGGAACGACAACGAGACTGAGGGATAGACTTATCACTTCAATGGCATGTAAATCTGATTTTCCACAACTCATGTTGTCTGGAGTTCTTTGTATACTGAATGTTCTTGGACAGATATTTTATAAATCTTTTGTCTGCGGAATGATACAAAAAACTTTAAACTGCAGTACAGCCGATTGAAAAGATGGTAAGTCTATCCTTCACAGCCTTGTTATCATTTACATTAAAAATTAAAGATGGTAGTGCTGTGAATGAGGTATATTGTTTCACCCTAATAGATTTAATATGAATCTGTACAAGTTACCAGTTAGTGTTACTGCTTTAATAAAACAAAGAATGATTATGTGGATTTTAAAAACTCATGATGTGTAATTGTGTACTCTTTACCTGGTCAGTGTTTTTGATAATGCAGGGTTGTCAGTTTGAGAGGTTTACATTTCTCCAAATAGATATTTATACTAGAATGTTCTCTGTAGAATTCAAATGGGCCACATAAGTTTTGTGCTCTCTGCCGGCCACCACGATATTGTCTAAATCACGCAAGTTTTGCTCTGCAATATATCAGAGCTCTATTGATCTAATCTCTGAAGCACACTGACGTGTGCTGCGGCAGTCATGAAAGCATGCTTCATTCGACCCGCACATATGCTCTTGTAAGTTATGAGAGGCGTGAATACCATTGAATTTGCTTCGCAGTGCAGCTTAAAGTTGCCCGAATTTCATAGAAAATTAAATGCAGCAAAAACCATGAAAATGTCACCTGCCAAAGAGGCATTTGGTGGGTTGGCGGATGTTAATTTCAAACCCTGATTGTAATTTAAAAGTAAATAAAGGGATAATTAACCCAAAAAATTTCAGTTATCATTATTTACTCACCCTCATGCCATCCTAGATGTATATGACTTTCTTTCATCTGCTGAACTCAAATTAAGATTTTTAGAAGAAGTGAATGGGTGGCAACATTTTAAAGTGAAACAAAATCACATCAGTCTGCATAAAAGTAATCCATAAGAATAATAAGTAATCTTTTTGGAGCATCAACATTTTGGCCTACAGAGCTAAAATATTCTTCTAAAAATCTTAATTTGTGTTCTGCAGAAGAAAGGAAGTCACTCATATCTCGGATGGCATGAGGTGAGTAAATTATGAGAGAATTTTAAATTGGGGTAAACTATACCTTTTAGCTTAGCCATAATTTAATATTTTGTCATAATTTCCCTACCCTTATGTTGTTCCAAACCTGTGTGATCCTTTGCATTCTGTGTCTCAGTCACCATTCACTTTCAAAATTTGGAGAAAAAAACATTTATGGAAAGTAAATAGCGACTCAGGCAAACATTCTGTCTAATTTCTCCTTATTGTGTGGAAGAAAGACATACGGGTTTGGAACAACATGATGGTGAATGATTTCAAAATTTCCATTAATAATAATTCTGTAATACATGTGTATTATGTAATGGAATATAGGGGAGTAAACGTCTATTATGTCATTTGTGAAAGTAATGAATTACTACTTGAGTACTATTTAATTGAATTCTTTCTTACTCTTACTCAAGTAATTATTTATGTTAGTAATTTTACTTCTACTTGAGTAATTATTTATTTATTTATTTATTTTTTTCCCCTTTTCTCCCCATTTGGAATGCCCAATTCCTAATGTACTCGAAGTCCATGTGGTTGCGTAGTGACACGCCTCAATCCGTGTGGTGGAGGACGAATCTCAGTTGCCTCCTCGTCTGAGACCTTCAATCCGCGCATCTTATCACGTGACATGTTTAGTGTGTTACAACGGAGATATCCACACACAACACACCATGTGCCCCACCGAGAGTGAGAACCACATTATAGCGACCACAAGAAGGTTACCCTATTTGGAGACCTGGCTGGGGTCACTCAGCACACCCTGGATTCGAACTTGTGACTCCAGGGGTGGTAGTCAGCGTCTTTACTCGCTAAGCTACCCAGGCCCAAGTAATTTTTTTTTGTACAGTTTTTGGCAACTCTTCCCACCTCTGCATGAGAATGAGTACATGATGAGAACATTTTAATTTTTTGGTGAACTATCCCTTTAAGTGTCTTCCATTGAATTTATAGCAGACTTCTCATGATCTTCCTCAAAGAAAGTAATACTGTATCTTTTTTATAATGTTTAATTGAATAACATGATATCAAATTGAAAATAGCATGATCACACATGAGTGATCCCAGGCAATGTCCAGGTAAACTCAAACCATGAGATTCATCCGCGCAGAAGAGCAGTGCCAAAACACAACTCAAAATGTTCTGTTGCAAGTTACTTACAATTTTAGGTTTCAGCCACAGATGTAGCTAGAAAGCCCAAAGTTTTATAGTGCACCTTTCAATAATTGACCACAGAATGCTGCAATTGACCAAACAAAATATTCCAGAGAGCTGTGCAAAAAATACAGTTCCATTACAAAATATAAATGCCTTTTTGGAAACTGTATACAGAATAAAAATCTTATTTTTATATTTTGCAAGTGCAAGTCGTGCAGTGTTTCATGGTTACTGGCACAGTTTCTTGCAATGTCTTGGTTACCAGATCAAAAGGAATGTGTCAAGGGAAGCTGAATTCAACAGGCGCAAATGCAAAACATATTCCCTGTACCTTACACCACAGAGGCTCCCGGTGGGCACCCATTGGATAATGAGGGCTGAGACAGGTTTTTAGCAATAGCTATTAGCCCACCAATTGCATATTTATGAAAGCTTTATGAAGCATTTACGGCTCAATTCCACTACAGCGTTATGCGCACAGACTTGACAGCCTTCCTTAGAGATTAGTTTTAGGCTCTGCAGCTAGAATGCAGTCTGCACAGATTGCTTTTTTCACTGCCTTGCACTCAAAGTCCCAGGCATTAACTGCACAGCCATGTACACCATGCGAACATGGATATCAGGCTAGTTGCACTTGTTTGCTGTGCGCTGTGGGAGGAAGGAGAAATGCAGTGCCAGCCGTTCTAGTAAATGTCAAGGATGATGAGGTCACAAGGCCTGGCATCACTCTCACCATTACGCTAGCATGCGTGAAAGCATTGTCTCTAGCTCTCCTCAACAGTGCACAGTAGGGATGTGCAAAAATATATGTTTTAAAATTGACTAATCAGTGGATTCCCTGAACAACTTGTCAACAGGCCAAGGTGCCTTGAGATGTAACCAGCAGCGGCATCTGCACCTGTGCACACAATAAGTGCTTGCTGACTGGTATGCTTATTTTCATCATTATTATTAGATCGATTAATTTACAAGTTGTGTTATACAACGAGACAAAACTAGATTGCTCCCATTATAATCAACAGAGCTGTCTGCGCTGGAAGCAGTTATCCAAGGAGACAAAACTAAATTGCTCCCATTATAATCAACAGAGCAGTCTGCACTGGAAGCGGTCCGCCTTCAGTTGACAGACATTACGTTTCTGTGTTTGACTTGCTGAGAACCTACTCTAGCCACTTAATAAAATAAAAATGTATGTTATTTACAAATGTCATATCTTATTATTATTTTTTAACAACACGAAGCATAAACTACATTTCAGCTTAAGGATTACCACCAGTGCAGAGTTGCAGAGTTGGTCAATTGTTGCCATTATGCGAAAGTTCCAACCTGATCTCACGAGAATTCGTCACAATAGGACAAGATGGCGTATTCGTACCAATTCATGCAAGCTAATTTGTACCAATTTGTACAAGTTTATTAGTGTAATATGGAAGTAAGCAAAAGTTCTTGGGTCAAACGTTGTGTACATGCTTATTCATATTATGCCCTAACCCAAAACCCTTTCTAAACCTAACCATATAGTAGAGTCTGTAAGGATGATTTGAAGCATAAAGAGCAGTGTTTCCCGTTTGGGGAATTTGCCATAAAATGTAACGACTTTCTCATGGTTGCTGTGACTTTAATATGTTTTTTCAGCAAGGTGTTACAGTATTTTGGTTGTATGTAAATATACTTTCTGATTTTTGGGTGATTAATCACTTACAAAAATTGAGAGTTCATGGCAAATTTGCCACAAACTTGCTGCAAATTCACAACTGATAGATTTCACATGCAAATGAGGTAACTTGAGGTAACATGCGGCAATTTGACCGTTTTTGGTCAAAGGTTTTCTGCAGGTTCAATACTACCGGTGAAACATTTGCAAGCAATAGCAAGCTCATTTGTATGTGAATATAATGAGTGGCGAATTTACAATAAGTTTGCTATAACTTGTTTTATAATTTTTTTGTAAGGGAGACTGTTGTGTCTCGGCTTTCTGATTTCATTAGCCATTTTTGTGTGGGGAAAAAGTGCAGGAAAAACACTTGGTGACAGAATCACTATGGATTTTAATCAGCATTTGTGATGATATGCATCTGAATGCGATCCCTCATGAAAACGTTCAGATCAGCTTGACGTCTTGTCAGTACATCAGTAAGCTTATTGGTCTCTTGAAAAGAACACAAAAGCCTGCCTGGGTGACAGAATGTCTTTTTCTGTCATGTTGGATTATTTTGTCCCATTGCTGGAACTATTAACTTATCAGGAAGTCTTGACAGTCTGTCTACACCGGACGCGAATTGTGTGTCTTGCAGATCAAAAGGAATTGAACCCATTATAATCAATGATGCGGTCTACACTGGAAGCCTCTGTTGCAGCTAATCACGCTTACAGTAAACAGGTGTCCCATCCCATTCCACTACTGCCAACAAAACAAATAAACAGTTCAAAACATTCATGTAGACAGCCTTAAGACAATGCGTTGTGTCTTGCTGGCAGATGCTAATGGTGCTCCGTCTCAACTGGCTGGCGATTATGTTAATGAAGCTCACACCTGAAATCACTGGATAAATCTGCTAACGTGACACCGGATCTCATACAGATGTCAGTTCCATCATCTGATAATGGCCATGTTCTAAAAACATGTTCCATCTGAGATAACACTTCACTTTGAAAATGCATACACTAGGATTAAGAGCCTGTTGAAAGAAAAAATACAATATCTGACTAAAGAGTCACTTAGTCTAGATGCTGAACAGTTGTATAAACTTTATACAGACCAAATCAAATGCTGATGCAACCCTTAGCAGAAATTACGCATGAGCCATAGATCATGATAGAATACATATTTTGAATGTCCCAAAGGTGTTTTTCTCACAAATTAGCATTTCTTATAAACTTTCCTTAAGAAAACACTGTTTTCGTTTACTTTAGGCTCTGGACAAAGATTCTGGAGTTCAACAGTGGTCAGACACCTTGTAGATTCATGCAAACTGGTGCTCATAAAATGGTGACATATTTTTTAAATGAGGTCCAGATCTGTGCATACATTGTATTATTTAATCAGTGTCTTTGTTGTGAAATATAGGATCTACTGAACTCTTGTTTCCAAAAACCAGAAAGGCTCTTTTATGCTTCAACAACAACATTAAATGTGATCAACATAGTGGATGTCCATTACATAGTGAGCAGTGAATTCTGTAAGTCAATCCACTTCATTTAAGCAACATATCCATGATTGACATATCTCATTTTAAATCTGTGGGCCTTTTTATTTTGCAGCAAATAACAACAGGTCAGTTATTCAGAATGCCATGGCAACCTTCCATACCAAAAACTGCATATACTTTTTGCCCAGATCATCTCAGACTGACTACCTCCGTATTGATAACAAAGATGGGTGAGGGACAATCAAACAGTATTAAAAAGGCACGATTAACATACCTTTGGTGCAGTACACATATTGTTTCTGTCCATTTCTATGTAGATGGATGGATGTCTTTGAATTTGGCAATGTGTGTCAAAGTTTTTTAACATCTCGCACAGGATCGCGAGATGTAAAAGTCACATGTGAGCAAAGCATCCCCTCACTGGTCAGAATGTTTGTGTGCATTTAGTTCATACATCAATTTACCGATTAAAATGATATACCTGTAAAAATGTGTCAACTGGTACAAATATTCACATATTGTTTATGTCACAGCTATGCAAAACGCCCAGTCAGAGGTTGCGTTGCAAATAAACATTATCCATAACATGGATGGATATGAGTTGTACAATTTTAGTTGTGTTTATTTTTATCAATCATTAGTTGCTTCTGCAGAATTTTTTATACCCTTGTAATTAACCTAAAAAATGACACATAAACATGCCCACACACACATTGTACACACAGAGAGAGTGAAGCCAAGTTTTATCTGTCAATATGTTGCTGATGACATCCTGTCTTTGTCGCACCAGGTTCGGAAACAAATACTCCAAAGGAGCCAGCTGTGAAAACGCCCTAAGAATTCATCTGAACGGCTCCTTAGTTCCAGCTTTTGTTTTACAACTTGTAATATTCTTAATATTCTTAATTGTAATATTCTTAAAATTTTCACTTTATTCTCAGTTGTTACTTTTTTCTTTGTAGAATTTGTCCCCCAACAGGTTTTGTGTATCATGATGAACTCAACCATGCCTTGTGCTTCTACCATGAGCAAAGCATGAGTGACTGTGACCAGTATGTCAAGATTAATTTGGAGTATATTTCTCCTGATCTGGCAACTTCCTAAAACAGTTCACCAACAATTAAAACACTCCATATGTTTATGTCTCCGTCATGCACTATCGAAGAATGGCCTTCTCAACGCAGCCTGGAAAGGAAACCATCACTCTCATTCCTTGTGCAATGGTTGAAATCGGACATAGACAGGAACTGTTTAACACTAATATACTGAGGATCAACAAGCTGTATGGAAGCTGAAGTGCAGGCACACACACACACACACACATATATATATATATATATATATATATATATATATATATATATATATATATATATATACACACACACACATACATACACACGTGTGGTGATTCTAATAATTGAATACCTTTATGTGTAGTTGAACAATGGAATGAGGTGATGTTTTTTGTCTCGTAATGGTGCTGAATTGCTGAAATGTTTGATTGTGTTGAGAAAAAAATAAAGCTAATAAGACTACAAAATAAAACATGATTTAGAATGCAGGCAAATTGAGATTTTTAAAAGTTGGACAACTTTTAACTTAACACAACGATCTTGGCGGGCCAATAAAAAACTGTGCTAGACTTAATGCAACGGCCAAAGATGTCTGTTTGAATGTGTATGGATGTAGCAGTAGTGCTTTAAAGAGGGGTTTTTCCATGCAAACTGTGTAGGGCCCCCTTTATATCTGGTAAGCAGATGCAATTTGTGAAGTCGATTTGAAATGGGACAATGCTAAAACAGGTGTAAACGTCTTGAGATTTGTCCACTTCTGCATGCGATCACATTTTTCTCAGAATTTAAAAGCTTCTCCATTCGAATGCATATGAACATCAGTAAAGCACTGCCTACTCACATCAATTAATGTGAGTAGTTGAGTAGCCCCCCGAGAACACAAAAACATTTACTCAGATTGTGTTATGTTACTCACGCTTTGAGACTTTAGAACTATGAGTGTGACCCATTTTCAATTTGAGACTGTAAATGTAAGTCTGTGTGAGTCTTGGACATGATTATTTTATGAGCTGTGCAGATGTGCCATTTGGTATGTCAGCACTCGTTGAGCACAATGTCAATACCTACCATCAAGTCATTCTGCAAGAAATTCCCATTCTGAAGCAGACCTGGTATCCATCTCAATACAAAGTCTTTTGAATTGTTATTACACATTGAGAACACACTGACCTTCTCACCAATAAATTCAGTTGTTTAAGGGCACACACTGCTCACATTTGAAGCGGTGTGTTTACTTTATAAAAAAATCGATATCGCTAACGGTGTCAACACTTTTTTATGTATTTTGAAAATTAAGTCACATAACAAAGCATATAAAAAATATCAAACCATGCAGCATTTCTTTTCAAGAAATTTAGCACAAACACACTGTTCAAGCATACATTTCACAATAGAATAGCTATATTTATTTATTTTTTAAATGAAAACAAAATAATTGAGACACTTTCTGGTTGTCAAATGTGAGTAAGCATGTCAATAGTTGTTGTGATATACTACACCTGTGGTTACTGTGCTAGGACACCCATGTAAAATTGAGGGGAGCATATATATATAGATATATATATATAACATATGTATATATTTTTTCTAATGCAATGACATTCATGCATTTTATAAAGTGTCCAGATACCTTTTGCCACTCTATTTGACCCTGAAATTAATGTCAAGGCCACAGTTTTTTGGTAAATGAGTTTTTAGGGGTGATTTCCACACATCAATTGTGTAACTAGCCTCAAGCATGCATAAAGATTATCTGGAACTGTTACTTTCAGATATGTTAATTAATTTAATCCCGAACAGACTGTTTCAAATCAAACACTTTTAGATGAAAAGATTTATTAATTTGAGTTCTTTGGATACCAAAGTCATTGGTTAGTCTGCAAACTACATCTAAGCCCAAGAGAAAGTGAATGCAAGTGGAACTGTCTTTCAATCAATGTGCATTTCACTTGCATTGGCCCTTAATTTAATCGCTGTTTAATTAGGGACTTTCCCCTGGAGGCCTGCTCTGTGCGGCTCGGTTACAGATCTCTTTCCCTACTCTCCGGGTGCAAATATAGCCGTCGGACAATTGCAGGTCACTGTCTTCACTATCTCAGCACTATTTCCATCTTACCTCAGGGCCGCATAAATCTGCTGATAATGTCAAGGGCAAACACATGATGAAAAGTGTCTGCGGGAGGGCAGCAACAACTTCACATTGATTTCTCAGGAATACTTGCCTCCCTCCCCACCAGTTCCAACTGTCATCCGACAAGTAGATGAACAAGGTATCTCAGAGCTTCTCACTTTAAAGGATAGTTCACCCAAAAATAAAAAATTCTGTCTTCATTTACTCACCATCGTGTCACTACAAAACCTTCTGAAAAACCAAAGGACATTTTTGCCAATTTAAGAGATTAGCTCCAAAAAGAATAAATAAATAAATCCTTCTGATATAAATAACTCCAACTTGTGTTCCACCAAAGGTAATATGGCTTTCGAAAAACATGAGGGTGTGTAAATGATGACAGAATTTTCTTAAAGACAGTTTGTTGAGGGGACCTGTAAGGTTTGGGACCGTAGTGCATTTTCATTGCAATGAAAAACAAATCTTGTGGCTGGATATCAGATCACTTCAGACCATATATGTATTGTGACTGTGTCAAGGGAATAGCTTAAATTTAGCTCTTAAGCTACAGCAATCAATATAAATTTAGCATGGTAATAATCAGGCACTCTGGGTATAGTTCTACAGGCCCTTTGAGCTTCATGATATAATGCGCTGCATGCAACCAGTGAAGGAGAACAACAACTGCTGCAACAACTCTCTCTCTCTCTCTCTCTCTCTCTCTCTCTCTCTCTCTCTCTCTCTCTCTCTCTCTCTCTCTCCAGTCTTACTAAGTCAGATACAATAATAAACTCACAATTGTAGAAGATGGAAATTATATGAATTTGTTTCTTTAATCACAATTGAGTGAACATGATGCAGGTTTTGATTTGAGCAGATGTTACAATTTTATATACAGTATATGTAAAAAAGGCATTTAATCAAAAGATATTACAGGTGTCACTTTTTATGTTAAAAATAATAATAATAATGTTTTTTATTGTTAATTTCTAGTTAGATTAAATAATTATAAATTATAAATCTCTTCCTAGAAAATTCAATGTTTGTTCTTTTGTAGTGTCAACCAGTTCCTTAAAGGGATAGTTCACCCCAAAATTAAAATTCTTTCATCATTTGCTCACCCTCATGACATCCAAGATGTGTATGACTTTCTTTATTGTGCAGAACACAAAGACAGATTTTTAGAAATATTTCTCAGCTCTGTAGGTCCATGTAATGCAAGTAAATGGTGGCCAGAACTTTGAAGGTCCAAAAAGGAAATAAAGGCAGCATAAAAATAATCCATGTCTGAAGAAGATATATAGTAGGTGTGGATGAGAAACTGATACATTTCTAAGTATTATATATATATATATATATATATATATATATATATATATATATATATATATATATATATTTACTACAAATCTCCACTTTCACTTCCACTTGCACATTATTCTACTATTGTTTTGGCAATTGGCATTCTTCATGCATTTCGATACCTACTGGGCAGGGAGGAGAATTTATAGTAAGTACTCAAAGGTGCACTCAGTAAGTTCTCATCCCATCTGTTCCAGTAGTACTTGTGATTTTGGACTCTATTGTTTACTAAGGGCTGCTGCTTCACACCAAATCTTATACATTTAGTCGTACACCGTCTCATACTGCACACATCCCTATTATGGACATTCAAGGATTTAATCCAAATAAATTTTCACATGATGATGCGCTATGGATTGTGACCAATAAGCTGCGTATTGCAAGATTTCTGCCAGCTGAACAATGCCTTGTGTCTGCACTTGATTTTTTATGTCACGCTGTTTGGGCATTTTATCTTTTTACTTGAACTGTTTGACGGATCACACTCCTGTCAACATGGCAGCGCCCATGAGGGGGGAAACCCGCTCCATGTTAAATAACTTAGCTTTTATTGGGTTTCTGACAGGACTGGACTGGTAATCTGGCATACCGGGCATTTTCGATGCACTTTGAGGCTGATCAGGGGCGGACTGTCCATCGAGAGAACTGAGCGGGCCGGTGGGTCTGAAGAGAAAAGTGCCGAATGGGCCGGGATAAGCTAAAATGCGCTGCCACATTATGCAGAACGGACCACAAAACGGCACCGTGATATGTAGAAAAGTACAGTGACCAACCAACCAACAATGTTTCTGGCAACATTCAACAGAGATAAGGTGTGTTCAGCAGAAGAAAGAAAGTCATACACATCTGGGATAGCATGAGGGTGAGTAAATAATCATTTTGGGTGAACTATCCCTTTAATTACAGTATCCCCAAGAAGTGACATCATTTTTGGTGGAGAAACAACAGGACAAACATAAGTATGTAATTCTTACAAGTATTAGCCATGGATTGTGTATATGGTTATATCTTAATTTCAAAAGGTGATTAAAAAGATATCAAAACTAACTTCAGGTTGACTCCCTCATGTAAGCTAATTCACTGAGCAATGGCTAAAAATTAGCAAAGCAAATAGCTCTTTATTAACATCTTGTTAGGTTCTGTCCTGCTAGGAATCCTGTTCATTTTCATGCTATGGTGTATATAAAAGTTAAGAGTGATATTTCTGAAAGTATGGCATACCTTCTTGCTGCTGTTTTTGGCATTGTTTGTATTATTGTACACTGGAAGCTCCTGTCACCTAGACACATTCCTTGTATGTATAAGCATACTTGGCAATAAAGCTCATTCTGATTCTGATTCTGATACATTTGTATAGAAATAATTCAAGACATGCATATACATTTTTTTAAAAGTGACAAATTTGCAAAAGGTACGGCATAACAGGATGTATATTGTATGTATACAATATGTATAAATGTATATTATTATTTTTTTTTATCAGATGTTAAGTTTATATCTAGATTAGTTTTGAGGTGGTCAGCTTTGCTGAGAATATCTAAATAGAGTGAGAATGGGGTCTGCAGCAAATCTGAACCAAATGTTATTACAACTGATTGTAAAACATGCTGCTTTGTGCATGTGTGTGTTGTCAGAACTCCATGTGAAAATATAGCTTATGTTATGCAGAATGCCTAGCACAAGAACAGAGCCCTAATGCAATCGACAACCCGCTGTTCCTGACATTAATAAAGATGGAACATGTACAGGAAATTAAACTCTCACTTTCCCATTGTAATGAGATGGTATCCATCACCTGACTGTTTACCCCACAATCAGATAAAATGATCAAATTGGAGCTTGGTCAGCCCACACACAACGCCAGCATCACTATACCATGACATTATTCTTTAAAATGGATAACCAGAATGAGATTTAAAAAGAAACTACATACCAGATTCATCTCAGCTTTTAGCATTGTTTGAGATTTTACATGTAGAGTTTCAGTGATTGCTCCATGATTGCAACATAACAGATCCTTCAGCCAATCACTCATCAATAACTCACCTTCATGTAGTTCCAAACCTGTAGGATTTTCTTTCCTCTGCTGCAAACTTTTTCACAATATTTTTTAAATAATATCCTGGTTACTCTTTTCCTCATAATGAAAGTGAATAATGACTGAGGCAAGCTCCAAATTGACAAATAAATATATACAATAATAATAAATAACAACAAATAAAAAGATAAGCACAATTATTAAGTACCATAAAAGGATTCCATAAAACTTGTGTGATATATTCCAAGTCTTCTGAAGTCATATGATGTGCTGTGTGAGATAAAGCTTAAAAGTAAATCTTTATTCACTTGCAGTAAACTGTTAACTGCTGTGACCAGATTATTGAGTGTCAATGAGTCAGTGAATCGGATCAGTCCAATTACTGAATGAATCACTCAAAATGATTTTGCAAACTGGATCAACCAATACATTGAAGAAATCTGACTAAAAATGGCACTTCTTATAATGTCAAGAACTCTCATGAACCTTGCGAGGAGTTTAGATTTTTAGTGAATAACAACTTAAATTTACGTTCCTCACACAAATCTATCTTGTGAATTTAAAAGAGTTGGAATATAATTTTACATGTCTTATTTGGTGTTATGTTTCACTTTTATGATACCTTTATGGTGCTGTTTTGTCTTTCTTTTTCATAAAATGTCTTTCTATATCAAAAAAGTGGCAAGGATGTTCTTAAAAAATTCACCCTTTGTGTAACAGAAGAAAAAAAATCATAGGTGTTTATAAAGGGATGAGAGTGAGTAAAAAACAATTGAATTTTCATTTATGGGTGAACTATCCCTTTAAGGTACATACAAAGATTGAGAGACAAAAGGCAAGTCAACAATGTAAAAATTGCTTAAATTTGGGAATTGCTTTACATAACAATAATGCTCACGTGGCCACAAGAGGGAGTTGGCTGCACAGTGTACTTCAAAGCCAGAGACTGTCAGGTTACAGCAGAGCAGACAAAATAACAGAACATCTTGCTCATCTGTTCCTTCTTTCCCAGCCTAATTTTATCTCACTCATACAAGACAAATTACAAAAGACATATTGCATAGGCTGTAAGAGAGTTTGATAGCAGCGACTGTTATAAGCAACAAGGGTCCTGATCAAAGGTTCTCTTTATGTGGCTGTAGCCACTTGTTGAGTGGAACAAGTGCTCTGTAGCCTTGTTGAATAAATGACCAGACAGACTAATCAGAATCTAGCTGTAATAGAAAGTTAGTGGAAAGTAATTCAAGGCAGATTTAAGCATATCCATCTGGATCCCTGTGTGTCCACTCTACTGTAATTTATGGGAAAATGTTAATTATGTTCCCATATAATAGTAGGACCTTGGAAATTAATTTGTCCTAAAATCTTACATGAGCTGTATTCTCTTTGGGAGTATCAGAAAAGCTTTTACCTCATAGGTTTCCTCTCATATTCAGTGTTTTTAATTTTTTTGAGAGAGAGAATATGTCCTGCAAAAATCCTGCAGATCACTGATTGGTCAGGGAGAATCGTCACTACCAGCGTCACTGGATATCCAACACGCGATATCAACTCGCTAGTTCTAAAATTAGCAACAGTGATAACAGTATAATTTGTTCACGCACCTTTCGAATTGTGAAAAAGTAAATGGCTGTGAGCAAAACCACGCCGTGGTCAATAAATGAGGAGCAGACGGTCCACTCGTTAGCGATGAGAGAAACTATAAAGTCTCTCAGAAAGTGTCTCAGCAGATGGCTGCACACGGCTACCACCGGAACTATCAACAGTGTAGGGAAACAATTGCACCTCCAGTCACCAGTCCGTCAAGCTTCTGAAGTTTGCGAACGACACCTCCCTCATTGGACTCATCTCTGATGGTGACGAGTTCGCCTACAGGTGGGAGGTTGACCACCTGATGACCTGGTGCAACCAAAACAACATTGAGCTCAACGCTGTAAAGACAGTGGAGATGGTTGTGGACTTCAGGAAGAACTCAGCCTCACCTGCACCTGCCCCATCACCCTCTGCGACTCCACAATTGACACTGTGGAGTCTTTCCGCGTCCTGGGAACTATCCTCTCCCAGGACCTCAAGTGGGAGCTGAACATCAGCACCATCATCAAGAAAGCACAACAGAGGATGTACTTCCTGCGGCAGCTGAAGAAATTCAACCTGCCAAAGTCAATGATGGTGCACTTCTACACAGCCATCATCGAGTCCATCCTCACATCCTCCATCACTATCTGGTACGCTGCTACTACTGCCAAGGACAAGGGCAGACTGAAGCGTGTGCTCCGGTCTGCAGAGAAGGTGATTGGCTGCAATCTACCGCCGCTCCAGGACCTGTACGACTCCAGGACCCTGAAGCATGCTGGAAAGATTGTGGCTGATCTCTCCCACCCTGGCCACAATCTCAGAGTCACTCCCCTCTGGCAGAAGGCTGAGGTCCATCAGGACAAAAACCTCACGCCACAAGAACAGTTTCTTCCCATCCGCCACTTATCAACAAGGGCCGGTACCCACCCTGACACTCTCCACACTCCACCTCTGGCTCTACATTCCACTGTACTACTCTGCTCTCTTTTATTTTATTCTTACTTTTAATTGATACTGTGTGGATATATTTATATTTATATTTATATTGCTTATATTTTAATTCTTGTTTCATATATTTAGAGATTGTGTGACACGCACCTACAACACCAAAACAAATTCCTTGTATGCGTAAAAAACTTACTTGGCAATAAAGCTTTTTCTGATTCTGATTCTAATTCTGGACTGCCGTTGATCTACGATGGAGGATGGTATGTTTTGTTATGTTATGTTATGTTATGTTATGTATACTCTGCTTGAAAGCTTCACATTATTTAGTTGACCAGCTACTGGAAGCTTGCTTCTAAAACAACCAGGCCAATTTAACTGTTACACTTGTGTAAAATCACCATACAACAACTGCTTTATGCAGCACAATGAGCTAGTAGCTAACAGCTAGCGGTCGTGTTATTGTTTTGGTCAGTTTGTGTCATGTTTAAGATGATGTCACAGCAGTAGAGGTGGTGCAACTATGGCGATCAGCCTATAATCCCACTCACGTTGAGGTGGCACTAAACAGCAGTGGAAATGCAAGCTCAGAAAAGTAAAGAGAGAGAGCTGAGGTGAGTCGAACCATAACGTGCAGTGGAAAAGTGCCATAAGACTTTTACTCTAAGATATCATTCATACCACTTCATAAGTTTGAGCATAAGATTGTGTGACTTTTAGACAAAATTATCTTGAAACTTCAGATCTATTTCAATCACTACCCTGCCAAATAGCTCACTAACAGCTCCCTTTTTAATATAGCCACAAAATGTTTGTCCACAGTGTTTGAGATTACTGTTGCTGACCACACAAATGGGTGACATGGGATCAGTATGATGATTATTAAGCCCTGAAGCCTACAAGGTATGGTTTGTCCCCCTTTTTGAAATGATCTCCCTGTCTGAGTGCACACTGCTTTGATATGGTCGGCTCCTTGGAGAATTAAATATGTCTTTATTTCTTAATATCCCACTGTGGAGAGACAGGTGTCTGGTTTCCATTCCCTCTGCACACATCCAATGAGATGCAGATTGCCAGTGGAGATCACAGTCTGACTGAAATGATAGTGGTTTTGGAAATGCCTGTATGAGCTATAGAGATACATTTAAAGTAAAATGGATACAACAGAGAGGAATGATTGCTGTAATGATAGTGCCCTGCCAAGGCATTTTTCATAACTGGAAACTTGGAAGTGGGCCTGATTTGAAAGGGAGAGAGTAAGGCAATCTATTGGCCGAGCGCTTGTAAAGTCCAGGAAAATGTTTAGCTCTAAATCACTCTTTGTGTTCTTTAGAGGTTTAAGGTAATCCAGTTCACCACAAGAGTCATGCATTGAATGATACCATTTGCCACAGATTTGAAACACTGTGACTGGGTGACTTCAAACACTGTTTTCACAACAATCTCGCATTTAGAGTGAATAGCCTCTGAATGTGACTCTTGCAATTTAATGACAGCTAAAATTAGCATCTATGTAGTAGCTGTTGCATTATGGCAAGTGGTGATTAAATCTAAATGCTTTGATATATTTTTATTGTGTCTCATACAATGGTGAGTAACCTATAATTCACAGTGACTTGCATGCTACCCTTTGATGCATTCTTAACGCTTGACAGGAGGTTATTGCCATTCCTCATCATGACTGCACACAAATGTATTTATTAGCTGAAATTTACACAAATAACACATTTCTTTAGGAAGTAGTCATATCATCTATTTAATGAGAATGGCACATAGGAATCTGTCTTGTAAAATGGCATGCTTTTAACAGTAAAGTCAAACTGCGGATGTCGGAAAACAGGGGAGAGAAATGGTAATTGCAGGGCCCTATATGTTAGATCACGTCATCATCCCTAAACCACAGTAGATGTCATCTTCGCAACTTAAAGTAAAATGTATCATAAAACACTCCAGTCAACTGAATAGGTTAGGCTTTCAGTGAACTATATGAGAGTGAGAGGGAGAGAAAATTGTTTTTATGGTATTAAAGGATTAATTCACAGGAAAAATGTAAATGATGTCATAATTTGCTTACCCCCATGTCCTTCCAAACTCATATGACTTTCTTAAAGGGGTAGTTCACCAAAAATGAAAATTCTCTAATCATTTATTCACCCTCATGCCATCCCAGATGTGAATGACATTCTTTCTTCAGCAGAACACAAAAAAGTTTAGTTCTTGGGTGGTTAAATCCATATTTTCTGAAGCTATATGATAGGTGTGGGTGAGAAACAGATCAATATTTAAGTCCTTTTTCCTTCACTTTCACTTTCTCCTTCTTCCAATTAACATTTTTTATTGATTCGTACATATAACAAGAAAAAAAAAACATATATACACTGAATCAACATTTAAACCCCACTAATACCCCTCCCCAATCACCAACCCCACCCTGACCCTCAATGACAATCCCTGTGGTCACATATAAGTATACACAATATATATATATATATAAACTCAGCAAAAAAAAGAAATGTCCCTTTTTCAGAGCACTGTATTTTAAAGATAATTTTGTAAAAATCAAAGTAACTTTACAGATCTTTATTGTAAAGGGCTTAAACAATGTTTTCCATGCTTGTTCAATGAACCATAAACATTTAATGAACATGCACCTGTGGAACGGTTGTTAAGACACTAACAGCTTACAGACGGTAGGCAATTAAGGTCACATTTATAAAAACTGAAGACATTAAAGAGACCTTTCTACTGACTCTGAAAAACACCAAAAGAAAGATTGCCAGGGTCCCTGCTCATCTGCGTGAACATGCCTTGGGCATGCTGCATGGAGGCATGAGGACTGCAGATGTGGCCAGGGCAATAGATTGCAATATCTACACTGTGAGACGCCTAAGACGGTACCGGGTTTCAAGAAGGACAGCTAATTGTCCTCACAGTGCCAGACCACGTGTAACAACACCTGCAATGGATCGATACATCCAAATATCACACCTGCGGGACAGGTACAGGATGGCATTAACAACTGCCCAAGTTACACCAGCAACACATTATCCCTCCATCAGTGCTCAGACTGTCCACAATAGGCTGAGAGAGGCTGGACTGAGGGCTTGTAGGCCTGTTGTAAGGCAGGTCCTTACATCACCGGCAACAACGTCACCTATGGGCACAAACCCACCTTCACTGGACCAGACAGGACTGGCAAAAAGTGCTCTTCACTGACGAGTCGCAGTTTTGTCTCAACAGGGGTGATGGTCGGACTCAAAGGAATGAGCGGTACACCGAGCGGGATCAATTTGGAGGTGGAGAGTCCGTCTTGGTCTGGGGCTGTGTGTCACAGTATCATCGGACTGAGCTTGTTGTCATTTCAGGCAATCTCAATGCTGTGCGTTACAGGGAAGACATCCTACTCCCTCATGTGGTACCTTTCCTGCAGTCTCATCCTGACATGACCCTCCAACGTGACAATGCCAGAAGCCAAACTGCTCGTTCTGTGCATGATTTCTGTAAGATAGGAATGTCAGTGTTCTGCCATGGCCAGCGAAGAGCCCGGATCTCAATCCCATTGATCACTTCTGGGACCTGTTGGATTGGAGGGTGAGGGCTAGGGCCATTCCCCCCAGTAATGTCAGGAAACTTGCAAGTGCCTTAGTGGAAGAGTGGGGTAACATATCACAGCAAGAACTGGCAAATCTAGTGCAGTCCATGAGGAGGAGATGCAATACAGTACTTAATGCAGCTAGTGGCCACACCAGATACTGACTGTTACTATTGATTTTGACACTCCCTTTGTTCAGGGGCACATTATTCCATTTTTGTTAGTCACATGTCTGTTAAACTTGTTCAGTTTATGTCTTAGTTGTTGAATCTTATTATGTTCATACAAATATTTACACATTCTAAGTTTGCTGAAAATAAAAGCAGTTGAAAGTGAGAGGACATTTCTTTTGCTGAGTTTATATATAATAATTACACACATTTAAAACTACACTTCTTTCAAAAATGACAAATAACTACCCCATTTCCCCTCAAACGCATCCCAGATCCCCAGACTTCTATATGGCACCTCCCCGAAAGCTGCCACCCTCCCCATCTCCACGAACCACTCCCGAAATGAGGGTGCTCCAGCAGACTTCCGTCCCCTTAAAATAATCTGACTACCTATCATAACACTGGTCGTATAAAGTCTGGGGCAAAATTTTATTTGTATGCCCAATACGTCATACGTAATCTCTGAACATTCAACCAAAATTCTTGAATCTTAACACACCACCAAATAACGTTTGGTTACGTATGTAACCTCCGTTCCCCGAGGGAGGGAACGACACGTTGTGTCGGAGAAGCGACACTAGGGGTCTCTCTTGAGCGCCGATATTCACCTCTGATCTATGAAAAAAGGCCAATGAGAGTTGGCAGCCAGTATTTGCATGTCCCGCCCCCGGACATACGGGTATTTAAGCGGCGCAAATACGGGAGTTCATTCAGGATTTTTCTGAGGAGCCGGAAATGGTCCGGCCACAACAGTGGCTCGGTTCAGTGACATGGCGGAGGAAAGACACAACGTGTCGTTCCCTCCCTCGGGGAACGGAGGTTACATACGTAACCAAACGTTCCCCTTCTGTCGCTCTCTCCACGTTGTGTCGGAGAAGCGACACTAGGGGACCCATTCCAATCTTGCCATGTGCTGAACCGTGTACGTGAACTGCCGATACAGAGGCGGGCAGGGATTCATCCAGTGCCACACATCGTCTGTACCCGGCTGCACGTACCCTTCCCCAATGCCCCATACGAACATCGGGATCCTTCTAGTTACCCTGGGAGGGGAACAAGGCGATGTTTGCCAACATGGGAACGGGCCAGCCTGGCTGGGCCTCTTTTCTCTCTATGTTTCTCGCATAGAGCAATCACGGCCGGGGCCCTTACACGCATATAGGGAAGGGGTCTTACCCAGACCCTGCGGAGACCACACCTGCCCTTTTTCTTGGGGAGGAAAAGTGGTAGACACGTCACACGGCCGTCTTAGGGCTCGTGTGGAAAGTATGGTGCGGTGGTAGATCCCAGCCTCGAAGGGGGAGTTGCTACAGCACGGCGACCGGGGCAGCTGTAACTGCCTAAGGGAGACACGGGGTCCGCTCGTAAGGGGACAGAACCGTGGAAATACACACAGGGGGCGTCCGCACAGGAGGCCTTCTACTTTACCTGTGGAGCACCTATACCAGTACAGGGTAGCCATCAGGGTACCCGCAGTGGCTTGGGTCGGCGAGTTCCTCCGCTGAACCGCGGACCCGGAGGGCTGGGGAGGAATCGACCAGGGGCCCGACTCGGAGTGGGGCGCCCTGGGAAGAAGGCGCACTACTGTACCTTGACGTCAGGAAAAGGGCGCTGGGCGCAAGCGATCCACCTGGCCGGTCGGTCTACGTGTTACCAAGTTCTACGGGCTCGGACCTGAGAAAACACGAGACGCAACCGACTCAACGCGGAGGTTGTAAAACCTCGCGAAGGTGTTGGGTGTTGCCCAACCCGCGGCTCTACAGATGTCTGCTAGGGAGGTGCCCTTGGCCAGTGCCCACGAGGACGCAACACCCCTTGTTGAGTGAGCTCGGACCCGTATGGGTAGGGGCACGGCCTGGGTGTGATAAGCCAGTGTGATGGCATCGACAACCCAGTGGGTGAGCCTCTGTTTGGAGACGGCAT
Organism: Xyrauchen texanus; assembly: GCF_025860055.1. Taxonomy (NCBI): domain Eukaryota; kingdom Metazoa; phylum Chordata; class Actinopteri; order Cypriniformes; family Catostomidae; genus Xyrauchen; species Xyrauchen texanus. The sequence goes on along the minus strand of NC_068297.1, from coordinate 26,380,901 downwards.
TCCCTTTCTGCCGTCCCCCAAAGCAGACAAAGAGCTGCTCAGAGCGTCTGGTGCTCTGTGTGCGGTCCAGGTAAATGCGCAGGGCGCGCACAGGACACAGCAACGAAAGGGCTGGGTCTGCCTCCTCCCGGGGCAGCGCTTGCAGGTTCACTACCTGATCTCGGAATGGTGTGGTAGGAACCTTGGGCACATAGCCCGGTCGCGGCCTTAGGATCACAGACGTATCTGCCGGACCGAACTCCAGGCAAGTGTCGCTGACAGAGAACACTTGCAGGTCCCCGACCCTCTTAATGGAGGCGAGCGCGATCAGCAGGGCCGTCTTAAGAGAGAGGGCCCTGAGTCCAACTGATTCGAGCGGCTCGGAGGGAGGTCTCTGGAGTCCTGCCAAGACTACCGAGAGATCCCAGGAGGGAACTAGGCCTGGCCGGGAGGGATTCAACCTCCGGGCGCCTCTCAGGAACCTGAGGATCAGGTCGTGCTTACCCAAAGACTTGCCGTCTACAGGATCGTGGTGGGCGGCGATAGCGGCAACATACACCTTGAGGGTGGACAGGGATAGCCTCCTGTCCAGCCTCTCCTGTAGGAACAGAAGCACTGACCTAATCGCGCATCTCTGTGGGTCTTCGGCTCGGGAAGAACACCAATCTGCGAACAAGCGCCACTTTAGGGCGTAAAGGTGCCTGGTAGAGGGAGCTCTGGCTTGGTTGATGGTATTCACAACGGTCGCCGGTAAGCCGGCTAGCTCTTCCGCGTCCTGTCCAGGGACCAGACGTGGAGGTTCCAGAGGTCTGGGCGCGGGTGCCAGAGCGTGCCCCGTCCCCGAGAGAGGAGGTCCTTTCTCAGGGGAATTCGCCAGGGAGGAGCTGTCACGAGGAGCCTGAGTTCCGAGAACCAAGTCCGAGTGGGCCAGTAGGGGGCCACCAATGTGACTTGCTCCTCGTCCTCCCTGACCTTGCACAGCACCGGTGCAAGAAGGCTCACTGGGGGAAATGCGTACTTGCGCAGCCCCGAGGGCCAGCTGTGTGCCAGCGCGTCTGTCCCGAGGGGAGCCTCTGTTAGGGCGTACCAGAGCGGGCAGTGGGAGGTTTCCTGGGCGGCGAACAGGTCTACCTGGGCCTTGCCAAACAGTTCCCAAATCAGCTGGACTGACTGGGGGTGAAGCCTCCACTCCCCGCCGGGCAGGCGTTGTCGTGATAGCGCGTCCGCTACGACGTTGAGCTTGCCGGGGATGTGAGTGGCACGCAGCGACTTGAGTCGCTGCTGGCTCCATAGGAGGAGATGGGGGCGAGTTGTGACATGTGGCGGGAGCGTACGCTGCCTTGGCGATTTATGTACTCCACCACCGTGGTGCTGTCCGATCTCACGAGGACATGTTTGTGCCGAACTAACGGGAGGAACTTCCTGAGAGCAAGAAGGACGGTCAGCAACTCCAGGCAATTGATGTGCCAACGCAGCGGGGCCCCTTTCCAACGGCCCGCTGCTGCATGCCCGCTGCACACGGCACCCCACCCGGACCGGGAGGCGTCGGTTGTGACCAGGACGCGTCGGGACACCTGCTGCAGGGGCACTCCTGCCCGTAAAAAGCAGAGGTCTGTCCAGGGTCAGAGTGTTTTGAGGCAGGCGGGGGTGATCCTTACCCGATGCGTGCCGCGGTGCCATGCGTGTCTCGGGACTCGAGTCTGGAGCCAGTGCTGGAGTGGTCTCATATGCATCAACCCCAGCAGCGCGACCGCCGCGGAGGACGCCATATGCCCCAGGAGCCTCTGGAAAAGTTTTAGAGGGACCACTGTGCCTGGCTTGAAGGAAGCGAGGCAGTCCAGCACCGACTGAGCACGCTCGCTCGTGAGACGTGCTGTCATTGAGACTGAGTCTAACTCCAACCCGAGAAAAGAGATGCTCTGAACCGGAGTGAGCTTGCTCTTTTCCCAGTTGACCTGAAGCCCCAAGCGGCTGAGGTGCCGGAGCACCTGGTCTCTGTGTGTGCATAGTAACTCTCGAGAGTGTGCTAGGATGAGCCAGTCGTCAAGGCAGTTGAGAATGCGGATGCCGGCTACTCGTAGCGGGGCAAGGGCCGCCTCTGCGACTTTCGTGAAGACGCGAGGGGACAGAGACAGGCCGAAGGGGAGGACTTTGTACTGAAACGCCTGGCCGTCGAACGCGAACCGTAGGAAGGGTCGGTGTCGTGGCAGAATTGAGACGTGGAAGTACGCGTCCTTCCGGTCCACCGCTGCGAACCAATCTAGATGCTGAACGCCAGCCAGAATATTTCTCTGCGTAAGCATTTTGAACGGGAGTTTTAACAAGGCCCGATTGAAAACTCGCAAGTCCAGGATTGGTCGTAAGCCGCCGCCTTTCTTGGGTACAATGAAGTAAGGGCTGTAGAAACCCTTCCTCATTTCGGTTGGAGGGACGGGCTCTACCGCGCCCTTGGCTAAGAGGGTCGCGATTTCCGTGTGCAGGGAACTGGCGTGCTCGCCGTGTACTGCGGAAAAGCGGACGCCCCTGAAGGGGGGCGGGAACCGGGCAAACTGAATTGCGTAACCGAGTCGAATGGTCCGGTGCAGCCAGCGTGATGCGTTGGGAAGCGAAAGCCATGCTTCCCAGCTCTGCGCTAGGGGCACCAAAGGGACGAGTATTTTGGATGTACCCGGCGGGGCCTCGCAGCGGGGCGGAACAGGTAATGCAGCGTCGGGCGGCTTCGTTGCGGCCTGAGGCTGAGGTGCTGAGAATAGACTCAAAGCACTTACCTTGCTCCAGCGCCCGGCAGGGGCGGGTTCTTGACTGAGGAGGAGGTCTGATGTTGGCGTCCTCTGGACTCGTCTGAACCGGCCGGCCGGGGGACAGTCGTGGGCAGGCGGAAGGCGGGATCGCCGCGTCCGGTGTACCGGGACTGTTGTGATCTGAAAGCACATTGCCATGAAAACGGCATTTGTGGGCCAGGTGACCCAGAGGCAAAGGAAATAGCTCTTTTATTGAGAATGTGGGTACCACAGCCCCCGTCAGGGGGTGTGGCAAATGAAAAAACAAAGGATTCTCCTCCCGGCCCTCCACCGGGGGACGGAGCGGTCTTACCACCTCCGGAGCTAACGTCTTCGGCTCTGGGTCGGCTGTCTCAGGAACGCTTGGGAGCCTGTCGGCCTCAGCCTGGGCCTGCTGGCCCGAAGGCGGCAGTCCAGGGCAGTCCTCGGCATCAGACACCGCACTCTCCGATGCAGCGGCGAGCTCATCTGCTTCGGACTCGGGAGGATAGACAGCCGGGCCGTGAGGCGAGCCGCTATTGCCGCGAGCGTGGACGGAGACCAGCGAGTGTGTCGGGGAACGGGAGGTTCGCGGGGGGCTACCCGGCGAAACTGCACCCGCTGCCGCCCCCAAATCGCCCCCAGCACCAACCGCACCGTCCTTAATCCCGTGGGAAGAAGGAGCAATGCGGGGTGCAGCTGGGGTGGCTTGCTTTCTGTTGAAAGCGAGCCGCGACCGCAACGTGGTCATGGTCATGTTCTCGCAGTGAGAACATGAACCATTCACAAAAGCCGTCTCGGTGTGATCGCGGCCCAAACACACGAGACAGCGCCTGTGGCCGTCTGAAGCAGAGAGCACTCTACCGCATCCAGGAACGACACAGGGGCGGAAAGGCATCTTGAAAAAGACGCGTCCTTAAAAGGACGTTCAACGCCGCTGTGTTTGCTCTTTTAGAGAAAATTACTCTTTTAGTAAAAACTCTTTTAATACACAGTGTGTGTGTGTACTTATCTGCGCTGTCGAAGCGCTCAGGGGCAACAATGCATGCCGTGCACTGAGAAGGAGAAAGCCGCTGTTGTGCGCCGTCAAGATCCAACAGCATGCAGATCGTCAGAGGAAAACAGGAACGTTTAAGTGGCGTGTAACTCGCAGCAAACTGCAGACAGACCATCGGCTCCGAAGAAATTTTCTGAATGAACTCCCGTATTTGCGCCGCTTAATTACCCGTATGTCCGGGGGCGGGACATGCAAATACTGGCTGCCAACTCTCATTGGCCTTTTTTCATAGATCAGAGGTGAATATCGGCACTCAAGAGAGACCCCTAGTGTCGCTTCTCCGACACAACGTGGAGAGAGCGACAGAAGGGGAGCATGGGTTGTGTCTCCATCTTCTGATTGGCATTGCCAGCAGGTGGGTGCATCTTTAAGACCAAGCCTTTACAATCTAGAGGGGGGTCCAATAGAATTATGTAAAATCTTGTATTGCATAAGGTGCACCCTTGCATCTCTAGATACAGACTTGATGTTTTTAGAATCCTAGTCCACACTCCCTCTTCCAATACCAAGTTTAAATCTTTCTTCCATAATCTCTTGATTACTACTTTTTTTTCCAAAAGCAGTAATCACCACTCCCAGAGTATATGCCACTTTAGGGGGTGTATGCTACTCCCAAAAATAGTACAGAGAAGATGGCGCAGCTGTAAATACCTAAAGAACTAAGATCTGGGAATCCCAACATTTTGAACCACATTTTCAAAGGATCTCAACAATCCACTCTCATATAGGTCACCGAGCATATTAAAATCACTCACAATCCACTCTGACCAGCAGAAAGGGGACTTATTAATACATAATTTTGGGTTCAGCCATATATATGCTCAATGCAACATTTAAATAAATGTCCAAATTAAACACTCTGGAGACTTTTGTCCATAACGAGTGCAAATGCGAGATAATGGGGTGTGTTGAACATTGGTGACCTTGAATGTGCTCTTATTATGACTGTTGACTAAGGGGGTGAGTCTAAGGGGTGTGGTTCGTTCATTATGTTTTTCAGGTGTTGCAATTTAATAAACGACTGCATGCTCCTGTGTGTGTGGGCACGACAGTCAAACGAAAATCGATGGCTACGTGAGTTTATTCCTCCGTCATGTTTTAGCCGGTTTTCTACCCTTTATGTTATGATGGCAAAGTCAACAGGTTATGGGCCCAGGAAAGAGTTTGGAAGCCGGTGGAACCGTTTATGTTTTGACAGGGATGAGAAAAATTATGAACTGTGGGAAACAGTACCTCAGGGATCAGTGCTTGGGCCACTTCTCTTCTCCATATACACAACATCACTGGGACCCATCATCCAGTCACATGGTTTCTCTTACCACTGCTACGCTGATGACACGCAACTCTACTTGTCTTTCCAGCCCAACGACACCACAGTGACCGTTCGAATCGCTGCCTGTCTGGCAGACATCTCGGCCTGGATGAAGGAACACCACCTTCAACTCAACCCTGCCAAGACCGAACTCCTTGTCTTTCCAGCCAACCCGGCTGTTGAACACAACATCACCGTGCAGCTGGGTCCAACTACAGTTTCGCCTTCCAAAACGGTCAGAAATCTAGGGGTAACCATTGATGATGAGCTAAATTTCACAGACCACATTTCAAAAACTGCAAGATCTTGTAGATTTACACTCTACAATATCAGGAAGATAAGACCCTTCCTCTCTGTACATGCCACACAACTGCTCGTTCAGTCCCTTGTCATAACTAGACTGGACTACTGTAACGCTCTCATTGCAGGCCTTCCTGCATGTGCTATTAGACCTCTCCAAATGATCCAGAATGCAGCAGCACGTCTGGTCTTTAATGAACCTAAGAGAGCACATGTTACACCACTCTTTGTCTCTCTCCACTGGCTGCCGGTTCACGCCCGTTTTAAATTCAAGGCCCTGATGCTGGCATATAAAACAGTCACTGGGTCTGCTCCAGCATACCTTAAAACATTTATGCAGAGCTACGTTCCCACCAGAAGCCTGCGGTCGGCTAAGGAACATCGCCTTGTCGTACCAAAACAAAGAGGCACCAAAACACTTTCCCGGACTTTCAGTTTCATCATACCACGGTGGTGGAATGACCTTCCCAACTCAAGCCGGGAAGCTAACTTACTCTCTATCTTCAAAAAACGGCTAAAAACACATCTTTTCCAAAAGCACTTAACCGGTCAATTAAAAAAAAAAAAAAAAAAAAATATATATATATATATATATATTTACATTTCTTGTTGCACTTAAATCTGTTTTGTATACTATTATGATGATAGCGAAACTTTGTAATATGGCACTTTTTTTGTACCACTGTCTCCCTAAGATGATTCGCTGATGTTCTTCCTCTTTTGTAAGTCGCTTTGGATAAAAGCGTCTGCCAAATGAATAAATGTAAATGTAAATGTAAACTAAGTTCCTGGCGCACCTGCGTCTGCTCAGTTTGAAGAGCACCATACTGAGCGAACCACCTAATGATGACGGTGTAGAAGAAGATGCGGAGAAAAATGAGGACGCGTATGCAGAACCGATTCAGCTGTTGGATGATAAAAGCCTTTCCCTTGTGATGAGAGATGCAGCGGATGATGGAAGAAAGGCGCTAGAGATTCTGAGAGAACACTATGCTGGTAAAGGGAAACCACGAGTGATCAGCTTATATACAGAGCTTACGTCTCTTCAGAAAGCTGTCAATGAGAGTGTCACAGATTATGTCATTCGCGCAGAGACCACTATTACAGCTTTGAGAAATGCGGAAGAGACTTTAAGTGATGGCTTGTTGATTGCAATGGTTCTGAAGGGCTTACCGGACTCTTTTAAGCTATTTTCCATCCACATAACCCAAAGTGATGAAACTATAACTTTCACGGAGTTCAAAACAAAGCTGAGGAGTTATGAGAGCACAGAAAAGTTTAGTGCTGCCTGCTCAGAGGATGACAGCGTGATGAAGGTGAAAGCAAGAGACGGGTGGAAGATGAAATTGACCTGTTTTATCTGCGGACAGAAGGGACATAAGGCTGTGGAGTGCATTTCTACTACGAGTGAGCATAGAGAACAGCGACAGTGGTGTAATTTTTGTAAAAGTTCCACGCACAGGGATGTGAATTGCAAGTGGAGAAAGCGGGACAACGTGAAGCAGGTGATGGATGAGGAGGAACACACCTTTGTTTTTAAGGTGGGCCAAGTGGATGCCGTCCTGGCCAGCGGGGTGAGGGAAAAAGGTCTCATGGTTGATACAGGAGCCACGTCGCATATCATCCGGGACATTACACAGTTCAAGGACTTTGATAAAAGTTTTGAGCCACATAAGCACATCCTAGAGCTGGCTGATGGAGAGAGGACCAGCGGTATCGCCCTGAGGAAAGGTACGGCCAAAGTTCGCCTGAGAGACAACAATGGTCAAGTGGTGGAAACGATGCTGATGGGGGCGCTGTACGTCCCATCTTTTCCACAGGACATCTTCTCAGTCAAGGCAGCGACGTCCCAGGGAGCGACGGTCATTTTCAAAGAAGGTCAGAACAGACTTGTTCATAAGAACGGTGTAACATTTGACATTCAGGTGTATGATAGACTGTTCTATTTAAGCACGGTTACAAATGATGTTGATCAATGTCATGTATGTTACGATATCCACACATGGCATGAAATTCTTGGTCACTGTAATTATGAGGATGTGTTGAAGTTGGAAAATGTTACAAAGGGGATGAAAATTAAAGGTAGAACTGAAATGTCTAATTTAAAATGTGAAATGTGCATACAGGGAAAATTTGTTCAGAGCAGGAACAGGGAGGCAAATGAAAAAGCAAAAGTTCCTCTTGGACTTGTGCACACAGACTTAGCTGGACCTATGGAGCCGGTAGCAAAAGATGGTTTCAGATATATCTTGGCATTTACTGATGACTATTCAGGTGCAATCTTTACATATTTTTTGAGAGTAAAGAGTGATACAGTCAAAGGAACAGATAAGTTCATTGCTGATGTTTCACCTTATGGTAAAATTAAATGTATGAGATCTGATAATGGCACCGAGTTTACATCCAGGGAATTTCAGTCCCTGCTCAGTAAAAATGCAATTAGACACGAAACCTCAGCTCCCTATTCACCCCATCAGAATGGGACAGCTGAGAGGAGCTGGAGAACTTTGCTTGACATGGCAAGGTGTATGTTAATCGAGAGTAGCTTACCAAAAATGTTATGGACGTATGCAATCCAGACTGCAGCTGTTATTCGCAACAGATGTTATAACAGACGTGTAGAACAGACCCCATACTATATGTTGACTGGAAAGAAGCCTGATCTTTCAAGAATGAGAATATTTGGGTCAGAGGGCTATGCATACAAACAGAACAAGAAAAAGTTAGACTCTCGATGTGAAAAAGGGATTTTCATTGGTTATGACAAGAATAGCCCTGCATATCTAGTTTTCTATCCAGACTTAGGGAAAGTGAACAAAAGTAGGTTGGTGGAGTTTATCACAGAGAGTGGGACAGAATGCCACACTCAGACAGATTAGTTAACGTGTGAAGATGATGTGCGTAGGGAGAGCGCCGAAACTCACCTACCAAAATCTGAGAAAATAGAATTAATAAATCCCCAGGACATAAGATCTGAAACGTGTGACCCAAGCCCCAACACAGGTGAAAGGGAAAGTGTTGAGAGCAGGCGTTATCCACAGAGAGAGAAGAGGCCTCCACAGTATTTGAGGGATTATGAGTGTGAAATAAAATGTGATGATGACCATGCACTAGCCAGTATTGATTATTGTTATATAGTTGCATGTGATGTACCCCACACTCTAAAGAAGGCTATAAGTTCACCAGAGTCAGAATTGTGGAGTAAGGCCATGCAGGATGAGATGAATTCTCTTAAGGAGAATGATACGTTTACCCTTACAACATTACCGGAAGGTAAAAATATAGTGGGGGGCAGATGGGTCTACACATTGAAGGAAAACCCAGTTGGGACAACATACAAAGCTCGGTATGTGGCGAAGGGGTATAGTCAAGTTGCAGGCATTGATTATAATGAAACTTTTTCTCCAACTGCTGACATGACATCAATATGTAGTTTAATGCAAATTGCAGCTCAATATGGTTTAGAACTGCATCAAATGGATATAAAGACTGCATATTTGCACGCCCCTATTGATACTGAATTATATGTGGAACAGCCAGAAGGATTTGAGGTCAAGTCAGAAACAATTGAGAGGCTTGTCTGTAGACTTAACAAATCACTCTATGGTTTGAAACAGTCAGGGTGGAATTGGAATAAAATGCTAGGTGATTTTCTGATTCAAAATGATTTTATTCAAAATCCTGCTGATCATTGTGTATACAATAAACAAATTGGAGGTGAGAGAATCATACTGATAGTCTGGGTTGATGATCTTCTTATTGCAGCAAGTGATAGTCAGATACTCAGAAATGTGAAAAGAATGTTGGAGGAAAGATTTAAAATGAAAGATCTTGGTAAACTTACACATTTCCTGGGTATTGATTTTGCACAAGGAGATGGTGAGATAAAAATGAACCAGAAAAGGTTCATTATTAAGATTTTGGAGAGGTTTGATATGATTAATTGTAAACCAAGGTCAACTCCATGCGAAAACAGAATGCAATGTGATAATAAAGGTGAACGTGTTGATCTAAAGCAGTATCGAGAAGTGGTTGGTAGCTTGATCTATCTAATGACTTGTACTAGACCAGATCTAGGTTTCATTGTCAGTAAGCTGTCACAACACTTTTCTGAACCAAAGAACCAACACTGGGTAGCTGCTAAGCATGTATTGCGATATTTAAAGGGAACTGTGAACAAGGAATTGTGTTATAGGAGAAATGATGTAAATCTTAATCTCTTTGCATTTAGTGATGCTGATTGGGCAGCAGACCAGAATGATAGAAGAAGTACAACTGGTGACTGCTTTAGTTTGTCTGCCACTGGTCCTGTTATTTCTTGGAGATCCAAGAAACAATCCACAGTTGCTCTTTCCACATGTGAGGCGGAGTATATGGCTTTGGCAGCTACTGCACAGGAAAGCTTATATCTTGTCCAGTTATTAAACAAAATGGACAATGAATGTATTTACACACCAGTGACAATTTATGAGGACAATCAAGGGGCAATTGCTTTGTCAAAGAACCCTATATGCCGTCAAAGGTGTAAACATGTTGATATTAAGTATCATTTTGTTCGATCTGCACTTGAAGATGGAAAGATAACTATTGAATATTGTCCTACAGCAGCCATGGTTGCAGATATTCTGACCAAACCTGTAACCAAAGCCATACTTGATAGATTTGTGTGTTTTATTTTTGGTGTGATGTAAATGTACATGATAATTGTATGTTATTCAGCCTAAGAGCAACTGGGGGTGTTGAACATTGGTGACCTTGAATGTGCTCTTATTATGACTGTTGACTAAGGGGGTGAGTCTAAGGGGTGTGGTTCGTTCATTATGTTTTTCAGGTGTTGCAATTTAATAAACGACTGCATGCTCCTGTGTGTGTGGGCACGACAGTCAAACGAAACTCGATGGCTACGTGAGTTTATTCCTTTATGGGAATATAAAAGGGTTAATATAAAAGGGTTAATATAAAAGGGAACATAAAGGGTTTTCTACCCTTTATGTTATGATGGCAAAGTCAACACGGTGTAACTTAACTTCTCCAATTTGATTAAAAGGCTTTGCAATGGTGAATTAAGGGCAAGAACTTCCTGTTGAATACAAAACCAGGGAGGGGCTCTCTCAGATGGAAGAGACCGATGAGCCAAATCTCTGAGACCGAATTAATAATAATAAAACAAATTCTTGGGTAGGCCTAGCCCACATTTGTCAATCAGCCTATGTAACTTATTGAACTGTAATCTGGGACGCTTACCATTCCAAATGAAGGACTTCGCGATGCTATCAAATTGCTTGAAATAAGAGAGGGAGTCATCTACAGGGTGAGATTGTATCTGGTAGTTGAATTTTGGAATACAATACATTTTTATAACATTAACCTTCCCAATCATAGATAAATGTAATGAAGCCCACCTGCCCACATTGCTCGAAACCTTTTTATGGGGTCAAAATTAAATCTAAATAAATCACAAAATTTTGCTGGCAATAAAATGAACAATACCTAATGCCTTGTTTGGGCCACTGGAAGGCACCCTGCTGAAAAGCAATTACGAGGCAGTACCCTGTCAGAGCCAAAGCTTCGGATTTAGACGAATTGACTCTGTATCCGGAGAACTTAGAAAAGGAATGAATAATTCTGTGGAGGCAAGTCATAGATCTAGTGGGGTTGGAGATGAATCATAGAATATTTTCTGCGTAAAGCAAACCCTGCCGGGTGCCCCTTTCCAGAGCAAAATAATCTGAAATTAATCAATTTGTTTGTACCGCCACTACCGGGTGTCTGCAAATTAACTTAATCCATCCAATAAAAGTATTCCCGAACCCGTATATTTCCAAAATCTTAAAAAGATCATCCCATTCTACCATATCAATTGCCTTTTCGGTGTCAAATAAGATGGCAGCGGCCGGAGTCTGATCATTCGCCACTGACCACATGATATTGATAAAATGCCAAATGTTATCAGAAGATCTGCAGCCCTGAGTAAACCCCAACTGATCTACACTCACCTAAAGGATTATTAGGAACACCTGTTCAATTTTTAATTAATGCAATTATCTAATCAACCAATCACATGGCAGTTGCTTCAATGCATTTAGGGGTATGGTCCTGGTCAAGACAATCTCCTGAACTCCAAACTGAATGTTAGAATGGGAAAGAAAGGTGATTTAAGCAATGTTGAGCGTGGCATGGTTGTTGGTGCCAGACGGGCCGGTCTGAGTATTTCACAATCTGCTCAGTTACTGGGATTTTCACGCACAACCATTTCTAGGGTTTACAAAGAATGGTGTGAAAAGGGAAAAACATCCAGTATGCGGCAGTCCTGTGGGCAAAAATGCCTTGTTGATGCTAGAGGTCAGAGGAGAATGGGCCGACTGATTCAAGCTGATAGAAGAGCAACTTTGCCTGAAATAACCACTCGTTACAACCGAGGTATGCAGCAAAGCATTTGTGAAGCCACAACACGCACAGCCTTGAGGTGGATGGGCTACAACAGCAGGAGACCCCACCGGGTACCACTCATCTCCACTACAAATAGGAAAAAGAGGCTACAATTTGCAAGAGCTCACCAAAATTGGACAGTTGAAGACTGGAAAAATGTTGCCTGGTCTGATGAGTCTTCGATTTCTGTTGAGACATTCAGATGGTAGAGTCAGAATTTGGCGTAAACAGAACGAGAACATGGATCCATCATGCCTTGTTACCACTGTGCAGGCTGGTGGTGGTGGTGTAATGGTGTGGGGGATGTTTTCTTGGCACACTCTAGGCCCCTTAGTGCCAATTGGGCATCGTTTAAATGCCACGGCCTACCTGAGCATTGTTTCTGACCATGTCCATCCCTTTATGGCCACCATGTACCCATCCTCTGATGGCTACTTCCAGCAGGATAATGCACCATGTCACAAAGCTTGAATCATTTCAAATTGGTTTCTTGAACATGACAATGAGTTCACTGTACTAAAATGGCCCCCACAGTCACCAGATCTCAACCCAATAGAGCATCTTTGGGATGTGGTGGAACGGGAGCTTCGTGCCCTGGATGTGCATCCCACAAATCTCCATCAACTGCAAGATGCTATCCTATCGTTATGGGCCAACATTTCTAAAGAATGCTTTCAGCACCTTGTTGAATCAATGCCACGTAGAATTAAGGCAGTTCTGAAGGCGAAAGGGAGTCAAACACAGTATTAGTATGGTGTTCCTAATAATCCTTTAGGTGAGTGTATATTACAATAATAACAAGACATTATATTCATTACATAGTGCAATGGTTTTCAATGCTTTGGAGTTGTTGGAGGTACAAAGAGTATTTAAATAATATTTTAAGTTTTTACAAAAAGTACAAATAGGGGCTTTATAGACATAAATTTACACAAGGGTGCCTAAAGTGTACCAAGAAAACCTCCCCCACACCATTACACCACCACCACCAGCCTGCACAGTGGTAACAAGGCATGATGGATCCATGTTCTCATTCTGTTTATGCCAAATTCTGACTCTATCATCTGAATGTCTCAACAGAAATCGAGACTCATCAGACCAGGCAACATTTTTCCAGTCTTCAACTGTCCAATTTTGGTGAGCTCTTGCAAATTGTAGCCTCTTTTTCCTATTTGTAGTGGAGATGAGTGGTACCCGGTGGGGTCTTCTGCTGTTGTAGCCCATCCACCTCAAGGTTGTGCGTGTTGTGGCTTCACAAATGCTTTGCTGCATACCTCGGTTGTAACGAGCGGTTATTTCAGGCAAAGTTGCTCTTCTATCAGCTTGAATCAGTCGGCCCATTCTCCTCTGACCTCTAGCATCAACAAGGCATTTTCACCACAGGACTGCCGCGATACTGGATGTTTTTCCCTTTTCACACCATTCTTTGTAAACCCTAGAAATGGTTGTGCGTGAAAATCCCAGTAACTGAGCAGATTGTGAAATACTCAAAATTGCTTAAATCACCTTTCTTTCCCATTCTGACATTCAGTTTGGAGTTCAGGAGATTGTCTTGACCAGGACCACACCCCTAAATGCATTGAAGCAACTGCCATGTGATTGGTTGATTAGATAATTGCATTAATGAGAAATTGAACAGGTGTTCTTAATAATCCTTTAGGTGAGTGTATATCTGTAGTATTTTGTACTATGTTTAAAAAAAAATAAAAAAAAATGTCTGACGCAGGTGTAAATTGACGGGTCCTTAAACAAGCCCTCATAATAAATCTCCCACTGATTGACAAATTCACTTGTGAAATGGATTGCTGTGAACTGTATGCCAATAATTGAGTTATGATCAAAAATATGGTAGTAAACCATACATTGTATTCTAAAGCCGCTTTTTGAATGGTCTTGTCAATGATGAACTCTTCTGCCAAAAGAATGTAATGCATTTTAATTATCTGAATATTTTTTTATTTTATATATATATATATATATATATATATATATATATATATATATATATATATATATATATATATATATATATACCTTCCATTGATGTAAGAGTTTCTTGCATTCCTTGAATCTATCAAATTTCTCTCTTGTTGAATTCGCAATGTCTGGGAACAAGGGAACAATGCTGTAATTCATTCAAGAAAGCCTTCCTTTACTCCTTGCCTCATGTAACATGAGATCTTTATCAGATGATCTCAGATATTTGGCCAGAATTGATCGAGGCCTGTCTCCCTCAGCAGATCGCTGAGCCGGAACGCTGTGAGCTCACTCGATTTCCAGCTTATGGACTGTTATGTCAAGCAGACTGAGGAAGAGCACGTCCAGGAATTTCACCATATCCCAAACCTCTTCATCCTCAAGAATTCCAACAATTCGGATGTTATTCTGCTGGTTACAATTCTCCAAGTCCTCCAACTTCTCTCAGACGCGCTCCAAATCCACCTCGGTCGCTAGCGGAATAGCAGCTAATTCCCTCTCTGATGACTCCAGATAATCGATCCTTTTCTCTGCATCCCCAACTCTTGTAACCACCTCAGTGAATTTCGTTTCCATGGCAGTGATTGATCAAAGTATTACAGCAAGATCCTCCAAGTCAGCAATGAACTTCGTCAGCATTGCAGACATGTTCAACAATTCTCTGCGAATTTCCCTCACTTCTCCGGCCAAATTGGCACCCTGGCTAGAGGCCTGCTGCTCAGAGGCGTCAGCTTGACCATGTAAGTGCCTTTTAATACCTCCAGAGCATGAGGATTTTGAATTCTTTGACACATTGTCTTCCTAGAACAGTTAAGGATCAGGGTGTGATGAATCTCACCGATTTATGACATAAAAAGTATTAAAACTAGCAAAGTGCGCAGAGCTCGCTTTTCACACACCTGAACCTTGCATGGCGTCACGTGACTCCTGACTTTCTCCTTCTGTCTTTGGTGATTAATGTTCATCATGCATATAGCATCCTACTGGGCAGAGAGTAAAATGTATAACAAAAAGGACTTAAATATTGATCTCTTTCTCACCGACACCTTTCATATCATGTCTGAACACATGGATATAACCACTGGAGTCATGTGAATTACTTTTATGCTCACTTTAAGTGAATTTTGGAGATTAAAAATTTTGGCAACCATTCACTTGTATTGTGAGGACTTACAGAGTTGAAACATTCATCTAAAAATCTTCATTTGTGTTTTGCAGAAGAAAGAAAATCATACATATCTGGGATGCCAAGCGGGTGAGTAAATCATGAGAGAATTTCCATTTTTGGGTGAACTATCCCTTTAAGTGGAGCAAAATAATGAATATTGCTGTCCATCTTTTTTAATACAGTCTATAGTGCCTCACATTAAAGCTAAAAAGGACACAAAGTTATGATTCAAAGTATTAGAAGTATTTAATGTGACTAAAAACAAAGTTCTCACGTGAACAAGTGTGTAGCTGTGAACCAACTTCTCCCATGCTCTTACGAATGTGCAGGAGAGTCACTGATTTTCACTGAAAAATGACCCAAAATGTATTGAATTTTGATCCTTTTTTAAGCTTACCACCAGAAAAAAGTAATAGAGGTTTAAAATGACATGAGGGTGAGTAAACAATAACAATGTTTTTTCGATGATCTATATTTCGATGACTCTGTGGCAGGGCGGAGGGCGGGGCTGGGTCGTGATTCTACACACCCGGTCCCTTATCAGGCTAATCATCCTCCGAGAGGGATAAAGGCTGACTGCGGAGGATTGTGCAGGAGAGAGAGATCGCTTACGGACATGTCTGTCAAGTGTGTGTTTGTGTCTTTTGTTTAAGTTTATTATTAAAATATTATTTATATTGTCAAGCTGGTTCTCGACTCCTCCTTTCCAGATTTTGGCACCAGTGTAACGTAATTTAGATGGAAAGGAGGAGGTGAGAACCGGCTTGTCAATATAAATAATATTTTAATAATAAACTTAAACAGACACAAACACACGCGACCCGGCCCCGCCCTCCGCCCTGCCACAGACTCCTTTAAAAAGACCAGGAAAACTGAAAAACAATCTAAAAAGTTTATTAAAAGCAAGCATCATGATTATTTTTATGATTTTATGTGCCTAAACCCTGCCAGACAGCTCAATTTGTAGGGCTACTTAAGACCTTGAGGTAAGCTGTTATTCAATTGGGTGTTTGAAATATTCACAGGCATACTGCATAGATAAATGAAGTCCTAAGCACAATGTCAAATTTACAATAGGTCAGGTGTCATCTAATGCCACAGAATAATTTACTACATGATCTTAATGTAACGCTAATGCCAATTAATACATTAAGCACATTAAAGAATCATAACAGCATTTACCAGTTACAGATTGTGAAATTATTTGGAATGAGAAAGCTTAGACCCTGTGTCAAGATCTAGAACAAAGCACTGAGAAGCATGTTATGTGCTTTTATTTGAACTGCAATTATTGTTAATGGATGGGATCCATTTAAAAAAGTGCTGTGAGTTCCTATCATTTTCTTCCCGAGAACTGCATTAGCTCTTTATCCAGTTAACACAACAACATGTAGTAATATCTATCTCCATTTATCCACACACCATTGTACCCTATCCCTGCCCTTCCCTTTCATCACTCTTTCTAATGACTTATTTGATGATAATTAACCCTGAGTCCTGCAGAGATGGGCCATAGGCAGATTGATGGCCTAGCTGGGATGGAACACCTGTTTGGCAGGGGAACTCATGGCACAGTTTATGCTGAATGTGACCACGACAAGATGAAGGCAGCGATGCCAGAGACAAGCACATATGTGCTCTAGAACCTTAATCAGGGGAATGACACAGTTCTTGACCTTAGGGAAACAGGTTATGAACCTGTCTCAGGTAACTCAGCAGGTGGAGAGCATCAGTTTTAGGGCCATAAATATCCATGTGGGCAAGGATGCTGAAGTCATGCCACTGATGTCCTGGATAGTCACTAGGAGGACATTTTGCTTCTAAAATAAGTTTCCAATATGTAACCAAATGTGAATTACAGTAAATCATTGCAGCCATGTTAGTGAGTGTGTGAGGTTTACGTATTGGTTGGTTAACCAACCAATAGAGGGATACATGCATTTTATAATTGTTTTGGCAGAAGCTGTATTTTAATTATTTATTTTTTTTAAATCAAATCAACTAATTCATTTATTGTGATGCAACTTCATATTTCAAATGGATGTTCCACAAAGATCAACAAAAATGTTCAATATGAACACAGAGTGAATGCATAATTATGAAATTATACTGTATATAATAATATACAGTTATTTATTTTAGTCATAATTTTCTAAAATAAATTTTAGTCAAAATTGCTTATAATTTTGGTCAACAAAAACATGTATCAAACTGTAACAGACTACAATTATCAAGTTATTATAAACATGTAAACTTGCCTCTCGGAGAGATCCCAGCCGACCCATCTGCTGAACACAACGTCTCTATTCATCTTGGTTCAACTATGCTAACGCCAACCAAGATGGCCCGGAACTCAGGAGTGGTGGTGAATGACCAGCTGAAATTCACTGCTAATGTCTCAACAACCGCCTGGTCTTGCAGGTTCACACTTTACATCAGGAAAATCAAAACTTTCCTGTCTGAATATGTTACACAGCTCCTGATCCAAGCTTTGGTCATTTTAAGACTGTACTGCTGTAATGCACTGTTGCCCGGTCTGCCAGCTAGCATGATTAAGCCTCTGCAGATGGTGCAGAATGCTGCAGTGGGTCTGGTCTTCAATCAACCAAAGAGGGCTCATGTTACCCCACTCTTGATTTCACTCCACTGGCTGCCAGTAGCTGCCAGCATCAAATTCAAGGCTTTGACTCTGGCCTTCGGGACAGCCAATGGAAAAGCACACTCTTACTTCAATTCACTCCTCAAGGTCTATGTCCCAACTTGAGGACATCCATTTCACCATTATTCACTCTTTCTGTTCCTCTGAAGTGGAACGAGCTTACAACCCCAACACAATCTGCTGATACCATCTCAGCATTCAAGAAAAAGCTGAAAACAAATCTGTTCCATGAGCATTTAACTAATCCACAATAAATTGACTTACTATTTAAAAAAATCGTCATGGATACTGTTGTAACCTCCGTTCCCCGATGGAGGGAACGAGACATTGTGTCGAGGGGGAAGTGACACATGGGGTCTTATTTGGATGCTGAATCATACCTCTGAACCTGAGAAAAGGCCAATGTCATGTTGGCAGACTGAATTTGCATGCCCCGCCCCGGACATACGGGTATAAAGGGAAGCGGGGCAGCGAATGCCAATCAGGATTTTGCACTGAGGAGCTGAAAATGAAACACAGCCATTTACAGTGCTAGGTCTAGTGCTGTGGCAGGAGGGACACAACGTCTCGTTCCCTCCCTCTGGGAGTACACCACGAGAGTTGTGAAGCCAGATGTGGGATAAGGCGTGGTGGTAGGTCCAGCCTAACGAAGGGGGGACTCTACAGGCATGGGGCCGAGGCAGCAGGGCTGCCAGAGGGAAATGCGGGTCCGCCAACGGGGACAGTACCGCGGAAAATACATCACGGGGAGTTAGCCGGAAGAGGGAACTATGCCCGTGGAGCCCGACCCCAGTACAGAGCCCTGTGACTCGTATTGGGTCTAGCCGTGAGTTGCTCTGCTGAATTCGCGGGCCAGAAGTCTAAGAAGGAAAAACATCCAGGCAGCGACGCTCAGTGGCTGACCTGGGACACAAGGCGCACTGGTCACTTTAGTGAAGGGTGCAAGGTGCAAGCGGAACACCCGGTCGGTTGAGCCACGTTACCGGGTTCTACCGGCTCGGACCTGACAAATCACGGGAAGACTGACTCAACCCTTAGATTGTAAAATCTGGCAAAGGTAATTGGGTGTTGCCCAGCCTGCTGGATGTCTGCAAGGGAGACGCCATGGCTCAGTGCCCACGAGGATGCCACAAATCTAGTAGAGTGTGCTCGGACCTGCAGGGGGGCGGGCATGCCCTGGTTGTGATAGGCTAAGGCAATAGCATCAATGACCCAGTGGGCTAGCCTCTGTTTGGAGACGGCGTTCCCTTTCCGCCAACCGCCAAAGTAGACAAAGAGCTGCTAAGAACATCTAAAGCTCTGCGTGTGGTCCACATAGGTATGCAAAGCACGCACCGGACACAGAAACGAAAGGGCAGGATCTGCCTCCTCCGAGGCAGCGCTTACAGGTTCACGACCTGGTCCCTGAAAGGGGTCGTAGGAACTTTGGGCACGTAGCCCGGTCATGGTGTCAGGATAACGTGAGAAAGTGCCAGACCGAACTCCAGGCAGGTGTCGCTGACAGAGCACGCTTGCAGGTCTCCAACCCTCTTGATTGAGTCTAACGCGATCAGGAGGGCCGTCTTTAGGGAGAGGGCCTTGAGCTCGACTGAATCAAGTGGCTCGAATGGGGGTCTCTGAGAGGACCACTGAGAGATCCCAAGAGGGGAACGGGCTAGACCGGGGAGGATTCAGTCTCCGGGCGCCATTCAGGAACCTGATAATCAAGTCGTGCTTACCAAGGGACTTGCCATCTACTGTGTCGTGGTGGGCTGCGATAGCAGCTACATACACCTTCAAGGTGGAGGGGGACAGCCTCCCCTCCAGCCTCTCCTGCAGGAATAGAAGCACTGACTGAACTGTGCATCTCTGTTTGTCTTCAACTCGGGAAGAACACCAGTTCACGAACAAGCACCACTTTAGGGCGCCTCCACTCTCCAGCTGGGCAAAACCAGCATGTCCGCCATTGTGACAGCGTGTCCGCCATTGTGTTGCAGTTGCCAGTGATGTGAGTGGCGAGCCACGACTCAAGTCGCTGCTGACTCCAAAGGAACATTACTGCTGAATGTAAATTGCAATTCTGATTTTGTGGACCAAGAGTGCTACATAGCGGAGAATACAGCAGACAATGGTGATCTGACACACTCTGGAGGGACTGAACAGCATCACTTCACCACTGTGATCCAGACACCTGAATTCCCCGTAACATGCCAAAGGTACGCTTGGCTACACTGCACATTTGGATAAAGGCCAGGTTATATCATTCTTCTTCATCATTAGATCATTATTTGATACATTTTCTGCTGATATTCTCAACAGAAATGAACAATAACATCTCTTTTAAATAAAATACATTTTAATGCCTGCTTTTATCTGGCAGCGATAGTGCGATGTAAACTGATATCTGATGTTTCTGACGAGAAATAAATAATGTATAAACTAGTTAGTCCACTTGAGCCTTCTCCTATTCTGTCTGTCACTCATTCTCACCACTTCCAGTGCAACCATGTGGAAGGGCTACCCTCCCAAAAATATAGAGTTGCTGCACAATTGCTGCAAACTTGCCACTCATTTTTTTCACATGCAAATGAGTTTGCTATTTGCCAAATATGTTTGCTTGAAGTATTCAGATCTTCACCGGTAGTGGTGAACTTGCAGCAAACCTTTGGCAACAATAAAGAGTTTGCTGCAGAGCTCATTTGCATGCTAAAAATAATAAGTGGACAAATTTGCAGCACATTTGCAGCAAGTTTGTGGAAACTCTAGATTTTTGTGAAGCCATGTTTTTAGAACAATATATGCGTGACAAACTCAGAATCCAATGCTGCCTTGCAATGTAAACAACATGGTGGCACACATACGTGGCAATTGCATTCGCAATGGCATTTTATCTATCATAATAAATCATTATAAATGTAGAAAATCACATATGTTTGATAATATATAATCCGTCCTCCAGTGCATCTGCTATGAATTGTAAGGTGTAACACCCGTCACAGGAAGGAGGACAGGAAACAAGTATTCGCTGCAAGGTAAGCCTTTAATGCTCTTTTCTCTTCCAATCTCACAATAACGCACAAAATGTACTACAAGCGAACTGGGTTAGCTTGTCATCACTCTCTCCCCTGGAGGCCCTCTGGCTGCCCTTTTATGCCGCTCTCCTCGTGCTCACTGAAATTAGAGACAGGTGTTAGGCATAATTTAGCTCAGGTGTAAGCGCCCTTACCGCTTTCCTCTCCCGGACGGGCGCTTGACCACGCCCCCGCTGCCACATAAGGTAAACAATGTTTTGCCCGCATTAAAGAACTCATTCTGGGGGATTAGTCATTATAGAAAAAAAACACATGCAAAAGGGTTAAATACTCAAAACGGCAGTTCCAACGCTAAATCTCCCTTCCTAAACAAGATTGTGGGTAATTGTGTATGAGAAATGTTAGTTTGAGTATAGTTGAAATGACAGTTATCCTGGACATGCATCGACACCTAGTAGCATGGATGTAGCATTGCGCAAAAGCACATTCAACTGGTCGTCATATCATAACATAGCAGCCCCCATGTGGCGACATGCTCCGTGTAAAATAAAACAGCTTTTAATAGGTAACTGATAAGTTTGGAGTCTTCATTTCATGGAAGTGTTATTTGACTCAACACATTGTACAGTACAGCATCTAAAGATTGCCTAAGAATGCTGACTGTAAAATCGGCCTGATGTACACTGAGACACATGCATATACTGTAAAATAAAACAAGTAGCCCATGCTACTGTATACCCCTTCAATTTCAGTTGTCAGTCATCACAATGTAAAAGGCTTTAGATAAACACATCTTTCTATGTCACGCAGGATATCCGTCATGATTCCCAGACAGCCCGGATTCCAGACATAAAGCAGTGCAATTACTTTGTGGCATCATGTGCCTGTCTTTATTGAATGATTACTTACTACATCTGATTAGCCCCAAGGAAATAAAGTGCCATGCCTTCACAGAATGGCTTTCTTGCATGTGCTTTCCATTCAACCCATCAGCTGTTACCTTCTGGCATTATTTTTCTTCTCTGTGCGTTACATGAAAGGATTCATATCGACCACAACTTCTTCCTAAGTAGGTGCTTTATGTAGCAGCTAACGTATAGAGCAATGCTGACATTATGTTGTTCTGCTGAAAACAAGAGTTTCGAGGGAAGGAAAATTAAATGTAGCAAAATGTTTAATATTTCATACATAGTAAATACCAAATGCATACAACTTACAATTTACTCCAAAGCAGATGTAGTGAGGTCCAATGCACACAAGTTTTGAGTTTTAAACTAGCAGATGGAGTCCTAAAGAAGTTATCCTGGTTGGGGACATATTCATAAAAGCCTTTGGAACTTATGCACACATGTTACACCAAAGCAATGCATTTGCTCTGTTCCAAAACATAGTAAGCTGCTGCATCCAGTTCAAAGGAATAGTTCATCCAAAAATGAAAATCTGTCATCGGTTAATCACCCTCATGTTTTTTCAAACAAAAAGAGATGTAAGGCATAATTTTAGTCTCAGCCAGTTTTCGTTCATTGTATCTTTTTTTCCATACAGTGAAAGTGAATGTCTAAAGTGGACTATAAATATGTGTAATTAAAATGTACCCAATATTTGTGTTCATTGCATTTTTTTATGGAATGTAATTTAATGTCTCTAATGACATAAATTGGGAGTCAAGTTTACTTTATTTATCGCTATTTCGGTGCCATGCAGAGTTGCTGCCTATCAGTGCAGGCACTGGGCAGCGAGGCTGCTCACTAGAACAGATCTATTCAGAGGGCCTTTGATGACACTTCTTTTGGTTCATCCATTAATGAAGTGTCTTCATACATTCCTTCATTGCAGAAGCTGAGGACATGAGACATCTCTCGTTCTGGCACACCATATGCATCAATGAATATGTATGAAAATCTGTCAGCTGGTTAACAAGAATTACATATATGCAGGACAGGATGCCATAGGTCAGTAATTTGGGGTATGGAAATTGCTAACCTCTGTCTATGCAAGGACATATATTCTCTCAATGACTGTGGATTGTTTGCTAGCATGAAACCTATATTTTGAGACTTGGTTTAGATGTTATCAAGGGTGGAAAGAGAACTGAAAAATCATACTCAAGTAGAAGTACTGTTACTTCCCAAAAATGTAGTGTGAGTAGATTAAAAGTAGCTGTCCTAAAAACTACTCAAGTAAGAGTAAAAGAATAGCCCATTTAAAAGTACTCATGAGTACTGAGTATTGAGTACTCAGTTGCAAAACCTATACCGCATTAAAATGTAAACTGTATGCCAACTTTTAAAATACATCACTTATCTATGATAAACACTGCATGAATCTGATTACAAAAATAAAAAGGATATATGATAACCGAAATGAAAAGATTAAAAAGTTATTTTCAATACACTTATCACCGTTTTAAATCGTATTGTATGAAACAATTACATTAAAATCAGTTTATGTGTAGGGTCTACAATGCTGATAGAGCGTTATTGTTGTGCATCATTTATTGTGTTAAAATGTTCAAACAACGCAAGGAGTCCAAAAAATGCTAAAAAGCAGGATCACTTCATGATTTATTTCTTGTAATCATGTTGATTGATAAAAATAAAAGCAGGACAGGAAGTAGCTAGCACAGACGGTAGGAAAATAGCACAGTAAATGTGCAGTTACAGCACTTAAAATTCACTCAAGTAAAAATAAAAGTATACAATTTTTAAACTACTTAAAAAGTAAAATTCTTGGGGGAAAGTAGTTAATTACAATAACATGAGTATATTTTAATTTGTAACTTTACACCCCTGGCTGTTTTAGAGCACATAGGTTTTAAATTACCATGTAAAATCACAGACGCCATAGTTGATGCAGTTAAATCCAATACATCTATATTTTATTCCCTTAATTTACATAATTAAATATCCTTTATTAAATGATAATATGTGAAATAATAAAATATGTTGTAGAAAGTGTCAAAGAGTGGCTTGATGGTCATAAATAATCCAAATTAAAATCAACTATTCTTGAAATGTTTAACATCCAGCATTCATTTTTTATATTCAGGGACACTACATCTGTACCTGATAATACAGTATGTTCCAGAAAATACTTTCAAAATTACTGAAGGTTATAAATAGCACACAAGGCTTTGTAAAGATAGGTATCAACCTTTTTAAATGTATGATATACTAATAAGATGTCAATAATTAATTTTGTAGAAACTGTGAAGAATAAACCTACCAGCGCCTGATCCCACACTGTACTCCTTTAGTTCAAGGCCATAGTTTAATTTGAACTTAGCCTACCTCCAAACTGCATTTTCAAGCATGTGATGCCCCTCAAAAGCACTCTAGCAGCTGTCAGAGTGCAAACAACTCTAGTTGCTTAACTATTTATCAGCAGTCACATATGTCTAGCTTTGTACCCTGTGAAAACATGTGTCCCTAGGCATTCACAAGTCACTGGCAGGGCCACGGTCTCTCTGGTTAGTCCCACCTTTCATGACCTCAACATGCAAGGCCTTGGCTTCCATCACAGAAGAGTTCTCAATGCTAATGACTGCAACTACCTTGACAGTACCATCAAAACCCAATTTTTCTAGACAAACACACATATAAAGACCTATTTGTGAGAACCACTCATAGTCACAATGGTTTTTATACTAAATAATGATATTTACTACTGCACCATAAACCTAACCCTCACAGAAACCGGTTGACATTATTATATTTAAAGCAAAACATGATTCAGTCGATTTATGAACCTTTTCAAACGTCCTCAGACCAGTTCAAAACTCATTTATTTTTACGTGTTTCACAATATATGTGAGGATATTTCCAACCTACACAAGCACACATACTTACACTTAAAAAAACAAGAAATAGTGTTACATTGGTTTTTAAGACAATCAATTACAGTTTAATCATTCCCCTTTCCCCTGCAAACCTCCTTTATCTCTCTCCTCTTAAGCATTATATTAAACCCTTAATTATTCATTGGTAATGCCTGTCTTGCTGAAATATTGGTCATTGCCAAACTGAATGCATCAAACTACCTCCCCCTTTCTCTCTAAGGTTAATAGAGGAGCCCATACTCCCATTAGATTCACAAAACCTGGCACACCTCATACGTCAAAGTTCCCTTTAAGCGAGGGGAAAAGCAGTAAGTCTAAGCAGCCCTGTGAAACACAGTTTAGTGGCCAGTGTCCTTTCACAAGAGTGTTTGAAGCTAATTTACTTTTATGAGATGCTTTGAACCTGGAGCTAAATGGGTACATGCTCGATAATGTGGAGTTGGACAATGATTGAATGGGGAAGTTAAAGGAATAGTTCACCCAAATTCTGCTATGGTTTACACACTTTATGTTTTTCCTAACCCATTTGACTTTCATCCATGGAACACAAAAGAAAATAGAGTATAGTCAGAATGTTAGGTAATGACAGCCTCAGGGTTAAATAATGGTGAAGACATAAGTCATTCATCACCACACCATTTAACTCAAACTTGTACAGTATTAAAATTATAACAGTAGATAGCTGTGACAAGCATCTTTAAGCTCTGATAGGAAGATGAATTGGACACTTTTGGAAGAAATACTGTGGGATGCAATATTTGCTTTGCTAATATGCAGAGTTAACAAAAATGTCTTGGTTACTGTTGTAAACTCTGTTCCCTGATGGAGGGAACGAGACGTTGCATCGATGTAGTGACACTAGGGGTCGCTCTTGGGAGACCCAGACACTCTGATCTTTGAGAAAAGGCCAAAGGGAATTGGTGACGTATCTACTATGGGAACAGGCAGCACCAGGCCTTTTCCATCTTTTTTCCCCCCACAGAGTGACATTTTTTTCAGCTGGTGCCAAATGTATTCGCGTCGGTGAAGGTGTTCTTTCCCAGGAGGAAAAGACACAGCAGAGACCACATCCTGACTGAAGGGGAGGTTAACATGTGGCAATATGTCACATGGGCTTACAAGCCACACGTGGAAGAGGTGCTGTGTTAGGTCCTACCCGGAGGGGAGGAGCTCTTCAAACATGTCGACCGGTGGCAAAGGGAGCTCTGCCAAAGGAGACGTGGATCTACCGATAGGGAAACCATACCACGGAAAATACATCCAAGGGGGTTACCACAGGTAACCAGCACATGTGGATCACCTAACCCAGTACAGAACATCCTAGCACATGTACTGGTCCTGGCTACTAATTGCTCTGCCGAATTCGAAGCCACAGGCCTAGGGAGGAAGGACATCCAGGGTCAAGGACTCATTAACTCGCATGTGGGAACAAGCACACATCTTTCCCTCCCAGAGGGGTAAGGCTCTGTATGCAAGTGGTACACCTGGCCAGCTGCCCTGGATATTTACCTGTTAATACCTGACAACACTGTTATGCCAACACGATGGCATCCACAATCCAGTGGGCAAGTCTCTGTTTGGAGACAGCATTCCCTTTCAGCTGTCCGCCAAATCAGACAAAGAGCTGCTCAGCGTGTCTAAAGCTCTGCGAACGATCTAAGTAGATCCGCAAAGCATGCACTGGACACAGCAATGATAAGGCTAGGTCTGCCTCCTCCCGGGGCAGCGCTTGCAGGCTCACCACCTGATCCCTAAAAGGGGTCGTGGGAACCATGGCACATAGCCCGGCCGGGATCTCATGAACACATGAGAACACTCCGGACCGAACTCCAGGCAGGTGTCCCTGACAGAGAAGGCTTGCAGGTCCCCGACCCTCTTGATGGACATGACAGCTGTCAAGAGGGCAGACTTCAAATAGGCAGCCTTTAGCTCAACTGACTCTAGGGGCTCAAACAGGGCTTTCTGCAGGCCCAGGAGGAACAAGGATCCCATGAGGGAAAGAGGCGCTAGTGGCCACATACACCTTCAAGGTGGAGGTCCCTCCAGCCTCTCCTGCAGGAAGGAAACCACTGACCCGACTACGCATCTTTGGGGGTCTTCGCCTTGGGAGGAACACCAATTTGCGAACAAATGCAATTTCAAGGCATATAGCTGCCTTGTAGAGGGAGCCCTGGCCTGAATGACTGTGTCTACCACCGCTTGTGATTGGCCACTTAGATCTTCCATGTCCCATCCAGGGGCCAGACATGGAGGTTCCAGAGGTCTGGGTGCAGTTGCCAGAAGGTGCCCCATCCCTGAGAGAGGAGCGTGTCCACTGCACAGTTGATGTCACCCAGGATGTGAGTGGCCTGCAGCAACCTCTGTTGACTCCAGAGGAGGAGTGAGCATAAGCTGCCTTGGCAATTTATATACGCTACCATCACCGTGTTGTCCATCCGGACCAACACATGCTTGCCCTGCATCAACAGCAAAAGTCTCAGCCGGGCCAGCCAAGCCTGGAGGCATCTGTCGTAATCACAATATGCTTGGACACTTGTTGTAAGGGGACCCATGCTTGCAGAAATGCAAGGTCTGTCCAACGGCTGAACAAGTGGCTGCAGACCAGCGCGATGGCCACGCGATGTGTGCCGAGGCACCATGAGGTGCTCGAGCACCAGGTCCCTGTGCGCACACAGTAGATCTTGAGAGTGAGCTAGAATTAGCCAATCGTCGAGATAATTCAGGATGTGAATGCTCACTTCCCTTAACGGGGCAAGGGCTCCCTCCACGACTTTTGTGAAGATGTTGGGTGACAGGGACAGACCGAAGGGGAGGACCTTGTACTGGTATGCCCGGCCCTCAAAGGTGAACCACAGAAAGGGCCTGTGCCAAGTTAAACCGAGACGTGGAAGTACGCATCCTTCAGGTCTACCGCCGCAAACCAATCTTGATGCCGGATGCATGCCAAAATGCGGTTCTGGCCAGCTATGGTGACAAGTTGGAGAGCACGAGCCATGGCCCCAAGCTCCGGGAGAGGGGCACCAAGGGGACAATCGCTTCTGACATACCTGCAGGTGGGGCCTCGTGGCTGGGCTGAGCAGGAGACGCCATGTTGAGGAGCCTCGCTCGTGGCTGTGCTGAGGGGAACCTTGAAGCACTTACCTCCCACTGCACACCCACAATAGGACCAGTCAGCGATGGTAGAGGAGGGTTCCATCCTCGTAACTCATCACAACCGCCTGGCCATGGGTGTGAGTGTGCCGCGGCCAGGTGCGTGAAGGCGGGGGGCCCGCGTTCCTAGCGCCCTGGCCACAAGTGTATGGTGTCCAGCTGTAGTGATAATGACGGCTGTAAACACCAGCTGTGTGACCCAGAGTCTTTTTTTGAAAATGTGGGTACCGCAGCCCCTTGGGCATGCGGCGAAAACAAAACAAAAGGGAACACAAGATTCTCCATTGGGGGATTTTCCTGGACCACCAATTGGAAAGCCACTCCAGCGGGGAGTGGCTGGACTGGCTTTCCGCCGAATGAAGGAAAGCCATGACCGCAAAGTTGCCATGGTAATGTTCTCACAGTGAGAACACAAACCATCCACAGAAGCTGCCTCAACGTGACTATGGCCCAGACACATGAGGCAGCACTCATGTCCATCAGAGGCAGAGATAGCGACCGTATCCAGGAATTACACACAAATGGACAGGCATCTTTAAAAAGATGCTGTCCATCAGTGCGCACTCTTTTACACAAATTCATACATGTACAGAGACCGGACGAAAAAAGACATAGCTAGGTGGAAAGTGAATGAGGAAGTTGGACTACCTGGTAAATTCTGAAAATATGCGCGTCTACTTGATTCCAGCTATTGGTTGCAATTTACTATGAACCAAGTCGTAGAAGCCCCTCCTCCTGTCCTTTTCCGGAAGAGAAGGGGGAATACTCGCGGGTTTGCATTACTCGAGCGAACGCAAATTTAAACACACATTTATAAGCCAGCGGTCAATCTCGCGCGAGCAATGTGAGGCGAAATTTTTCTTTGCATTGTATGTGAACGCACCTTTATTCTGACAGGTAAATGTTTGCCCTAAATAGTGAAAACATTTTAATTACTCAAGGCAAATCCAAACCCATAGCAAACCCAACTTGTGCATTCCATTCTATTATTTTCAGGTTTGATTTTAACATTCCTGTAAGCATAACTAACAGCACATTTCTTAATCAATACAGTTCACTCCACATTATTGTACCAGGTCTCAGTATCCTTTCCATATTTTCATACTCATTAAAAATAGGATGTCATAAAGGAAACCCCCACCTAGGGATAAAAATAAAAAAAATCCACTTCTCTCATAGATCATATGTTTGTTATTAGTTAAAGATTCTTGAAGTCCAACAGCACAATCTGTGGTGAAATTTCTGACCTTCAGAACACAGCTGACTGTGGCTCGGTGACAAAATATCAGCTTTTCAGCAAAAAGGAGGTGGAGAAGCAGGTGGGATTTTGGGTAATACGGACAACGCGTGTCACTTCTATCATCTTGATGAAAGATTATACATATTTTATTATACATACAAGTTCCTCTGATCTGATCTCTTAAAAGGAGAGATTTCACCCCAAACTTTTAATGCTGTCACCATTTACTCACCATCATGTTGTTCCAAACATCCATTACTTTTTTCTTCCATGAAAGACAAAATGAAACATTAGGAAGAAAGTTAGGGACTAACTGCTTCAATCATTCAATTTCATTGTATTTTTTTTCTCCATAAAATGAAAGTGAATGTCGACTGAGGATGTCATCTTTTTTGTCCTTTTTGAAGCTTGCTAGCCCTGGTACCTTATCTACTTTCATTGTATGGAAGAGAGCAGCCTAGACATTCTGCTAAATTTCTCCTTTAGTCTTCCGTCGAAAAAAGTAAGTCATACAGGTTTATTTTCATTTTTGAGTGAACTAAGCTTTTAACCCAAACTTTCACACAATTCATAATAGAAGGCTACAATACTATAAAATAAAATTTTCCTCTTAATATTTTGATTGGTAAATAAAGAACTGTACAGAGATAAATGACTTCACACTGTATTAAGCAAGATGTATTGTTCTATTAAAAAACTGTGAAAAGAGGTCCAGTATTTCAATATAGTATTTACTATCACTCAGTGGTGTTCAGTTAGTGTCTTTATCTTTATAGACAGTACATTCCATGTTAGCCTTCTCATCTTTATATATTGCAGATATGTTCTCACATTATACAGCAGGATAAAGTATTTTTTACTCAGCAAATGATTCACCATTGGGCTACTTATGACATAATAATATACCATTTCCTCTGTATTCAGTTTCTCTGGCACCCATAATGTAAATTAGCTTTCTTATGTAACCTCATAACCACTTGATGGGTGCATCTCTTAATTCTGCATTGATATCATTCATTTTCTCTTTCATTCACCCCCAATTTTGATTCCTATTCTAGCAATTTATCTCAACTGGCTCAGCCCCATTTTCTAAGCTCAAATATTAATTTACTGTCTCTCCTTATTTAAATAATCACTTGCATGTCAGAACACATTATGGTTCTCTATTGGATGGTGAATATTAAACCATACATCAATATTTAACAATTTATAATGCACCAAATGAGAATTTCAGCAGTTGTGTTATTATTGACCTTTGGCAAATTTATAATTATTTAACATGTTAAAATAAGGAGAAAGCCATTATCATTATTGTGTTTTGAAAAATAGGGCTAGAAATGCCTTTCAGGTGAATATTGTGCTGGTAAATGTACAGAATTGCTAATTTTCTGTGTCCTAGTGGCACCAAACAGATTTTTTTCAAGACAGTTCCATATTGTTTGGTTAAACATGTTGTCTCACCCCCAAACTCACGGCATTGGTTGAGTGGAGAGGTTAACGTGTTGAACAGCTTAAACCAAAGTCTCATGGATTGGCTGGTTAGCCTGGGCCAGTTTGTCCCTGCTATTAGATGTCAACTACAAACATCATCATGTTTGTAAATTTAATGTGTTCATTCCAAATTCTTTTTCAAGTGCCATTATGTACATTTACATTTACATTTATGCATTTGGCAGACGCTTTTATCCAAAGCGACTTACAGTGCACTTATTACAGGGACAATTCCCCCGGAGCGTGCCTTGCACACAATGGTGGTGGCTGTATGGATCGAACCAGTAACCGTCTGATTACCAGTTATGTGCTTTATCCCACTACGCCACCATCTCTCCAACATTATTTAGTTTATGGTGTGTCTTTGATGTCATATCCCTTTTGATCTCTGGAAATCAAAACTGCGAAATACTATATTTACACAGAATTGAATCAATGCTGATTTGCTCTCAGTATTATCCTAGTTAGGTTTAGGGTTTGTGTCAGGAGTAAATTAATGTTATTACTATTAACATGTTTCTGAAAATTGGACAAGAGGATCATTCCAATCCCATCACACCTGCCCAGGGACTACAGTTGAAAATTTGCTGTAATAGCTAAATTGGCACATATACAGAAAAGTTTATTGATGTGCACTGTCCCTGTAAATCTAAATGTAATAAATAAAGAATAAATACATTTATTCAAAGAAGTAAGAGATAGAATGCTCTTTTGGTGTCAGTACAGTTGGTCTCACGTCGCTATCCAATTTAATCTGTTGGGGGATTGATTTAAGGATAGGTATTGGAGGAGTGGTAGGCATAGTCCGATAGCTTGTAGTGAAAAGAATCAGGTGTCAAGCTGCGGGGGATGGCAAAAAGTATGTTTCTCTATGGATGTCCATTTAAAAGCCTGATATTCTGAATAAACAACTTTTTTGCAAGCAACATATAAACCTTAAATGTTTAATTACATTATAATCAATGCTAATTACTTTTTTTTTTTTTTTTTGTACAGCTCTTACAAGTGTAATTTGAAATCTGTTGCCTTTGACATAACAGATCATGCACTAACAGGATAGTTGCTGGTGAATGGCTTGGGATTTTGAGCAGTCTTGTGATTCCATCAGCCAGTCAGTGTTGTTTTGACATAATTTTCCAATGGCTCCAGTGCCAGGTTATAATACAACCCCAATTCCAAAACAGTAAGGCAGTAAGGCATAAAAAGAAATGGAGTGATTTGTCAATTATATTCAACATTTGCTATATTGAAAGCACTAGAACTATACATTATATTATGTTTTTCCTTGTTAATTTCATTGTATGTTTTTTTAAACGTATAGTAATTTCAAATCAGATGATTGCAAATCAGAATTGCAAACTGTGACGTCTGAGGGATTAGAGATCATGCGCATTCAGAAATGGTTTTCATCTTGCCCTTTAGGCACCGAGATTTGACCATATTCCTTGAATCTTTTAACTATATTATGCACTGTAGAGGACGAAATGCCGAAAATCTTTCCAATTTGTCTTTCCAACATTGTTTTTCCAACATTGTCTAGGCTGTTTTAGAGGCTCCTTATACAGTATACAGTATTATGACAAAATTGCCTCACCTGTTTAACATCTGCTGTTTCACATTGCCTTGTTATTTCAACTCATCAAATTATTGTTAGTATTAAATTACCTTGTCTCAGCTTTTTTGGAGCTTGTTGCAATCATCTGATTTAAAATGACTATATATTTTCAATAAAACTATGACATTCTCAAAGTAAAATCTCATAAAATGATTAGTTGTAGTACTTTCAATATATTAAAGGGTGAATATAATTTAAAGATCACTCCTTTATGTTTTTATTAAAAATTTTCATATGGAATTTTTGGAATTGGGGTTTTAGTCTTGTAACATTTTATTTTCTGGCTTTCATTTTTAGTTTAGTTTTAGTTCATTTTAATAGTGTGTAAATAGTTTTTATTTAGAGTTTAATAAAGCAAAGAAGTGATACAGTGCTAAAAACGTCGATCCATGGAGAGAAAAACATGCATTATTGGCATTACTTCTGTAACGAACACAAGTTGAGACAGTCACAACGTTGGATGAAAACCGCTTTATTAAATAAAAAGCAGTCCAGACAAACGTACACACAAGGGGCAAATCCAATGAAGAATAGTCGGGGTAGCGTAGGGTCAAAAGCCGGGGAATCAAAGATAAACAGGATGAATAACAAGAGGGGACTAGAGGGAGCAAAACACAGGGGAACAAGAAGAGTTGGCAAGCTAAGAGGAAGACAAGAGGAGTTCAGAACTAGGCGAGACTAGCGGGGGGCAAAGCACGGGAAACTAAATACACACAATAACCAACCCCCGTGAAACGGAAGTGCTGGGTATTTATAGGGGAAGGTGCAGGTGTGAACAATGAAGGTGAAGAGACGAGTGCAGGTGAATCTAATGTGTGGGGATAGGAAGCGCGTGAGTGCAAGTGGTCATAATGTTCAGGCTGAAGAGCCGAGTGCGCCAGAGGGGGGGGAGATCGTTTACGAGCGAGAGCTCGTAAAAGCAAAACTGGGCGTGGAAGCCCGATGGAGGAAAAAGAGCGTTCGCGCTCAGGGGGGCGGAGCGAGGGAGCGGGAAGCGAGTGCCTGTGTGCGAGACGGGAGATAGTGTGCGTGTGTGAGGAAGCTGAGATGGGGCAGAGGAAAGGGGTTCGTGACAACTTCATGGCTGGACCAGTATGTAACACATGAAGTCCCCCAAAACAAAATTGTTTTAAAACGACGTTGCGCTTACTATAAATGCCAACTTTGTACTTTTTTCTCCTGGACGAACTAAAGCACCCTAGGTGAACAAAGATTTATACTATGTGCAACATCGTTTTAAAATTAGATATTTTAGGGGTATGTCACAATGTTGCACATACTGTTTCAGCCACAAGTAAAGCCAATACTACAGGTTTCACTTTTAGCACAGCGTTGCTTCTTTATGAAACTTGTAGTAGCCCCTTCCACTTTTAAAAATTCCTCTCTCTACTCATTTGTCATGGCTGCGCTATCTTTTTAGAATTTGTGTTGCAAATCTTGCTTTTTTTGCAAAACATTATACTTCTGTATAATATCTGAGAGACGGGCTTCAAAGTTATCTATTTTAATGACAGTAAACTTAGTAAACACTCCTCAGCTGGCACGCACAATCGTAAATAAAAAATGTCACATCCAAACCACACTCAAACCACACACAACCAGTTTTAACCAATCATCAACACTCTTCGAACAGTTCTCTGAGGTCAAGAATTTAAGAGATGTGCACGGACAAGAGAAATATCACGAAATGAACACATTAGCAGAACATAAACGTAATTTGCATTTCATCATCATTTGTAGGCGAACTAAGCAAAGCTTGTTTGCACAATAAGTATAAATTAGCCTATAGTACACTGTAAATCAGGTTTAAGAAAAACACAGAGAAATATGTCTGGAGAGATTTTTTTAAATCTGATAATCCAACAATGATTGAAAAACAAAAACTAAACTCCATTATTCTATTTAGATCCCCTTCTGTCACTCACTCGACGTTGTGTCAATATAGTGACACTAGGGGTAGATCCTTAGAGCCCAGATCACGCAGATCTTTGGGAAAAGGCCAATGAGAATTGGCGAGTGGAATTTGTATGCCACTCCCCCGGACATACTACAAAAGGGAGCTGGAAAGCAGGATTCAATCAGATTTTTTTTCCGGAGCTGAACGGTTGTACTATCAGTGAGCTGAATACTACTGCTGTTCCATTCACCTCTACATAAGAGTATGCTGTTGGATATATGGCGCATTCTAGAGGATTTCTCTCCTTCTGCACATCAACTGCAGATTCGCCACTGAGTGCTTTGACAGTGCTACTGAAGAGTATATTATCTGCTAAAAGAATATAATTCTTGAAAGAGCTCACACATTGACATTGAATGTCTTTTTAAAGATGCCATTCCGTCCTTGTGTGATTCCTGGGTGCGATCGTTATCTCTCTGCCTCTGACAGCCAAGGGCGCTGCCTCACGTGTCTGGGCAGCAATCACACTGAGGCAGTGTTTGTGAATGGCTCATGTTCTCATTGCGAGAATATGACCATGGCAACGTTGCGGTCGCAGATTTCCTTTTTCTACCGGGGGTAAGCCACTCCAGCCGCCCAGAGCGCATTGGCGATGTTGGACGCTGAGGACTTGACTGGGCTGCCACCTTCGTGTATGCCTGCCCAGTCTGAGGCCTATGCATAGCTGACCACCATGCTTGCCTGGGCCGCCATGAGTATCTGGACTGGAACCCTCCAACCTCCCCTGAGTGCTCGTGGCTCAATGATTGGTTCCTTCCTTCCTGGAGGTGCATGACGAACTCACAAGATCATGGAGGGCACATTTCGCTGCCCAAAACAGACTTCCGGGTTCATCTGCTCTCACTACCCTCAACGACGAAAGAATAGGAAAGGAAAAAAACACCTTCCCCTATGCGTATGATATCGCTAGATGGTCCCAGCCGAATCTAATACACTGTGGAGAGAAAACATGAGAGAAAAGGCCGCAACTGACACGGCCTGCTCCCATGCTAGTTTTGTTGCTTCACCCCCTCAGGGATGTGGGGAACTACATTACATCTTTTGGGGTGTTGGTGGAGGTTACGTGCAGTCTGATGCACCTGCTATTACGCACGCAGCAGCTTGTTTGCACCTGCATCGGCATGATGGAGGGAATGAGATGTTGTGTCCCTCTTGCCACAATGCTGTACTAGCCGCTGAAATGGCCGGGCCGTGTCTCAGCTCCTTTGCACAAAACCTGAATGAATCCGGCATTCCAGCTCCCTTTTATACCCATATGTCCGGCGGAGTGGCATGTAAATTCACTCGCCCATTCTCATTGGCCTTTTCTCAAAGATCTGAGGTGATTGGGGCTCTCAAGATTGACCCCTAGTGTTACAACATCGACACAACGTCTCGTTCCCTCCATCAGGGAACAGAGTTTACGATAGAAACCGACACGTTTCAGTTTAGGTTTCGTTTTTATTTAAACTCCCTTTTTTCAGTTAACTGCTAGTTTTCGTCTTCGTAATTGTTAACAATAATAACCTTGCTCCAGAGTGATTAGAATCAAGGCATTTAAAAAAAAACTGAAACTGAGTGCCCATGAACAAAGATGACAGTATACAGTTTGCATATTCCAGAGGGTCACACTCAATTCGAGCAACCGCACAGCAAACAACACAGCAATATTAAAAGTTACAAATTACATACTTTTTTGTCTCTGCATAGTCCATAAGAATTTGTGTGCATTTTACAAATATTGTAAAAAGAAAGTCTGCAACATGCCTCATTTTAGATTGTGGTCTGCTCATAAAGCTGTTTCAAAGATGCTTCTTACTGCATTCACAGTTCATTAGAGCAAACATATTCTCAACTACCCTCAGTTTGATCGCACTAATAGGTTTCATTCTTTGCCATGACCTACACTCTCTCCGTCTAGTTTGCGACTGTTTTCAACAACAATATGGATGTTACTGAGTACAGCTGTTTTTCCACCTGAGCTCCCTCTGTCTTTTATGAGTGAGAGAGCAGAATAACAACTCTCCTATCAACGTCCCACAAGCTTCACTCAGGCTTCAAGATGATCTCTATGTTCAATCTGAGGGGGCCCTTGGCCTCGGGTGTTTACCTGAGGGATAGAAACCTTATCAGCTGTTACTGAGTTAGCACTCTGTTGCCACTGGGGAGACCACACAGGTGAGCCTGATTATCTCTCAGTGGAGGTGAGGTCAAGGAAAGCCAGATCACGTTACCTTTAGTAGAGAGTGAAGAACAAAAGAGTTTGGTCTATAGCAAATGAGAGTCACTCTCAATTAATGAGGGAGTATTAGTCAGATGCCAAGAGGCGTTCCAATTTTTGGAAAAGAACCAGCATGATACCTGCCCTTGTCCTAATTGGCAAACGTGTTTCAGGGTAATCCAGTCAGGGCTGTAGCACAGCAGTGAGTCCTAAGCTCCATTCGACGTCATAAGACCCACAAAAGAGGAGATAAAGTGGGCCTAAATCCCTGCTTTAATCCAATTAGAAAGCTTTCTACAGCCCAAAACAGAGGTTCATCCTCTCTAAATGCAAAAGTTACTTTGTAAACCTACTGGCACAGGGAAAGTTTTCTCATAATAAGCACTGCAAAAACTTGGAACTTTTTAAGATTATAAATTAGGGCCATTTTTTTAACAGACTATTTTGTAACATGATTGCTCTTGATATATTAAATTTTTTATTTCTATAACATTTTATTATATTGTACAACCACATACTGTTTTTGAGATTGGTCTTAAATTAGCATGAAATGTATACAATCTACTGTAAATGCATCTCCTACTAAAAGTCAACACGAAATCATATCTTGACCCTATTTGCTTTCTAAATACACATTCCTTGACTTATTGTGCACTATTTACCAATGCTCTTTACTCCAGATAATGTTTTTTCAAAGTTTCAGCAACATCCCTGACAAAAATTAACCACAGATAATTTTCACATGCAAATGAAATTTGCAGCAAACTTGCGGCAAATTGTCCATTGATGCCAAAGGTTTGCTGGAGGTTCACCACTTCGGGTGAAGAGCTGCAAAATTCTGGCAAACATTTGTGGCGAATCAAAAGCTCATTTGTATGGGAAAATAACATGCTGCAAATGTGCAGCAAGTTTGCGGCTAGTTTAGATTTTTTTGTAAGGGATTTTTTTATCAAATATTTTGAACTTGCTTTGCTTCTCAAAAGATTTTCCAGTAAAGGCCTTTGTACACCAAGGCTATGCAAATGACCATTCTTAGCACATTCATGCCTTTACAATAGGTTGCGCTAATCCACAAACAATTTTTATATTTTTACAGTATGAATTAATCTTAGTAAATGTTAGTTTATAAAAATACAATTGTTCATTGTTTGTTCATATTGCTTTATATTAACACATATACCTTTTAATTAAAAAAAATTATTATTGTTGTAGCCAAGTGGAGAAATTTTAAGACATTTAAGTTGTCATAAATTAGATGTGGCCCCTATAAGGACCAGAGTTTTGCAACATCTGCTCTCTGGTACTCTCTTGTGATAGAGACTTGAGAAAATACATTGTGCAAGAGAGCTCCCGGTTTTGTTCATCGTTTGAGAATTCTTGGGTAAATATCACATTTCACACAAAATGCTTATAAATTGTATGAAATATGTGTTCAGAAGAGTTGTATGTAAAAAGTGAGTGTTGGTCATAGATAATTTTTGAAGGATGAATATGGATTGCATGTGTGGAATTTGACCACATTTTGGTGCACATGCAAGAACTGGATGTGTAATTTTAGAATTAATCATATCTCATTTTATGATTTATAGTCCAGAATAATTTCCAATTAGGTGAACATTTGTAATGAGAATTGTTAAAAATGCATATAATGCTTTGAGTGATTTAAGCAAGTACTTAACTGAATAAAATGCTGTGAATTATATAAGCATGTATTAAATATGTGTATGTGTAAGTAAACTGTATGTTTAAGCGAATGCCCTGTTTGTATTTTTATTTGACATTAGCTTCTATCATTTCACTCCTGTTCACTCACCTCTACTGACTGCGAGAACATGATCACGGCAACGTTGCGGTCGCGGCTCTCCTTCCTGAAGGTGAAAGCCACTTCAGCTGCCCCCCCATGTCGCTCCTTCTTCCCAGATGGTACCAAGACCACTCTGTCCCCCGGTGGAGGGCCGGGAGGAGAATCCTTGTTTTCCTAAAACTCTACAGTCCCGGTTCCCCGAACCCAGCTCCCTCGGCTCTGGCCCCACGACTGCTCAGCCCAGGCAGACCAGCGCTGAAGAGTTCTGAAGACGCCTCCTTAGGACCTTTTCCTCAGTCTCTAACCCGCCCCCTGCCGGGTGCACAGAGCAAGGTAAGTGCTTTGAGTCTTTTCTCAGCACCCAAGCCTCGGGATCCTCTTTTGCCTCCCGACGCATTATTACCTGCCCCCCCCCGCCGCGGAGCCCCGGCCGGTACGTCAAAAACGATTGTCCCTTTAGTGTCCCTCGCACGGAGTTTGGATGCGTGGCTCTCACTTCCCAATCCGTCGTGCTGGTTGGCTAGGACCATCCGACTCAGCTACGCGATTCAGTTTGCCTGGCTCCCGCCTCGTTTCAGCGGTATTCGCGCCACTCATTTGCACGTCCAACAAGCCAGTGTCTTACGAGCAGAGATCTCCACCCTGCTCCTCAAAGATGCGATAGAGTCTACAGCCCTTACTGCATCGTACCCAAGAAAAGCGGCAGGTTGCGACCAATCTTGGACCTGCGAGTTCCCAACCGGGCTTTGTACAGACTCCCATTCAAAATGCTCATGCAGAAACAGATTCTCACCTGTTTTCGACAGCTAGATTGGTTCACGGTGGTAGACCTGAAGGACGCGTACTTCCACGTCTCCATTCTGCCGTGACACCGACCCTTCTTACGGTTCGCGTTCGATGGCCAGGCGTATCAGTACAAGGTCCTCCCCTTCGGCCTGTCCCTGTCCCCTCGCGTCTTAACGAAGGTCGCAGGGACTGCTCTTGCCGCTCTCAGCGGTTCCTCTAAAACAATTCCAGAGGCTCCTGGGGCATATGGCATCCTCAGCCGTGGTCGCGCCGATCAGGTTGATGCATATGAGACCACTAAAGCACTGGCTACAGACGTGAGTCCCGAGATGGGCATGGTGCCATGGCACATGCCATGGGACAATTACCCCCTCCTGCCATCAGACTTTCAACCCTTGGGCAGACCTCTGCTTTCTGCTGACCGGAGTCTTCCTGCAGCAGGTGTCAAGACGTGTCGTGCAACGGGCTCGCTGCAGCTGGCCCCTGGAAAGGACCTCGGCACCGTTGGCAAATCGATGATGGCTGTAATTCTTGCCCTACAGAAGTTTCTCCCACTAATCCAAGGCAAGCACGTCTTGATCCGTTCAGACAGCTACATCACGGTAGCATACATAAATCGCCAGGCCGGCGTGTGCTCTCGTCATATGTTACAATTCGCCCGCCATCTCCTCCTTTGGAGCCAGCCACGACTCAAGTCACTGCTCGCCACTCACATCCCTGCAACTGCAACACGATGGCGGACGTGCTGTCTCGACAGGTTTCCCCCTACTGGCCCACCCACACCTGGTTCTCGGATCTCAGGCTCCTCGCGACAGCCCCTCCCTGGAAAATTCCCCTGAGGAAGGACCTTCTTTCTCAGGGACGGGGCACCCTCTGGCATCCACACCCAGACTTCTGGAACCTCCACGTCTGGCCCCTGGACTTCCACAAGGCAACTCTATGCCATAAAGTGGCACTTGTTCGCAAATTGGTGTTCTTCCCGAGTTCAGTTCAGTCAGTGCTTCTATTCCTGCAGGGGAGGCTGGAGGGGAGGCTGTCCCCCTCCACCTTGAAGGTGTATGTAGCTGCTATCGCAGCCCACCAGGACGCAGTAGATTGCAAGTCCCTTGGTAAGCACGACTTGATTATCAGGTTCCTGAATGGCGCCCGGAGACAGAATCCTCCCCGGCCTAGCCTGTTCCCCTCTTGGGATCCCTCAGTGGTCCTCTCAGGTCTTCAGAGGCCCCGCTTTGAGCCGCTTGATTCAGTCGAGCATAAGGCCTTCTCCCTGAAGACGGCCCTCCTGATCGCGTTAGCCTCCATCAAGAGGGTTGGAGACCTGCAAGCGTTCTCTGTCAGCGACACCTGTCTGGAGTTCGGTCCGGCGCTTTCTCACATTATCCTGAGACCCCGACCGGGCTACGTGCCCAAGGTTCCTACAGCCCCTTTCAGGGACCAGGTCGTGAACCTGCAAGCACTGCCTCGGGAGGAGGCAAACCCAGCCCTTTCATTGCTGTGTCCGGTGCGTGCTTTGTGTACCTATGTGGACCACACGCAGAGCTTTAGATGTTCTGAGCAGCTCTTTGTCTGCTTTGGCGGATGGCGGAAAGGGAAGGTTAGCAGCGGGCTGGGCAACACCCAATACCTTTGCCAGGTTTTACAATCTGAGGTTTGAGTCGGTCTCGTCCCGTGTTTTGTCAGGTCCGAGCCAGTAGAACTCGTAACGTGGCACAACCGACCGGGTGTTCCGCTTGCACCTTGCGCCCTTAACCAAGTTTATCCAGTGTTCCTTCTGTCCCAGGTCAGCCACTGAGCATCGCTGCCTGGATGTTTCTCCTCCCTAGCCCGCTGGCCTGCGAATTCAGTGGAGCAATTCGCTGCCAGACCCACTACGGTCTCAAATACTCTTTACTAGGGTCGGGCTCCTCGGGCATAGTTCCTTCTTCAGGTTAACTCCCTGTAGTGATGTAAAACTAAGGTTTGTATGCAAAAAAAAAAAAAAAAAAAAGAGTTGGGGAGGAGAGCCGGCTCAGGCACTCTATTAATGACCTACTTACATTATGGTTGAGAACATCAGTTCATTAAAAGGTCATTAATAAATATCTATATACAGGCTACTGAAAGTCTACTGAATGTTTGTTGAAACATTGTTTACTAGCTATAGCAAGCCAGTTAATTATTCACTTATAGTCAGTTAAATAGTCACTTATAGTCAGTTAAATATCTATTTTGGACCATCAAAATAAAGTGTTACCATTAAATGTTATACAATTATTGTTAATTGTTATTTTGTGCTAACTAATGTAGTTAACTAATGTTACCATTGTACAGACATTCTTTTTTGGCTAATGTCACCAAGGGTGTGTATGTTATATTTAATGTTAACCAATATTCAATGTATCTATTTAAGGTACTGTTCTAGGTTTTCTAGTTAAAAAAAAAAACCTGTTTTTGTAATGAGCAAAAGTGAGAACAAACAGACCCAACAGCAGAGGAAGAGTTCAAAGAATTTATTAACAGAAATAATGAGCAGTCACTGGGATGAGAAACAGATTTGTAGAATCCTCTGCTGAAGGTCAGTGAGGTGCAGAACAACGCCTAGCAGAGATGGGTGATCTTAATGCCTACACGCAGGCAGAGTCGATGTATACTCCGTGGAAGACCAGCTGACACACAGCAAAACTGGAAGGCAACCACACACCCAACACGTGGACAACCAACAGATACATGACACAGGACCAACACGGCAGAGAGAGTGAGGTTTGTTCTCAACATCAAACAACAATGCTCAAAAACTAAGCATTAAACATTAAAGGCAACATTAAACATTCAACATCTAACTACATTTAACAATCCAGAAAAGGAAATTACATGAGGGTATTAACCCTCTGGGGTCTGAGGGTGTTTTGGGCCCTGGAGAAATTTTGACATATGTGCTTTTTTCAGTTGCTTAAAAACATATTAATGCCTAAAGTCTTATAACACTGTATTCAGCACAAACTCCATGGCTGTGAGTGCTGATGGATGAGGCTTCAGGAGCTGACTCATTGACCGTGGCAAGCATGGGTGCTGGCAGTGGCAGGGAAACAGCCTCAGTGACCGTGGGCACAGGCAGAAGCTAGAGAACGGCCTTTGTGGCCATGGAGTCTGACAGCAGCAAGGGAACGGCCTCCGTGGCTGTGAAGCTGTCAGCGACTGAGGAGCAGGTGTCTGCCTCCTATGGGTGATAGGTTTGTCACACTGCAGCAGGGCCGGATCGAATGCTAGGCAGAGCTCCATGGCGAATGCTAAGAATGATATGCAACAAGCACGTCCATTGTCCCACATGTTGGTTCCCCAAGCTGCGGCGAGGCACCGGATGAAGTAAGCCACCTTTATTCTCTGACGGGAAAGCAGAGGGCTGTGACAAGGAATGCGCAGCAGGATTCAGCCTCACCTGAATATGGGACTGGAGGGCCAGCATCAGGAGATAGGTAAAGCTGCTGAACAAAGGAGGTAAGCTTGGCAAGCTGCAAAGCCATTATCTCCAAATCCCGGTTTGAGGCAGCGATTTGATCCTACTGACATCCCAGCAAGACTCTCTGAGAGAGAGGGCAGAGCAAAGAGTGGATTCCTCCGCTGGGTCCATATTGGGCTGGATTGTTCTGTAATGAGTGATAGTGAGAACAAACAGACCCAAGGGCAGAGGAACAGTATAAAGGATTTATAAACAGCAATGATGTGCAGTCACTGGGTTGAGGAACAGATTCGTAGAATCCTATGTTGAAGCTCAGTGAAGTGCAGAACAACGCTCCGCAGAGATGGGCGATCTTAACTCCCAACACGCGGGCACGAGGTATTCTAAGTGAAAGACCAGCTGACATGCAGCAAAACTGGAAGGCAACCACACACCCGACATTTAGGCAACCAACAGATACACGGGACAGGATCAACAAGGCAGAGGAGTGAGGATAGTACTCAACATCAAACAACAATGCTTAAAAACTCTTGATCAACATTCCGATGAAAAAATCAGGGTTCCCATGAAAACGTTGATTCCACGAGCCAGCAACACCTGAAACACATGAAGGCAAAAAACAGAACAGAACAAAACAAACAGGAAAAGATGATGCCTCGGTCCTCGTCAGACAATCACTGGAGAGCACATGGCGGTAACTTGCTCACGACGGTCACTAACAACCAGACCTGTGCGCTCACACAAAGAACGTACATGAAACACAAGACAGATAATGCCACGGTGCTGTCAGGCAGAAACCCAACCTGACAAGGTAACTGGACCGTGACAGTTTCACTGAAATACGTCATATTACAGAAGTAAAATTTTCATGACTACAAATTTTTGTAAATGTTCAATTATGGTTTGCCTAAGCGACCTGATATGCCAACATAATGTTTCACGAGCATGGCCTTGCTTATTTTGTCAACCTTATAAGCATTTAGAATTGAATCAAGGTTTTAAAAGTGAAGTAAAAGAAGATTGTATAGAGTGCAATACAATTATAATAGTATAATACAATTAAAAAAAAAGAAACATTTTTAGCATTAGAGTTTAACGTCCATTGTTTGGGAGACTTGGATTTAGTTTCAACACATTCACCCAGTGAGCCCCATGAAGGTGGTCAAACAATGAAATTAAATCAGAGCTTACAGCTTTTCCAGCTAACCACACAAAAAATAATTTCACAAATATTTCAGTAAAAGTTCAGATCTATGAATATTAAAACAGCAGATGATCCTTTTAATATTTAATATAAATCCACCTTAATAATGCAAAATGAATATTAGACTTTTTGTGCCTATGGATGTTCTCTTTTTTATGTGTATTCTGCACATGTATGCATACAGTAACTGCATCCCAAAGAACATTAAGTGTCATTCACTGAGGGTTATAGTTTGACAGCCCTTTTAATCACTGCATAAAATTATTATTTCATGGCCTGTAAAGAAGGCAACACTTTTTTGATGAAATTCCTGTTTTTCCTAAGCTCCTGTTAAACAACTTGGAGAGGAGTGGAAGATATTGTTCTAATTCTTGAATTCATGTCAGTCTGAACCCCCCCCAAACTCCCCCCAAAATTGTGCACCCTAGACATACCCTTATTTTGTGTGTAGTATTGTGTTGGTTGAACTAATGTAGTGTTAATTGTTTAGCTTTCTTACTTTCTAACTTTGTTTATTTCTTATTTGTAATTGCACAGAACCAATAACTATTGTCATTAGTGAAAGTGTTAATGTTGAATA
Organism: Xyrauchen texanus; assembly: GCF_025860055.1. Classification (NCBI taxonomy): domain Eukaryota; kingdom Metazoa; phylum Chordata; class Actinopteri; order Cypriniformes; family Catostomidae; genus Xyrauchen; species Xyrauchen texanus. The sequence continues at coordinate 26,336,949 of NC_068297.1, read as the reverse complement.
TCTCAATTACATGTTCACAAAACAAAGGCTGTAATTTTCTGCATTTCATCACTTAAAAAAAAAACATAATTTTTTTAATGTTATGTTGACACAAAGGCCAATTAAATCTAAAGTTTTGTAATTATTTCATTGCAATTTCCAGTTAAGATCAATTTGTCTGTTTTCAAGATAAAGCACTGTAGGCTTGTTACAACAAATGAGACAAGTCTATGAATACTAAAAGTAATTTGTGGAAATTGCTCTGTCACACAAGCTTCTAATATATTCAAATTAACACCTTGCAGATGAGCAATGATGTCATTGGAGAGAAAATAATAAGGTCATTTTCATGTTCCTCAAAGCTGTTCATGCTGAGTGCCAAACATGCTGTCAACTTAATATACAGTGGAAGAAAATGGGATACATTGACAAACCAAAACATGTGCGGATGATGAAAGTGTTCATTCTTGGGTATAGTCTGCGAGGGGTAAGGTGTTTGAACCGCTCTTTTTTTATGTGGAGAAAAATCATTGATTTACACCTGTCCATTTTCATATAGTTGTACAGGTCAGACAGCTCCAGAACATTTTGAAACTTGTGATGTTGGCATTACAGATATTAGCTTAATATGCACACATTATTTTGTACTCTGATTTAATTCATTTCAGGCCTTATTACAGGGTGATATACACCTGGCACTCGCAGGCACTACCACATTCCAGCATTTTTAATGCCTTGGCCCTAGCATCAAAGCTGTTGGTTTTGATGGTATTTGGCATGAGGGGATCTTGGCCACTGCATAAATAAGATTAGAATGTGGCACATTAAAAAGTACTCTTGATCTCTGTACAACAGGATATTTGGGCTATTTTCTTTGTCAAAGCAGCATTAAACATGAGGCTGTTCCAATGTGCACCTGCCCCCCTTTTCTCAAACAATATGTTAACAAAAGTAATTAGAAAATTTTTCTGTATACACGCAGTAATGAGAATATCACAATATAAATTAAATTCTGCCTGAAGGAATGTCACATCATTCATCAAATACAAGTCTTTGATTGATCAATAGTATTATGAGCTTAAAGTAACTGTGATTTTCAGTGATAACAGTAAATGCTGACACTTTCTACGCCAACTTGGGTAAAGTCCAACACAAGGTTCAGGTTGAGCTATGATTGCCAAAAGACCAGATGCGGAAAGCAATGAAACTCTTTCATTACGTGCGATGGCTGAAATAAAGCAGACAAGTAAATGAGAGAGCAGCCAACTAAAACTGAATGGAAAAGTCTTGTGCAAATGATCCATATGTGCTCATTTACACTTTTACCATTTAATCATTACTGTATGTACAACTTATTTGTCATATAACTATTATGAAATGGTTCTAGCATTGAATACATTATGAAATATATAAAATAAATAGTTTGTATTTCTTTAATACATATATATATAAAACATAAGTATTTTCAATTCATGAAGGAACAGTTTTTTTTTGCTGGTAGTATGCTTGTCTGAGCTGATTTAAGCCAAAGCAGCCTGGCCAGTGGAAACCAGCTTGGTTGTGAGCAAAGACCATCAAACCACCTTTAGGCTGGTTTAAGATGGATTTACATTGATTTATAATATTAGAGAGCTCCTTAAAGTTTCAGTTCTTTTTAACTTGAATTGATTTATAATATTAGAGAGCTCCTTAAAGTTTCAGTTCTTTTTAACTTGAAAAGACAACAAAAAAATACAGCACTCCTGTGTAAGGTGCTTAAAAAAAAACTATGCAATCTAGCACGTTTACATAGAAAAACAACTCAGAAAGTGTGCGGATGGATGCAAAAATACATTTTATGTAAACAGCCCATAACAGCCATGCTGCCATAACTGAAACCAAATACAAAGCAAGCCTTTGAAGTGTGTGACAGGTGTAAAGGATAACTAAATCTAAACTTAATTTTAAAAAGGTACGAGGGATAGCCTTAGTAATATTTTGTGTGTGCCTTTGTTGCAGATAAAAGCAAGAACGTCTTGGAGATTGTAACATCATGGGACTGTCTAAAATTTTGACATGTACTGGCAAGACATATGCACCAGAGTGTTCAGATCTAGCCAGTTAATTCAGTTCAGCATGCTATCATGCTCACACTATGGGGTATTCCTTTTTTGTGGATTTACAAGGAGCATAATCCTCTTTATCTTTCAATGGAATAAATGGCTTAAGTTTCTACATTGTGAAGAAGCATGGCTATGGACTAAACAGAATCCACCATCAATCATGACATGAATTTGTAGCTTGACTGTGCTGACAGATTGTGGATGATACTAGTGAAATACCCTCAGAATTCCAGTCAAACCACACCACTCGATAGATGTGATGACTGACTCTGGTTAGCGTCCTTAATACTGCACCAACTCACAGCACAATTTCCAGCATCTGTCAGGCTCTGGTGTGGACATTAAGAATCAAATTTCATTGCCTGGCTTGAGATGCGTTGATAACCTCAATGTAAGTAAAGATCCAATTCAAATCTGTTCCCTTCTAAAACAGCCCTGTTGATTAGTTCTGCAATGGAATCCATTTCCTGGCTCCATGCCTATTTCAAGATATTTATTTCCCAAGTGGTATTTGGCTACTCAGGACTCTTACTGGACTCTATTTAATACACTGACTGCGTCATTTTCAAGACAACTGATTTCAAGGGTGTTTATGAGATCTTATTAGCAAAAATGATTTCACTACAACAAATTAAAGTTTCTAGTGCAGTTGTTGGTGATGGCAGTCTAAAAGCAAGTCATCTCGGTTACTGTCATAACCTCCATTCCCTGATGGAGGGAACGAGATGTTGTGTCAATATACAGTAGTGACACTATGGGTCACTCTTGGGAGCCCCAAAACACCACCACCAGATCTTTGAGAAAAGGCCAGTGAGAATTGGCGAGTGGAATTTGCATGCCATTCCCTCGGACATACGAGTATAAAAGGAGCTGGAATTCAATTCAATTGAATTCAATTTTATTTGTATAGCGCCTTTCACAACACACATCGTTTCAAAGCAGCTTTACAGAATATCAGCATTAACAGACGATAAAACTGTAATGTCTATAAAGTCGATTAATCATCATTGTGTAATTTAGATAAAATACGATTTTTAAGTGTTTACAAATAATTAAATGATAATTGTATTAATAACCCCAGTGAGCAAGCTGTAGGCGACTGTGGCAAGGAACACAAAACTCTATAAGATGTAGATTAATGGAGAAAAATAACCTTGGGAGAAACCAGACTCACTGTGGGGGCCAGTTCCCCTCTGACTAACAATATGAATGTAATGTAAATATTAATTATGTATAGGTAAAATCATGGTTTAAAATTATTAAACTAAGTGTTAAGGGTCAGTGATTAAACATCGATTGTGTTTGAACTGTAAGATTAATGACCAAAGTCTTTGAAGTCCATCTAGATTAATTGCAGAAGTTCACATAGATGCAATTGTCCTTGTTAATTGGCTGATGAAGGCTTTTGTTGGCAATAGTTAGTCTATGCATTTCATCTCAAGATCGTAGTCCATAAATAGACTGAGGTGATGCAGGTTGGAGTTGGCATCATTTCATCCTCTGAAGTCTGTCATAATAGATTGAAGTGATGTTTGGCTGGCACCGGCTGCATTTAGTCATCATCATTCTGCGATATGTAGCAGTGGAGTCCAACATGAAGCAGGAATGGTGCTGGATCCAGCCGGTTCTGGTGACCTCAGGATAGGAGTCCCGAGGTTGAGACAGGGAAACAAATAAAAAGATGTAAGCGTAGATGCCATTTAATTTATTGCAGAGTTAGAGATCATGCTCAATGTTTCTGATTCCGGCAGACCCAACTAAAGCAGCCTAATTGTGGGTTGGAGGATAAATTAGGTGTATGCCTGGCTAAATAGATGAGTCTTTAGTCTAGACTTAAACTGAGAGAGTGTGTCTGCATCTCGAACAGTGTTTGGGAGACTATTCCATAGTTTAGGAGCCAAATATGAAAAGGATCTTCCTCCTTTAGTGGATTTTCATATTCTAGGAACTATTAATTAGAATTTTGCGATCTTAATGAACGTGTTGGAATATAGCGTGGTAGAAGATCACTTAAGTACTGCGGAGCTAGACCATTCAAAGCTTTGTACGTAGTTAACAGAATTCTAAAATCAATACGGAATTTAACAGGTAGCCAATGTAACGATGATAAAATGGGGCTAATTGTCACGAACCCCGCTCCTCTGCCCCATCCCCGCTTCGTCGCACACACACTCACTCCTCAAGCTCGCACGCTCGTTCCGCCCCCTCGAGCTCGCACGCTCGTTCCGCCCTCCTCGAGCTCACACTCGTTTTGCTCCCTCGAGATCTCCTGCTTGTTAGCAGGTCTCTCTCCTCGGGATCACATGCACGCTCCTATGGCCAAAACATTATGACCACCTGCACTCGTCTCAATCACCCCTTTAATCGTTTCACCTGCACTCGTCTCATCACCTTTCATTGTTTACACCTGCACCTTCCCCTATAAATACCACAGCACATCCGTTTCACGGGTGTTGGTTATTGTGTTTAGTTTCCCGCATCTTTGCCCCCCGCTAGTCTCATCTAGTTTTGCCCTCCTCTTGATTACCCCCTTAGCTTGCCAGCTCCTCGTTCCCCTAGTACCCCTGTCTACTCCCTTTGTTAGTTTACCCGCCTCTCGATCCTGTTTACCCCGGCTTTGACCCTCGCTCCCCTCTACTACTCTCCCGGATTTGCCCCCTATACTCTCTTTGATTCCCTGGCTTTTGACCCTACGCTTCCCTCGACAACTCTTCACTGGATTTGCCCGTTTGTACTTCTGCCTGCTTTTATTGTTAACAATAAAAGCAGTTTTTGACTTACATTGTGACTGTCTCATCTTGTGTGTGTGTGTCCGGGTTACAGAATAACCAACCTCACCGAAGACAGTCACAATGCATCACGCGGAGAATTCGCGCAGCTCACTAGAGCGGATGTTTTCAGCGCACTCTGCTCCAGGATCTACCGGTGGGAGTCATGATCGCGCGCTCACAGCCCAGGGCCAGCAGGTACGTGCGATTTTTGATTTTTGTCACCCTGCTTCACCTGTGTCTGCCCCTCAGCCCGTTTATGCTTCCCATGCATATTTGAGCCCGTGAACTCTCCACCCCGGAGAGGTTTTTGGCTCTTCGGACGCTGACCAAGGGGTTTTTATGCGAGGCAGCGGTTGTGTAACTCATAACCCCGCCCTCGACATTAAGGAGCCAGCGGCCCGACTCTTGGGGTTAGCGTCAGGGAGTCAACCCTTGGAGGTTTTTGTTATGGATTTTTGTGCCCTGGCGTACCAGGTGAATTTTGATGAGGTGGCTCTGAAAGACATTTTTCAATGTGGACTGAATGAGCCAACCTCATCATTCATGCCAGGTGGTCGCTGCTCTCTCAACCTGGCTCAGTTTATTGACCTCGCCCTACTGTACGCTGGTTCCTTGTTTACTGTGGGGGAGGCAGAAACTGAACCAGCATTCCATACCACGGCCCCCGTCTTGAAGCCTACCACGGCCCCCGTCTTGAAGCCTTATACGGCCCTAGTCCCGAAGCCTGTCACGGCCCTAGTCCCGAAGCCTGTCACGGCCCTCATCCCGAAGCCTGACACGGCCCCAGCCCCGAAGCCTGACACGGCCCCAGTCACGAGGCCTGTCACGGCCCCAGTCCCGAAGCCTGTCACGGCCCCAGTCTCGAAGCCTGGCACGGCCAGCGAGTCAACGCCCATGCCTGCCACGGCCAGAGAGTCAGCGCCCATGCCCGCCACGGCCAATGAGCCAGCGCCCATGCCCGCCACGGCCAACGAACCAGCGCCCATGCCCGCCACGGTCGGTGAGCCAGCGCCTGTAGCCTTGACCGTCCCCATGGCCACGTCCCCTGTTGGCCGAGGACGCAAGAGAAGGAAGAGGGCCCCTTCTCCCCAGTCTCGTCTTGTGCTCAAGACCACAGAGGTGCCCTCAGAGTCTTCCACAGCTCTACCAACCTCTGCTCCACCCTCAGAGTCTTCCACGGCTCTGCCGGGTTCTGCTCCGCCCTCAGAGTCTTCCACGGCTCTGCTGGGTTCTGCTCCGCCCCCAGGGTCTTCCACGGCTCTGCCGGGTTCTGCTCCGCCCCCAGAGTCTTCCACGGCTCTGCCGGGTTCTGCTCCGCCCCCAGGTCTTCCACGGCTCTGCCGGGTTCTGCTCCACCCCAGGGTCTTCCACGGCTCTGCCGGGTTCTGCTCCGCCCCCAGGGTCTTCCACGGCTCTGCCGGGTTCTGCTCCGCCCCCAGAGTCCTCCACGGCTCTGCCGGGTTCTGCTCCGCCCCCAGAGTCTTCCACGGCTCTGCCGGGTTCTGCTCTGCCCCAGAGTCTTCCACGGCTCTGCCAGCCTCTGCTCCGCTCTCAGAGTCTTCCACGGCTCTGCCAGCCTCTGCTCGCCCCTCAGAGCCCTCAAGGCCTCCGCCTCTCGAGTCTCCCAAGGCTCCTCCTCTCAAGCATCCCAGGGCTCTTCCTCTCGAGCCTCCTAAGGCTCCTCCTCTCGAGCCTCTCAGAGCTCTACCTCCCAAGCCCCCCAGGGTTCTGCCTTTCAAGTCTCTCGAGCCTCCCAGAGCACCGCCTCTCAGGGCTTCTCCTCCCGAGTCTTTCAAGGCTCCTCCTCCGAAGCCTCCCAGGGCTCCTCTTCTTGAGCCTTCCAAGGCTCCTCCTCCCAAGCCTCCCAGGGCTCCTCCTCCCCTCGAGCCTCTCAGGGCTCCGTCCCTCAAGTCTCTCAGGGCTCCTCCTCCCCTCCGGCCTCTCGGGGCTTCGTCTCTCAAGTCTTCCAGGGCTCCTCCCCCTCCAGAGCCTCTCGGGGCTCCGTCTCTTGAGTCTTTCATGACTCCCCCCCTCGAGCCTCTCGAGCCTTCCAGGGCCCCACCTCTAGAGCCTCTCGAGTCTTCCACGACCTCTTTCCCCGAGCCTCTCACGGCTCTACTCCCAGAGACTCCAGAGCTTCCTAGGGCTCCGCCTCCCAAGCCTCCTACGGCTCCGCCTCCCGAGCCTCCTACAGCTCCACCTCCCGAGCCTCCTACGGCTCCGCCTCCCGAGCCTCCTACGGCTCCGCCTCCCGAGCCTCCTACGGCTCCCCCTCCAGAGCCTCCCACGGCTCCACCTCCCGAGCCCCTCACGGCTCTGCTCCCAAAGACTCCAGAGCTTTCTGTGGCTCCGCCTCTCGGGCCTCCTACGGCTCTACCCCCTGAGACTACAGAGCCTGCCAGGTCGTCACCTCGGGGACCTCCCACGGTGCCACCTCCATTGGCTCCACCTCCTGAGCCTTCCAGGCCTTCCCCCCTAAAGCCTCCTTTGGCTCCACCTCCAGAGCCTTTCAGGCCTTCGCCCCTAAAGCCTCCTCCGGCTCCACCTCCAGAGCCTTCCAGAACCCCACCTCCAGAGCCGCCTACAGTGCCGCCTCTGATGGCACCGCCTTTCACGGCTCAGCCCGGACTTCCTGACCCTCTCCCTGTCCTGTGGCCTCTTCCCTGGCCTCCGGACCCTATTCCTGTCCGGTGGTCACCTTCCAGACCCCCGGACCCAGTCCCTGTCCTCCAGTCGCCTTCCAGACCCCCTGACCCTGTCTCTGCCCTACGGCTGCCCCCTAGATCTCCCGACCACCCGCCTGTCCGCTATGTTCCCCCTGACCTTGCCTTGAAACTGCCCATTGACCCCATGGACTGTCTCATTTCCCTCTGTGCCCCTTGGACTGCCCTCAATTTTGTTTGTGTGTTTTGTGGGTTGTCTGTTCAGGGTTTTTTTGTTTGTTGGGATCGTCCAGCACCACTTCCTCGCAACCGAGCGTGGCCGTCAGGAGCCGTCCGTTTTAGAGGGGGGAGTACTGTCACGAACCCCGCTCCTCTGCCCCATCCCCGCTTCGTCGCACACACACTCACTCCTCAAGCTCGCACGCTCGTTCCGCCCCCCTCGAGCTCATGCTCGTTTTGCTCCCTCGAGATCTCCTGCTCGTTAGCAGGTCTCTCTCCTCGGGATCACATGCACACTCCTATGGCCAAAACATTATGACCACCTGCACTCGTCTCAATCACCCCTTTAATCATTTCACCTGCACTCGTCTCATCACCTTTCATTGTTTACACCTGCACCTTCCCCTATAAATACCACAGCACATCCGTTTCACGGGTGTTGGTTATTGTGTTTAGTTTCCCGCATCTTTGCCCCCCGCTAGTCTCGTCTAGTTTTGCCCTCCTCTTGATTACCCCCTTAGCTTGCCAGCTCCTAGTACCCCTAGTACCCCTGTCTACTCCCTTTGTTAGTTTACCCGCCTCTCGATCCTGTTTACCCCGGCTTTGACCCTCGCTCCCCTCTACTACTCTCCCGGATTTGCCCCCATACTCTCTTTGATTCCCCGGCTTTTGACCCTACACTTCCCTCGACAACTCTTCACTGGATTTGCCCGTTTGTACTTTTGCCTGCTTTTATTGTTAACAATAAAAGCAGTTTTTGACTTACATTGTGACTGTCTCATCTTGTGTGTGTGTGTCCGGGTTACACTAATATGAGCATACTTCTTGGTTCTCGTCAGCACTCTGGCTGCTGCATTTTGAACCAATTGAAGTTTATTTATTGATCTTGCTAGACATCCTCCCAGTAATGCATTACAATAATCTAGTCTTGAGGTCTTGAACGCATGAATTCGTTTTTCAGCATCAGCAACCGAGAGCATATGCCTTAATTTAGCAATATTTCTGAGGTGGAAGAATGCTGTTCTACAAACATTTGCAATTTGATTTTCAAAGGACAGATTGGTATCAAATATAACACCTAAGTTATTCGCTGTTGAAGATGATGTAACAGTACATCCATCTAGAGTCAAATTATATTTTAGTGGCTTATTTTTAGAGTTTTTTTGGTCCAATAATTATAACCTCTGTTTTGTCAGAATTGAGTAGAAGGAAATTTCTGGCCATCCAATCTTTTATTTCATTGATACACTCTGCTAATTTTGAGAATTGTGAAATCTCATCAGGTTTTGAAGAAATATAAAGTTGTGTATCGTCAGCATAGCAGTGGAAACTTATTCCACGATTCCTGATAATATCTCCCAGGGGAAGCATATACATGGAGAAAAGCAGAGGCCCTAAAACAGATCCCTGTGGCACTCCATATTTTACTTTTGTTTGGTTTGACAATTCCTCATTTACATAGACAAAGTGGTAGCGGTCTGCTAAATATGACCTAAACCATGCTAATGCCACTCCACAAATTCCAACATAATTCTCCAGCCTATTCAAGAGAATGTTGTGATCTATCATGTCGAATGCAGCACTAAGATCTAAAAGCACTAGAAGAGAAATGCAGCCGCGATCAGATGATAAGAGCAAGTCATTTGTAACTCTGAAAAGTGCAGTCTCTGTACTGTGATGAGGCCTAAATCCTGATTGAAATTCTTCATATATACTATTCTGCCCTACAAAGGCAAAACGCCGTAACATCATGTTTGGTCAAAAATGAGTTAATGTCATTTTTGGGGTATTCAAGACCTCCTTTATCATGTGAATAAATATCGTGAGTCAATTTGATTGTTTTAACGAGAAATTAAAGGGCTATGACAACCGTAACATCCAAAACCATACGAGAAACCACAGCAGAACGCCGTAACAGTTGTTACGGCTCTTAGACTTTGTTCCGCATGCTGAAGTTGAGTTAAGGTGTTCTGACTTTGTTTCAGCCTGGCATCAAGAGAGATGTTACGGTGCCGCTGTGATGTTACTGTACACTGGCTTTGTCATACTGTCAAAGATTACCGCTCTTTTATTGTCACCAAACCGCGTAACATACACACGACACATCTTTGAAATAAAGTGTAGACTGCCGACTGCTTGTTTGTATTATTACTCTGTGATAGCGATGTGATAGGGCGATGGTTCAGATCTGTCAATGTCAGTGACAGCCCGGAGCTTGCTAAATTTAATCTGTGTCACGTAAATTAGCGCTAACGTTGACGCTGACACTCGCCTCACATCAGATGCTGAAAACCAGATATTAAATACAGAGGCATCCTACCTTTCCATGCAATCCGATATAATCCATAGAAGATATAATCCATAGCAATGCACGTCATCTGCTGTATCCACAACAATCCATACGTGTTTGAGCCATATTTCCTTCTTGCAGGTGTTCACGTCAGATTTTACAGCTGGTTATCGCTAACGTCCGTACAAAGTAGGCTAACCTAAATAGTAAAAGTAATTCAAACTTTTTTTCGGTATACTCTGTCTATATTAGCTCAGAATTAAAAAGTAGTAATCCAAGTCGAGTTTGTTGACTGAGCATCTTGAGCAGTTTGGTGGCCCTTAACCCTTAACCTTTTAACTGTCACCCCTCCCCCTTTTTTTGCATAGACATGAAAATCACTATCCAAACTTAAATGGTTGTATTTCAAGAATGCTTTGTCATATATACCTATGGACAAGTTGTGTTCCAAATTTTAGGTTATCTCAAAAAATTAGCTTTCAGTAAGATTTTATTTGGGCGCAGTAAAAAACTTGGAATGAGCAGTCTCTAATCGCTAATGTATTGGTCCAATGTTTAATTAATTATTACTCTATATCTTGCATTTAAATACATATACCTTTGTATTCAATTATAATTAAATTATCTTTATTGTGAAAATATTTATTGTATTTAGTCATACTGTACATACTGTACGGCAAAGTAACTTATCTGTTATACTGTTTAACTGTGTTAGTGTTGCCGCCCTATCCTGATCATTATAGCACTAAATAGGAACAACCAAAGGTCTTCTATTTAATTTAAAACAAATACCATGATGACTAGACCTTGGTTAGGTGTTCTTATAATGGATGTAAGTATGGTGAACAGCAAGTAAATATTGATTATATGTCAGTTACGGCCTTTTGCCTTTGCATGACTCCTGATTTTTGGCACATGATACAAAGGCAGAGTACAGTAACTGCCAAACAAGGGTCAAAGGTCAATTTTGAGCTCAAGATTTTTTGCATACAAACATTTCTTCAGTATAGCAACTAGTTGTGAAATTTTGGGAGTCCTACATAATACTTTTGTCTGGACAAAACAGAAACTTTAAAGTCATTTTTCTCAGTTTCACACTCTAGTGAGTTAAGGTCTTTTGCTTTTGCAGGGCAGTATTTCTCTGTAGAAATGAACATATTTGGGAGGACACTACCTTTTCTAGTATTTTTGACATAAACGGGAGATTTGAAATTGGTCTATAATTAGCAAGTTCTCCAGGATCAAGTTGTGGCTTCTTAATTAGCGGTTTGATAATTGCCATTTTAAAGTTTCTTGGGACATGTCCTAAGCATAGCGAGGAGTTAATGATATTAAAGGGTAACTAAACCCTAAACCAACTTTTTTTAGTTAATGATCTGTAAGCATGGGGCTTTATTAGTACTGGTCATCTTGCGACCGTGTGAGGAATAATAATAACATAGAGTCTGACAGCAGCTGTCAATTAATCCGTCACTACGAGTCTCAGGTGCCCGCCCCCCCGCTCAGCCCTGCACTCGGTTCGTTCCCTCTATCCCCGCCGGGGTCTGCCCACTTTTCCAGCATTTTCAAATATTTCTAGTGGGTGGAGTCAGACTCTGAGCTGGTGTTAAGTTACCCTTTAAGAAGAGGTTCTGATATTACAGGATATACCTCTTTTAAGAGCTTAGTTGGTATAGGATCTAACAAACAAGTTGTGGCTTTTGATGTTTCGATAATTTTGTTAGCTCTTCATGACCTATGATAGCGAAGGATTGAAGTTGCACATGAGGGAAATTATTCGACACTGTTTTCTGAGGTGCTATGACAGATGATTGCATAATTCCAATTTTATTTCTGATTATTTCAATTTTATCTGTAAAGAAATTCATGAAGTCATTACTCTTGAGCTGTGATGTAATATCTGGTTCTGTTGAGGCTTTATTCCTAACCAATTTAGCCACAGTACTGAATCTAGGATTGTTGTGGTTATTTTCTATGAGTTTACTAAAATATGCTAACCTGGCAGCTTTGAGTGCGTGTTTGTAGCTACAGACACTATCCTTCCATGCACCCTGAAATACTTCTAATTTTGTATTTTTCCACATGCGCTCCATTTTCCGAGCTGCTCTCTTGAGAGCATGAGTGTGATGATTGTACCATGGTGCAAGGCTTATTTCTTTAATTTTCTTTAATCGAAGTGGGGCGACAACATCAAGGGTGCTGGAGAAGACTGCATTTAAATTTTTTGTTATTTCATCAAGTTCTTCTGGGCTTTGGGGTTTATTGAGTATATGAGATAGATCTGGAAGAGTATTAGTGAAGCTATCTTTAGTGGTCGAAAGAATAGATCTACCTGAACGATAGCGTGGTGTAGATTCATTGAATCCATTCATTCAGGTTTTGTGCTGAGGAGCCAAGACAAGGTCACGGACATTTCAGCGTGTAGTACAGCGTTGTGGCAAGAGGGCACAACGTCTTGTTCCCTCCATCAGGGAATGGAGGTTACGACAGTATCCGAGACTTTCCTTATCTGTCACTAACTTGATGTGTGTCGATGTAGTGACACTAAACAAAACGCCACAACAGCTGAACTGTGTTACATGAACTGACGATGCAGATGCAAGCAGGCTGCACATGGGATGGACAGCACGTAGCCTCCCCCAACGGCCCAAAAAACATTGTATATTTCCCCACATCCCTGGGGAGACGTATCTAGCACATATACGTGCCAGCCCCAGCTTTTTCTCTCAATTTTTTCTCTCCACAGAGTATTTAGTTATATGGCTGGGGCCTTTTACCATTCATTATATGTGCAAGGGAAGGTGTTATTTTCCTATCCTATTCTTTCGGGGGGAAAAGACCCAGTGGAGACTACATCCTGCCCTACAGCCGTACATGGAAGAGATGCGGTGGTAGGTCCTGCCCCGGAGGTATGGAGCTCTACAACACAGCGACTGGGGCAGAGAGGGCTCTGCCCAAGGGAGACGTGGGTCTACCGATAGGGAGACAATACCGTGGAAGATACATCACGGGGGCTACCGGGGTAAACGGAACCTGTGGAGCACCTACCCCAGTACAGAGCATGTTAGCACACGTACTGGGTCTGACTCAACGAGACTGACTCTACAGGCTCAAATGGAGCTCCCCGTAGGCCCCAAAGGACCACGGAGAGGTCCCATGTAGGACTAGGAGGATTCAACCTCCTTGCACCTTTCAGGAACCTGAGGATCAGGTCATGCTTCCCTAAAAACTAACGTCTACTGCATCGTGTTGTGCCGATATAGCGGCTACATACACCTTCAAGGTGGAGGGGGACAACAGCCCCTCCAACTTTTCCTGTAGGAAGGAAAGCACTGATCCAACTGTGCATCTCTGAGGGTCTTCGCTTCGGACACATGCCACTTCAGGGCATACAGCTGCCTTGTGAATGGAGCCTTGGCCTGAGTTATCGTGGTTACCACTGCAGGCTGTAGACCACATAGGTGTTCCACATCCCGTCCAGGGACCAGACATGGGGGTTCCAGAGGTCTGGGTGCGGGTGCCAGATGGTGCCCCGTCCCTGAGAAAGAAGGTCCTTCCTCAGGGGAATTTGCCAGGTAGGGGCTGTTGCGAGGAGCGTGAGGTCCGAGAACCAAGTCTGGGTGGGCCAGAATGGCGCCACGACGGTGACTTGTTCCTCGCCCTCCCTGACCTTGCACAGAGTCTGTGCATGTAGGCTCACTGGAGGGAATGCGTATTTGCGTAGCCCCCGGGGCCAGCTGTGTGCTAGCATGTCTGTCCTGGGGGGGGCTCCCGTCAGGGAATACCAGAGTGGGCAGTGATGTCCACTGTGGCATTGAGGCTGCTGGGGATATGAGTGGGCTGCAGCGACTCCAGAGTAGGATATGCCTGGCGAGTTGTGACATGTGACAAGAACGTAATCCGCCTTGGCGGTTTATATACGCTACCGTTGCTGTGTTGTCTCTCCAGACCAACATGTTCTTGCCATGGTTCAATAGCAATAGCCTCCGCAGGGCAAGCTGTACTGCCAGCAACTCGAGGTATTTGATGTGCCAACACAGCCACTGCCCTGTTCAGGAGCCGGCTGCTGTGTGCCCGCTGCACATGGTGCCCCAGCCTAATTTGGAGGCATCTGTCATAACCACGACTGGACACTTGCTGTAGGGGGACTCCTGCATGCAGAAATGCAAGGTCTGTTCAAGGGCTGAACAAGTGGTGGCAGACCGGCGTGATGGCCACGCGATGTGTGTCGCAGTGCCATGCCCATCTCGGGATTCGAGTCTAAAGTCAGTGCTGAAGCGGTCTCATATGTATCAACCTGATACACTGATACGCCCGGCCATCGAAAGCAAACCGTAGGAATGGGAGATGTGAGAGTGCGCGTCCTTCAGGTCTACCACTGCAAACCAATCATGATGCCAGACACACAGCAAAATGCGCTTCTGCGTCAGCATCTTGAATGGGAGTCTGTGCAAGGCCCGGTTCAGAACTCACTGGTCCACGATTGGCCGCAACCCACCATATTGTATCTTCAGTACAATGAAATAAGGGGGTGTAGAACCGTTTCTTCATCTCAGCTGGAGGTACAGGCTCTATCGCACCCTTCTTCATAAGGACCATGATATCTGAGTGCAAGATGGCGGCGTTCTTGCCCTTCACTGATGTGAAGTTGACGCCGTGGAACCTGGGCGGTTGCCTGGCGAACTGAATCACGTAACCTAGTCGGATGGTCCTGGCCAACCTGCGCGACGGGTTGGAGAGTGCTAACCACGCATCCAAACTCCGGGCGAGGGGCACTAAAGGAACGATCATATCTGACGTACCTGGGAGTGGGGCCTCTTTCCACGTATCCGATGTAGTGCGGGTTAGCAAATGAGGAGAGGGGCCTTTTGGGCCGTCCTCGAAAGTCATCACCGCAGGCTGGCCATGGTATGGTTTATGTGGTTTATGCAGCCAGGTACGCGAAGGCAGGGGAACCGCGTTTGCAGGGCCCTGGCTGCAAGTGCTCGTGTCCGGTCACTATGGTGGCTGCAGCCATGGGCACCGGCTGTGTGACCCAAGGAGAGAAGAAACTGCTCTTTTTTTGACAATGTGGATAACACAGCCAGTCTTGGGTGCGTGGAACTCAAAACAAAGTGGAACAAAAGATTCTCCTCCTGGCCCTCCACAGAGCAGACATCTTCCTCCTTGTGTCCTACGTCTCATCTTCTTGGGGGTCTTAGCACCAGGCTGTGAGGTGGGGGCGTCAGTCAGAAACTACACAAAGACGGAACGGCATCTTTAAAAAGACACGTCTTTAAAAAGACATTTATGTCAATGTGTATGCTCAAATAGAGGAAAATATACTCTTGCTCAGAATATATACCCCTTTTCAGAGCAGTCGAAGTACCCAGGAGCAGAGTGGAGATGGAGAGAATAGCCACTGGAATTTGCCATATATCCAACAGCATACACTTCTTGAGATGTGAATGGATTGACAGTAGTATTCAGCTCGCTGACACACAACCGCTTGGCTCCGAAGAAAATATCTGAATAAATGGATGCATTCCAGCTCCTTTTATACCCGTATGTCCGGGGGAGTGGCATGCAAATTCCACTCACCAATTTTCATTAGCCTTTTCTCAAAGATCTGAGGTGTATTGCGGCTCCCAACAGCGACCCATAGTGTCAATTCATTAACACGATGTCGAGTGAGTGACAGAAGGAGAATATATTTTATTAACTTAATAATATAAACTAAAAGTTAATTGATCTTTAAATCAAGTACATCTGATTTTATAAAGTTATCAAGTGTAAAAAAGAGCACACAGCAACTATATAACACTCACCTGCTTGTGCTTACTGTTGTAGAAATAGAAAGAACATGCTACAAATAGGGAAGCAATTAGCTTAACTACGTTTCTCAGTAGCGAGGTGGTAGCTTCACTAGTTTTTAAATCAAGTAGCTTTTCAGTAGCAAAGCTCCTCCACCTTCCACACTAAGACACTCACAGTCCAGAGCATAGTATCCCATACGAAATATCGAGAGTTCTGACAAACTTGCAAATTATGAAAAACATTTGTGGTGAATTTGCAGCAAGTTTTCCAGAACTTTGCCAAACATCCACGCACATATTGTTATTTTATCTAAACCCATGTTTTGTATAAAAAAAAAGTGCTCTGTGTATCCTTCGTGCCTACCCCCAAAATATCCAAAGCACTCACAGGCATATTCTGTATACAATCAAACAAACTACTTTGACAAACATTATACTTACTACATACCAACAATACATGTTCCACATTCTCTGAAACACCACAACCATCACACTTCACATTTCCATGTTTGCCCATAATAGTCAAATTTGAATTTAAATTAGTCTGTGCATAACAAAATTCTGATCACTGCCCCCAGTGGCTGAAACTGGAAGTATTGTTGAGGTGAAAGGTCCACAGAGTGGAGCCAAATGTGAGTTGTATTTTTAGACATAAATTATGTAATGCAGTCAATGAGAATGCATATTTTATTTTAACTGTACCTCATAACAAAACCCTAACACTTTTTACACCCCATTCTCTCTCTCATTTCTCTCTCCCTCCCTCTCTCTTTCTCTCTCTCTTCTTCCTCCCTCCTTTTCTCGCTCTGTCTTGTTCTCTCTCTCCCCTCTCCTCCCCTTCGTCCTGTTCCTATTCCCAGGAGGTGGGGAAAACAATCTGGCTGCGGTACGGGCCGAAAGGGCATTTTTTGGAGTAAGTCAGGCCGGATGGGTCTCTGGCCTGTGTCGGGTGATGAGGATATGTGGAGAGCAGAGCGATGAGGGACGCTGTGGGAGAATGATCGCAATCAGCTGGGAGAGGGATAAGGTGGAGCTGGAGCTGCAGTTCAAGAGAGAGAGAGAGATGCACAAAGCATGTCTGCGGGTGTGTCTTTATGTTTATTTTGTTTTGATATACACTGAAAATTGTTTATTAAATGTCTGACGTGGATTGTTAACCCGGTCCCCGCTTCCTCCTTTCCACATTGAGAACCAGATTTGCCACACCATTCTTTATGTATTTATTTATTTTATTTTTAAATATCTGAACATCATTTAAACAAGAGATACATTTACTTTGCTTGCAAGAATGTGTGAGATCACAAGATTTGTTTTCAAAAAATATATTACGTTTATTTTTCTTACTCCTGTTTATTTTTTTCTCCACAAAATCTTGGCAGGTTTATGCTTAAAAAAAGTCAAATAAGTTGCTAATTGATAAACTTAATTTAAGATGTATTCTATCATCTCACACAATTTTGCTTCTCAAGTAAATAGTATCATGTTTTGAGGATGTTTAGATATTTTTACTCGAAAACAAGACAAAATATTGAATAAGAAAATTATTTTTTTGCTTCAAATCTGATCAGCTGAATCCATCAATAGCCGGATACACTTAGACCAGCCTGCTTTGACACAGAAACTCACAACAGATCAGAGTATATAAGTGTAACCTGCTTGCAAGACAACTAATTGCCTGTTGTAAAGGTGAAGTTGCTAATGGCAACACAACCCTCTTTGTGTGTTTCTGAACAAAATTATCTAATTTACTATATTGATAGTTGTGAAGGATCAATACACCAAAGGTAGGGTTCATTCTTGGCTGCAATGAGGTTGACTGAAGGATTACCTCTATTAGAAGTTTCCACAGCAGAAAAGCCACATATTATTTTGCACCAAAGATCTCCAAAGGCACACAAATACAGGTCGACTTGCTCCATGTCACCTGTGATTTGGGTTTACCCATTTTATTTTTTATTTGATTTATTTTTTTTATAATTTTTATTATTTCTTTCACACATTCAACATAAAACAAATAAGAATAGTAATTGACAGGACAATAAAAAAAAATAGCGGCCTTTTTTTTTTTTTTGGATAGATTACCAAGAGGGTAGAGAAGGAAGGCGTGTGTGTGTGTGTGTGTGTGTGTGTGTGTGTGTGTGTGTGCACTAGAACGGACATTACCATGCGTGTAAGTTTGTGTATGATTGAGTATTTTGTATTGAAATGTTGGAATCAGCAGGATTGGTATAGTATGAATTGTTGTAATTAAAGTACTGTGTCCTAGTTATAAGAGGGAATGGGTTGGGTTGGGTCAGGCTCAACGGATCTTTCCTCTGACTGCTCCAGCCCTCACCGGGGCCAAGGAGCATATTAATCCTAGGAGATAGGGGGAGTGAGGCGTGGAACGCGTGGGGGGGGGGGCTGGGGACCCGATCCAGAGGCACAAAGTGCCAGAACCCCTCTCCACTTCTGCTCTCCTCTGTCCCCGCCGTCAGTTGCTATTCTATTGACGGGCCAGCTCATCTACCCACCTCACTATCCCTGTGTTATGTCTTCTAGGGTCTAAATTAAGTCTAAGTGCATTAAAAGAGGTGCGGCGCAAGGGGTAGAATTTATTCAGAACCACCTCAAGCACCACCCATTTCCCTACATATTGACTGATTGTGTGATTAAGTGAATGATATGAGATGCATTAAAAAGAAGTGGGGGGCAACAGTGCAGGACCTCTTCAGGCCCTCCACTCAGCACACCCTAATTCTTAAGTAGGAGTGTGAATGTTGGCCATCTAACATGAGGAGCATTAAAAAGTGAGGTGTACAGAGTAGAGCCGGCCCCAGCAGTTGCAGTGGAGGAGCAGGTCTGTGGAGGCACGATGAAGAGGGGAGGCATATTCTCCCTCAGGGTAAGCAACCCCCCCCCACACACACACACACACACAAGGGAGCCAGTCTCAGGCCCTTGGAGGCAAAAGCAGCACAGAGTAAAATTGCAGGTTGGCGGAGAGCCATTCTGGAGAGAAGATATAGGTGAGCGTTTTGAGGCTTTTAGTAGAGAGTGAAAGAGTTATCCACATCCTGCTGATTTGTCCCTAATGCTGTAAATATGTAATGTTGTGAGAGATGAGTTATCTAAGTGGTGAAGGGGTATGGCAGACAATAATAAAGCAGGTTTGCTAAGGTTGATGATTAATAAATGAAATCGCGAAAACTGAATCTCAGGCAAAGGGGCCAGCGGAGCTAAGAATTTAGAAATTTGGACAGTACTAGCCAAGTGGATGGGGAATCATTTGAGTTCTTTCTAGAGGGGTTATTTGATATTTCTATTGAGATGTGATCCAAAAGTAAGTTTTTCCAAATAGTGATATCGATTTTGTTTTTTGTTTTCCAATTCATGAAAATGGTTTTCTTGGCGACAACTAGCGCGACCAGCAGAATTTTACTGTTCATGTGATTCAGGTTGATTGTGGAGATGTCTCCAAGTAGACAGAGAGATAGGGACGATGGGATGGGGCAGCCGAAAAAGGCAGATAAAATCCTTGTAACCTTTTCCCAGAGTTGTTTTATAGGGGTACAGTGCCAAAGTGCATGAATATATGTGTCCCTGCAGTTTTGAGTGCAGTGTGGACAGATGTCTGAGGTGGAGCCCATATGAAATAATTTCCGTCCACTGAGGTGAGTCCTGTGGATAGTCTTGTATTGTATTAGCTGTAAGTTAGTATTTTTGGTCATGAGAAAAGTATTTTTGCAGACTTGAGTCCAGAAATCGGCATCAGTGTGAATAGATAAATCTGATTCCCAGTTAGCAGTGGGGAGACTTATGATAATGTCGGTTTGTATCACTATTTTGTAGATTTTGGATAGTAGTTTTTTGGAGGATGGAATATTAATTAGTTGTGAGATAGTTGGGGCGACTTCTAAATTGACCATAGGACTGTTAGTGGTTGGTTTAATTAATGATTTAATTAATGATTTAATCTGTACGTATTGTAGGAATTGTTTGTCGGTGATGCCAAATTTCTGGACCAAGTCCTCAAATGTAGCGAAATTGCCATTGACGAAAATATGTTGCAGGTGAGTAATACCTTTATCTTTCCAGGAATTGAAGTTAAGTGTTTTATTATTGCAAGTGAAATCAGGGTTATTCCAAATTGGGGTGAGTTTCAGATGCGAAAGCTTTGTGTTAGTAATATTGTGGAATTTCCACCAGGCTGTCAGACTTGAGCTAATTGTGGGTGCTTTGAAACAGGAGTGTTTTTTAATTGTCTGGGGGGTTTACCCATTTTAGACAAAGGGAAAAAAACTGATTTCAAAGTCAATTGAGTGTTTCAGGAGAGTTTGCTGGAAAGCATTGTTCCACTCATTTTCACCAATATGAAAGCAGTGCTTTCCCTTCCTTACCTTCTTTATAATTTTCCTTCATTCCCACTGACTTGTATAATAGTAAGTTCTTTAGATGGCCCAATTCTCACAACAATTCAGTTTGTCGGAGGCTAACATGCTTGAATTCATGCTGCAAAGCACATGAAGTCAGCTACAGCCTTCATAACACCTGTTACTAACAATTCTCTTTAAGAAAATGTAATGTGATTGTTGTCCCTATTTTGTTGAATGAATGTCTACAGTGACTTTCATGCCAAGCCTGTTTTAGGAGTTTGTCTATACATCACATATGACTAAAATTATAATATTATATTGTCTGCTTGATCTATTTATCACTTGACATTATACCTCAAAGGCAATTTTTATAAAAAATTCAACATATTTAACATGTCAGAACCATTCTGCATCATACTTTTTCCAGATTGGCATGTGAGCAATTCTGATGATTAACATCCTTGATGTTTATAACAGCAGTAAAATTCAAATTGACATTGAAACTGTCACGAACACCGGCGAGGGCGCCTCCTCTCCCGGTCTTCGGAGATCGCTCTCGCCCGAGTACTAACCGCCCTTACTCATTTCCCCATTAGCTCACACACCCCGGCTTGATTGTTCCCCAGCTGATGCCCATTACCCCTGTCTATTTAACCGTGCTAGCTTATGTCCTCCTTGCGAAGTCTTGTTTGCCTAGGCCACATTTCTGAGCGTGTTTATTCTTTAGTCTAGTTATCCAGTGTACCGACCTAGTCTGTTTTCCCTCGACCACGTTAGTTTGCCGCCTGCCTTAGCCCTCCCAGCCTGGTTTCCGTTCACGATAGTTTGCTGCCTGCCCTGACCCTCTGCCTGTTCTTGTTTCGAGCCTGCCTGTCCTCTTCTAACCCTGTTTGACCGTTTTCTGACCCTGCCTGTACAACCTGTGTTTGCACTTACCTAATAAAGCCGCATATGGATCCCAACCAGCCTGAGTCCTCGTTACAGAAGACTTCGCCGCCCATCGATCCAGCGGTAATAGCCCGAATGTCAGAAGAACTCTCCACTCAGGCAAACCTGTTATCCGCCCAACAACATCAGCTCGGGCGTCTCACAGCTGCCATGGAGGAGATTATGCGAACCGTCCAGGCCTCGCACCAACCTACACCGGCACCCGCTCCTGTGCCCACAGCCGAGGCGCCTCCTCCCAATCCAGCTCCCGTACTCGCTCCGAGCTCTCAACCCTCCGCGAACCCGCGACTCGCGCTCCCCGAAAAGTATGATGGCACACCCCACAAATGCAGAGGCTTCGTCATGCAATGCTCCATTTTCCTCTCGCAACAACCAGCGCTGTACCCCACTGACGAAAGCAAGATCCTCTTCGTCAGCTCGTGCTCACGGGCCGAGCTCTCGACTGGGCGACTGCAATCTGGACCAACCAGGGGTTCGGTCAATACACCTATGACTCGTTCATGCAGAGCCTCATTGCAGTTTTCGATCACCCAGAGAGCGGCAAGAGTGCCGGGGAACAGCTACTGGCGCTCCGCCAGGGAAATCGCATGGCTGCGGATTATGCTCTCACCTTCCGTACCCTCGCTACGCAAACCGGCTGGCTTGAGAGCACACTCACGCTCCTCTTCCGACAGGGGCTGAATTCGCATCTCCAGTCGGAACTGGCCTGTCTCGATGAAAGAATTTATATGGAACAGTTCATCGCGCTGGCGATTCGCGTGGATAATCTCATCCGCGCTAGACGACCGGTCAGATTGACTCTGCAGCCTGCTCCGGCAACCCAACAGCCCGCTACCGCGGAGCCCATGCAGATCAACCGCGCCCATCTCACCACGGAAGAGAGAGAACGCCGCCTCTCCAACCACCTCTGCCTGTATTGTGGCCAAGCCGGACACATTCGCGCCAACTGCCCAACTCGGCCGCCCGAGCCTCAGCGACCCGGGGTGAGTTTGCTGCTCTCTTCCTCTCTTACCGGGGACTGTATAGAAGTGCCTGTCAAGCTCGGTTTTTTATCAGACAGTGTTAGCACTCAGGCCATGATAGATTCCGGCGCAGCGGGTAACTTCATTGATGAGAGTTTTTGCAGACGGCATAACATTCCCCTAACGGTTTGCCTTCCTCCATTGACAGTGGCGGCGTTAGACGGGCGCCCTCTAGGCACCGGTCGAGTGAATTACACCACAACCGACGTCCTCCTGCAGGTGGGCGTCCTACACACTGAGACCGTGCGCCTGAACGTCGTCACCTCCCCCCACCATCCAGTAGTTCTCGGTCTCCCCTGGCTCCGCCTCCACAACCCTCGTATCTCCTGGCGAACCAACCAAATCACTCAGTGGGGCACGGCCTGTTCAACCAGATGTCTAAAGACCGTGCTTCCTCCCAGCTTGGGGGCCACCAAGGTTCAGATGGTGCCCGGTCTTTCCCCTCTCATTCCCAGTGAATATGCTGACCTGGGCGAGGCCTTCAGCAAGGCCAGGGCCTCCCTCCTGCCGCCCCACCGGCCTAGTGACTGCACTATAGATTTACTGCCAGGAGCTACACCACCCCGCGGCCGCATCTTTCCCTTGTCTGAACCCGAGTCCCAAGCCATGAAGTCCTACATCGAGGAGGAACTAGCCAAGGGATTCATCCGGCCCTCCACCTCCCCGGCGGCAGCCGGATTCTTCTTCATGGGCAAGAAGGACGGCTCTCTCCGCCCTTTTATCGACTACCGGGGTCTTAATGACGTCACAGTCAAGTTCCGCTACCCTCTGCCTCTAATCCCTGCAGCCCTGGAACAGCTAAGAACTGCGAAGGTCTACACCAAGCTGGACCTAAGGTGCGCCTACAACCTCATTCGCATCCGGGAGGGTGACGAGTGGAAGACCGCCTTTTCTACCACCAGCGGCCACTATGAATATCTGGTCATGCCTTTCGGTTTGTCCAATAGCCCGTCGGTGTCCCAGTCCTTCATCAACGACGTGTTCAGAGACATGCTCAACCAGTGCCTAGTGGTCTACATCGACGACATCCTGATCTACTCTGACTCGATCGAGGAACACGTAAGTCAGGTCAGAACGGTGCTCAAGCGCCTGATCAAACACCAGCTGTACGCCAAAGCCGAGAAATGTGAGTTCCACCTAAGGTCGGTTGCCTTCCTGGGGTACGTTATTAGTCCAGAAGGGGTGGCCATGGACGACAATAAGGTACGGGCCGTTCGGGAGTGGCCCCAACCCACAACGGTGAGGGAGCTTCAACGTTTCCTGGGCTTCGCTAATTTCTATCGCCGGTTCATCAGGAACTTCAGCTCCATCGCCTCACCACTCACCGCCATGGTAAAAGGGGGAGAACCAAGCTTCACTGGTCCGCCGATGCCCTCCAAGCCCTATCCCATCTTAAAGAACGCTTCACTACTGCACCCATCCTGCACCACCCCAACCCTGACGCTCCCTTCGTGGTGGAGGTGGACGCTTCTAACACCGGCATAGGAGCCGTACTCTCGCAGCGCCATGGCAATCCACCGAAGCTATTCCCTGTGCCTTCTACTCACGCCAAACTCACGCCGCCGAACAAAACTACGACGTCGGCAACCGCGAGCTCCTGGCCATCAAGGCCGCTCTGGAGGAGTGGCGACACTGGCTGGAGGGAGCCAGACACCCGTTCCAGGTCTTGACCGACCATTGCAACCTTGAATACCTCCGCTCAGCCAAACGCCTCAACCCCCGACAAGCCAGATGGGCCTTATTCTTCACCCGCTTTGACTTTTCCATTTCCTACCTTCCAGGGTCCAAGAACAGCAAGGCCGACTCGCTCTCCCGGCAGCACGAGGCCGAACCTCCGAAACCTTCTGCCGAACCCATTGTTCCCCCCGCGCTCATCCTGGCTCCCGTCCAGTGGGACATCATGGCCGACATAACCCAGGCTCATGTCTCTGCTCCGCCACCTCCCGAGTGTCCACCTGACCGGACATTCGTGCCCCCGACCTCCGGGAGAGAGTACTCCGCTGGGTACATGACGCCCAAACCTCTGGGCACCCAGGCATCACGGCAACTACGCGCCTCCTGAGAAACCGCTTTTGGTGGGAGTCGCTATCTGAGGACGCCTCCGATTTCGTGAGGAGGTGTCGGGCGTGCAACTTGGCGAAGTCCTCCAAGCAGCCTCCGGCTGGACTTCTACAGCCTCTACCCACACCTCAGCGCCCCTGGTCTCACATCGCGGTGGACTTCGTCACTGACCTGCCCAGCTCCCATGGACACACCACCATACTCACCGTTGTGGACCGCTTCTCAAAGGTCTGCCGCCTCATACCCCTGCCCAAACTGCCCACCGCCCTAGAAACCGTCGAACATCTGTTCCAATATGTGTTCCGTCTCTACGGACTTCCCGAGGATATTGTCTCGGACCGGGGAACCCAGTTCACTTCCAGGGTTTGGAAGGCCTTCTTCCGCCTGCTAAATGTCAACCTCAGTCTCTCCCCAGGGTACCACCCTCAGTCCAATGGCCAGGCGGAGCGACTCAACCAGGAGGTGACCAGGTTCCTACGCACGTACTGTAACCTCAACCAGTCGGACTAGAGCCGGTTCCTCCCATGGGCCGAGTATGCCCAAAACTCCCTTCTCAAGCCATCCACCAACCTGACCCCCTTTCAGTGCATCCTGGGGTACCAGCCCCCACTATTTCCCTGGTCTGGAGAACCCTCGGAGGTCCCTGCTGTTAATGACTGGGTTCAACGTAGTGAGGCAGTGTGGAACCAGGCCCACGTCCACCTACAGCGGGCCGTAAACCGCTTCAGGACGCAGACGGATCGACATCGCCGCCCCGGCCTCGACTATGCCCCAGGCCAATGGGTTTGGCTCTCCATCCGAGACCTCCGTCTCCACCTACCCTGCAAGAAACTCAGTCCAAGGTTTGTGGGTCCCTTCAAAATCCTTAGTAAAATTAACCCTGTCACTGTTCGCTTGCAACTCCCCTCTAATTACCGTGTTTCTCCTTCCTTCCATGTTTCCCTACTGAAACCGGCCGACGCTCTGAGGGCCGATGAGGAGGCAACCCACGGCCCCCCTCCCTTGGTGGTGGGCGGTGAGGAAGCATTCCTGGTGCGAAGACTGCTGGACTCCAGGCGACGCCGAGGTCAGATCCAGTACCTGGTAGACTGGGAGGGGTGCGGCCCGGAGGAGAGATCCTGGGTCGACACCAATGACATCCTCGACCCCAACCTCATCACCGAGTTCCATCGGGCCAACCCGGAGAGACCGGCCCCTCGACCTAGGGGAAGACCTCGGCGTAGGTCTCGTTTTCACGTCAGGAGCCGTTCACCGGGGGGGGCTCTGTCACGAACACCGGCGAGGGCGCCTCCTCTCCCGGTCTTCGGAGATCACTCTCGCCCGTGTACTAACCGCCCTTACTCATTTCCCCATTAGCTCACACACCCCGGCTTGATTGTTCCCCAGCTGATGCCCATTACCCCTGTCTATTTAACCGTGCTAGCTTATGTCCTCCTTGCGAAGTCTTGTTTGCCTAGGCCACATTTCTGAGCGTGTTTATTCTTTAGTCTAGTTATCCAGTGTACCGACCTAGTCTGTTTTCCCTCGACCACGTTAGTTTGCCGCCTGCCTTAGCCCTCCCAGCCTGGTTTCCGT
Source organism: Xyrauchen texanus (assembly GCF_025860055.1). NCBI lineage: Eukaryota > Metazoa > Chordata > Actinopteri > Cypriniformes > Catostomidae > Xyrauchen > Xyrauchen texanus. The sequence continues at coordinate 26,311,169 of NC_068297.1, read as the reverse complement.
TCACAATAGTTTGCTGCCTGCCCTGACCCTCTGCCTGTTCTTGTTTCGAGCCTGCCTGTCCTCTTCTAACCCTGTTTGACCGTTTTCTGACCCTGCCTGTACAACCTGTGTTTGCACTTACCTAATAAAGCCGCATATGGATCCCAACCAGCCTGAGTCCTCGTTACAGAAACACTGAAGTTTAGATTAAAACTTTGTAATAGTCAAATATATATATGTGGATATATATGTGGCACTACCTTTTCTTAATTTTAGACATAAATGGGAGATTTGAAATCAGTCTATAATTAGCTAATTCTCCAGGATCAAGCTGTGGCTTCTTAAAAAGCGGTTTGATAACTGCCATTTTAAAGTTTCTTGGGACATGTCCTAAAGATAGCGAGGAGTTAATAATATTAAGAAGAGGTTCTGAGATTACAGGGAATATCTCTTTTAGGAGCTTAGTTGTTATTGGATCTAACATTCATGTTGTTGCTTTTGATGAAGTTTTGTTAGCGCACATGACCTATGACAGTGATGGATTAAAGTTGCTTGTGAGGAAAATTATGAGACACTATTTTCTGAGGCGCTGTGACAGACAATGGCATAATGTGATTTCAAATTTTCTGATTTACATTTTATCAGTGATGAAATTCAGGGAGTGCTAATGTGCTGTGACTGAATATCTGGTTCAGTCGAGGGTTTATTTCTAACCAATTTAGCCACAGTAATGAATAAACACCAAGAATTGTTTTGGTTCGTTTCTATGAGTTTGCTAAAATATGCTGACCTGGCAGTTTTTAGTGCCTGTCTGTAGCTACAGACACTATCCTTCCATGCACCTTGAAATATCTCTAATTTTGTATTCTTCCACTTGCGCTTCCAAGCTGCTCTCTTGAGAGCATGAGTGTGATCATTGTACCATAGTGCTGGGCTTTTTCTTAAATTTTCTTTAATCGAAAGGGGTTGACACTATAAAGAGTGCTAGAGAAGTCTGTAATTATATTTTCTGTGATTACATCAAGTTCGTCTTGACATTTTGGCTTACTGAGTATTTAAGACAAATTTGGAAGATTAATAGTGAAGCTATCTTTAGTGGTGGAAAGAATAGTTCTACCTGAATGATAACATGGTGTAGCTTGAGTGATATTAGCTAATGAGAGCATACAAGAGATGAGGTAATGACCTGAGATGTCATCGTATCAACATCAACTCAACATGAGTTGGTCCTGTCACATTTTTTTCTCTCTCCCAATGTGTATTTTTCATTAATTATGTGAATGTTGAATTCACCAACATTTAAATCTATATCCACAGTAACTACTAGATCTGATAGAAAATCGGTAAATTCACCAAGGAAATTCACCAAATCACCTGAGTGATCTATTTTCTGTAGCAAGGGCAAAAGACAAAAAGATAATTTATATCTGACGGTTTCACATTAAGCATTATTAGTTCAAAAGACTTAAACTTATATCCTGCCCTCTGAGTAACACCAAAAACTTCACCGTAAATTGGAGCAACACCTCCTCCTCGACCGGTTATAACAATAACCTCTGGGAGAATTTGAATTTAAACTAATATATTAGTTTAATATATTAGAGCAAACAGAGCGGATCCAAAATATCATCTGTAATGACTGAATTTTTAATCAGTGCTTTGGTTGAAACATATCTAATATTTGGTAGCCCTACATTTACATGATATTTAGCTTCAGTTTTTATTTTTTTTATTTTCAAGTTTGACCTTAATCACATTTTTTCTAAATGATTTAGTGATAGGTTTGATTGTTTGGGGAACAGACACAGTCTATATATGATATCTAAGTGATACAGTCTCTTTGTGTTGTAGTTTATGTGACCTGTGTGATGTCTCAAGGCAGCTTGCAATACATTATGACAAGTATAAATATCCTGCATAGCTCTTTGAAATCCTTTGAAAATAAAAGCTCCAGAATATTATTATTTTTTGTTGCAGAAATGAATTACTCCTTTGTCTACATTTTAATTGCAGCTTTTATATCTTAACAGAATACACCTTTATTTTTTTTTGTTCTAAAGCAAACCTCATATTTTGTACCTTATCGAAGAACCATATTAGTTTTTTCTCTTCTCTTCTCTTCTCTTCTCTTCTCTTCTCTTCTCTTCTCTTCTCTTCTCTTCTCTTCGCCTTTTTATTGTATATTCACATATATTGTTCCTTCTTATATTTAGCACTCTACACAACAGCTCTGATGATTACTTTGTAGTTGCAATTGTTATGTTGCAACAAAGTAAAAAAAACTAGGGATGCACCGAAATTTCGGCCGGCGAAAATTTTCGGCCGAAAATGGCACTTTCGGTTTTCGGCAGAAAGAGAAAAAAGGAAGAAAATATATACCTCCTCGCCGAAAGTTTAGCAACTTTTGTTCTCGAAGAGAAACCAGTCACTTGTAGTTAAATAGAAAGTGGTCCAATGTGTATAGCAATTACATTACACTTGTTCTTCACTTGAGGATTCATCTGTCGTTTACAGTTGAGGTTGGATTTAGTTCAATTACTGCTGTTTTGCACTGTTGTTTTGCACAATAATGTTCACTTAAAGTGTACATATGTTTACATAAACAGAATAGAGCACTGATCTATATATATAATTATATATTATAGTTATATATAGATCATTGGAATAGAGGCCCTCTGCCATTCTGTGATTTGCCTTTTTGTTTCAATTAAAATTACTGTTGCATATTTAAACTTTTTGAAAGATGTTAGCTAAGTTCATTACTTGACTGTTGTTTTGCATAATAATAGTTTTCTAAAACTTTACATTATTTGGATAATTGTTAATAAAATCTGTAAAATTAGATTTTTACAGAACTGAATGAAGAATAATATTTAATAATGTTTTAATATATTTTTTGTCCAATATTGGTGTGTTATTTTCAATAAAAGTGTGATTTATTTTATTGGTTTGTAGTTTTTCAATTCAGATTCATTAAATTCATGAAGTTAATGAAAAAGTATAATATTAATACAATTATACACAAAAAATTTTTTTCTTAAATAGGTAAAAAAAAAGTACATTTCGGTTTCGGTTTTCGGCCAAGTGCATCCTGGATTTTCGGTTTCGGTTTCGGCCCAGAATTTTTATTTCGGTGCATCCCTAAAAAAAACAAGAGGAAACATGCTTTGTACAATCTGATATTTTCTTTAAATAAAACATTTCATTAATAGTTACTGACAAAGGTATTGCGGTGATGCTGAAATCTTCCACTCAGCTGTCTGTCTATTCTGTGTTCCATCAGGTGAGATTTCATTCTGCCTTCAAGTTGTACATAGTTATTATATCAAAGTGCCTGCATAGAGTGTAGCAATAATCCATGCGGAGGCAAGCCAAGCATCAGGCATTGAGGAAACGAGGGCTGTGGAAGTGGGGTCAAGACATTCCACTGCTGCCTGGATCATGAAAGAAAGGTTTGTGCCCAGAATAAAAGACAGAGAATTTGTGGTCCCTACATCTGAAAAGCTTGAAACACAGAGGAAATGCAATTATTTGATATGGGTGTAATCAGATAGTTTTATTTGAACCTACCCAATATTTCCAGTTATACTACAGGAACAAATATATACATAAAAATGGCTAGACCTTGAGTTGCTATGTTCTTTTGACCAAATTTTACACCTACAGTACAAGCGGCTCAAACATCTGAGACCAATGAAAATTCTTATGCTGGCATGGAAACAGGAGGATTTTGGGGAAACATCACATTGGATGTTACCCTAGTTTTCCATCTTCCCTAAGGGTTTTGGAACCACTCCTTTTTACAACACTAATTCTTCTGTAGAACTGTGCCATCTATCATTCCTTTAATCCCAGGCTTTCCTATTAATTAGAAAAGCTAGGAAGTATGCAGAATGATGCACAGGTGGGCCATGCTGTCAGCTTTGTATTTACAAGCTAGAAAAACTGCACAGTGGATGTAGAAGGCAAATGAAAATGCTGCCAAAAGCAATATCAGTCTGTTATTGTGCAGAATACAAGATAATAAATCAAAGAACTATTTCCTCAATATATATATATATATATTTATAAATTACACTTAAGTGGCCATAGACAAAATTTTTAGACAGAAGCAACTACAGTAGAGTAAACCACATATGAGCTAAGAAAGGGGCAACTACTAAGTTGGCTATAAATACTGTATATATATATTTTTTGGAATTAAAAATGAGGTTGTGAGGGATAGACGTACAGTCCTTTTAATGGGTTGTACAATCCAAATGTTTTAGATTAGTGATTCTCAACTGGTGGGTCCCAAACATTGAACATATTCTATGTAAAACCTTGGTCCTTAAACAACACCAATTAAGAAACTTCTTCTTCTGTCACTCACTCAACGTTGTGTCGAATAAAGTGACACAAGTGGTCTTCCTGGGATGCCAAATGTACCTCTGAACCTGAAAGTTGGCAGACAGAATTTGCAATGCCCGCCCCAGACATACGGGTATAAAGGGAAGCAGTGCAGCAAGTGCCAGTCAGAATTTTTCTTTGAAGCCGAACGGTTGTGCAACAGCAAGCTGAGTTCACCACTGTTTCACTCACCTCTACTGGCGATAAGCACTGCTGTTGGATCACGGCGGATTTCCAGCTAGCGTTCTATCTCTCACTGCATGCTGTGCAGTCTACGCCCCTGTGCGCTTCGACAGCGCTTTCATTGCCTGAAAGAGTGTATCTCCTCCTAAAAAGTGTTTTTTTCCTCTAAAAATGTTTGAGTTCCCACTCATAAAAGAGCAATACACAGCAGGTGTTGAACGTCCTTTTCAGGACGCGTCTTTTTAAAGATATTTTTGATCTAGTGCGCCTTCTTTCCCAGGTTAGCCACTCAGCTTCGCTCCCTGGATGTTCTCCTCCCTAGCCTTCTGGCTGGCGAATTCAGGGGAGCAATTTGTGGCCAGACCCACTATGAGTCACAGGTGCTCTGTACTGGGGTTGGGCTCCACGGGCTTTGTTCCCTTTTCAGGCAAACTCCCCGTGATGTATTTCCCGGGGTATGGTCCCCCTGTTGGCAGACCCGCATTTCCCTTGGGAAGCTCCACTGTCCCGGTCGCCGTGCTTGTAGAGTCCCCCCTCATTAGGCTGGACCTACCACCAGGCCATTTCCCACGTACGGCATCACAACCCTTGTGGTGTATTTGCCACATGTTACCTCCCCTAAGACTGGGCAGGATGTGGCCTCCGCAGGATCTTTTCCCCCTGAAAGAATAGGACCGGGAAAGACTGCCTTCCCCGACGCGTTTCATAGCTTTAAGTTAGCCCCAGCTGCTTCACGTCCTATGTGAGAGACATAGGACAAGAAAAGGCACGGCTGCTGGGCTTGCTCCCATGCTAGTCATGTAGTGCCTGTTCCACCCCTCAGGGGTGTGGGAAACCTAAGGTCTGTATGTGACATCTCTTTGGGGGCATTGGGGAGGGCTTCATGCAGCCTACACAGTTGCCTCTAGCACGCAGTAGCCTGCTTGCATCTGTCTCGACAGTTCACGTAACACAGTCAGTGCATGGCGTTTTAAGATGGGACCCCTTGTGTCACAATGTCGAGTGAGTGACAGAAGGGGAACATCATGGTTACTGTTGTAACCTCCGTTCCCTCAGCACTAGACCTACCACTGTAAACGGTCGTACCTTATTTTCGGCTCCTCAGTGCAAAATCCTGACTGGCACTTGCTGCCCCGCTTCCTTTTATACCTGTATGACCAAATTATGTCTGCCAACTTGACATTGGCCTTTTCTCAGGTTCAGAGGTACGTTTGGCGTCCCAGGAAGACCCCTTGTGTCACTTCATTCGACACAACGTCTCGTTCCCTCGGGGACGGAGGTTACAACAGTAACTATGACGTTTTCTTGTGTTTGATGATTTTTTTTGTATTTTCCAGCATATTGATGTGCATAAAAGTGTACTAATGCCACAAAACCTGGCTCCAATACCAAAAGCAATGTAGTATTTATAGAATATTCTTTATGGTTCAAAATAGACCTAAAGACAATGGAAGGATTAAGCAAACTTAAGGACTGATCTTTAAATAAGAGCAGGATTTTATGAGACCACCTACAGTACATTACATATATGATAAAGAACTGTGAGTAGATCACCTGCAAAAGAACGGATCGACTACTTGTTGTTGTCTCCTTTTGACTGTGTTGCATTTGTGGTCAGACTAGCAGCAAGACAATGCCTCAAGCTTCAATGTATTGATCTGTGAGCAAAGTCTCAGCTGAGTGATTGCATGTCCAAAGCCAAGCTGCCTTTTCAGTGCTTTGTGCTGTCCCTGGAACCAAAACATCTATCTCACCTAAGCTGCCTCATTCTGATTGCTCCAATCAGAACAAATAGACATACAACATTCACCCATTTACTTCAACTACAAAGATAAAGGCTATTTAAAAGTTCCATACGTGTGTATAATGCCTTTGGCTAAACAACTGTTTTTTTAATCATCTTGATGGGTTAGAGACAAACATATTTAACAAAGAGCAGCGCACAAAAACAGCCCACCTTCCACATTTCATTTTCAAGGCAATGTTTGTATAGAGATTTACAAGATACAAAAATAAGCATGTTTTTTTATTACCTATTTACCCTTAGGAAAGAAAAATCACAAATGAGATCTCTTAAAAATACCAATTGTTTCAACCCGACATTCGGTGTATCCATAAAGCATTTTTGAAAATGGTTATTATTTTTGCAATTCCATTTGGTGATGCTAGTGCCACAGAAATTATACCTTTAACAAGTAATTTTACAGTTACACTCAAGACTGCTGTAGATCCAACAGAAGTCTCAGAGAATGAATGTTACTATAATAACATTTTTGCAAATGGATTTTTACGTGCCAAGTTTTAACACAGTGTCCTGGTGGAATGAACACATGAAGCACTACAACTTTCACACAAATCACGTCTATCAGCTGATAAACACATATTTTTCACACATTACTCACATACTGCTATGTTTTGATTTAAAAAAAAAAGTGGTGAGGGAGCCCTTTACCCCACACCAGAGGGGTAAATAGCCACCAGGGGGGTTATATTGATATAGTGTAGATACCGGAGCAATAGTTATAGGGCACAATTTGTCAACTTATGCAAATACATTTAAGATGGCAAGATGCTTTTTTGAGTGACAAATTAAGATAATGCTTATTCAAAATAACCACTTCAGAAAAGGGTGCACAATTTCTAGACCATTTAAATCACATTTGACATTTCGTTACATCTCAAGTATTATATAAACAAATGAATCTCCATTGTGGTTGGATCAGTCAATGTGAGTCCTCTTTGAATATTCTAATTTTTTTTGTCTCAAAATAAATTTGATAATTTCCAGGATATTCATTATCTACATACATTTACAACTTGCCACAAAATAAAACTTTAGACATTATATGCAATGAATCAGGAATATTTTGCAGTGCATAGAGCCGTTTACCCTGGGGGGGCCTTTAGCCCCATTGTACCCGATATTTGAATGCTTTTATTACAGACCAATATTTACACACAGGTGTTGGACTTTGGACTCTGAAGTACGTGGTTCTATGACGTGATTGCTCCAGAAAATGTGTTTTTCATTTCTCATTTTGTTTTTGTACACTGTCAGTTAGGTTTAAGCATAGATTTAGGGTAAGTCGGTTTTGTGTCTACATCTAATTTTACATTAGATCACTATTGGTTATGTTTAGGCTCAAGTTTTAGGTTAGGGAGGTACAGTACATTTAACTCATAAAAATAAAATTTTTGACATTAAAAATTTTGCATTCAAGTTAATTTTACTTGCCCTTTCTGTGACTTTACACATGAAATTTGTAAATTTCATTGTGCATTTTCAAGTTGTGATTCAAATGTATTACCAATCAGCCTGAAGTTAATCAAAATGAACTTTTATAAACTATATAATAATAACTAGAATGTTCAAAGCATAATTTTTCAATATTCCGTACCAAGGTAAACACAACTTTTCCTTACAAATCTTATCTCTTGATACTAATAATTATCTAGCAACCTTCATTCAAGGAGTGCACGACCAAGCTTCTTATTGTGATGCATGAGAAAATCAAGTGATGTTTCCCAGTCAGGGTTCTCACAACCACAACCAAATGAAATAATCTGTGTATTTCAACTATACCTCATGCCACATCCATAATTTTAGGGACTACTCTTGTGTCAAACTTCTGAAGTCATCCACTTGGAATTAGCTGGAGGAAAATAACAAAAAAGGCATGTCTTTCATCAGATTTTTGAAGACATACCCTGAAATAGCTCCTCTTAAACCCAGTTGGTTTGCCAGTGCTTGTTACAGAAAATCATGAATTCCCGCTGTTTAAAATCTGATAAAAGCTGCCATGTCTCGCAGAGCTGATTTACATAAAACACAGAGTATTAAAATCTGCACATTTACATACTCAGTATCCAGTGATACTTATTAATCTATGTACCACACAGATATTGGTATGTCTGTCTTTGTTTTTATAAATTTGAGATGAGATGCCAGTAAATGAACCATTCATTTTGTCACTTAAATGTCTGCATTGTAATTAAACAATGTAATATTGGACTGAATATTACAATTTAGTCATATGCAGTGTGGTAACCAAGGTTTTTTTAAATTTTTTAATACATTTTTATATGCACAAAATTCATGTTACATGAAAAGATCAACATTAATGCGACAAACATGTTATTATGAAGAAAAAAATATCTGCGCAATAATATATTCCCCACAATTGTGTCGTTCTTGAAGAATCCAGAATTCCAATTTTATACTTGGAAAATTCCAATAGTTTAGAATTAGTTTATCTCACTTATCGGCATATATATTCAGGGGGCATGCACTCATACCCCCAGTGTTCAAATGACATCTACACCACACTCTCATGTAGACTTTGATACTTGTAAATGCAGTTGCATTGTGTAGTTAATCCATACACTGAAAATGTTTTAATTTTTCGCCAGTTTCCCATTGATGTACAAATAGTAGTGTATACCACTTGACAATATCATGTCTCAATATTCCCATCAGAGTCAGCGGTAGGATTCAAAGTGCATTAGGTTTTCATTATGAACAGAGCAGTGTAGCTCATGCTGAAGGTGCACTCTCTCTGCACCCCATTCATTCATAATGAAGGGACGGCAGCTTCAGTTCAATGACCTCTTATCTGATGCTGTGCCTCTGTCATTGAAGCCATCAGAGTGGAAGGATTAGGCCCAGCTTATATCGATATTTTGGAGAACACACACACATGCATTTTGAGAGAAGGGGAAATAAAAGACAGAGCCACAGAAACCCACCATGAATATGATGGGGGTCAGAGCAGTGTGGTTGTGAGATATGTTTTCATCACAACAGCAGACAAAGAAAGCGGAAATGTCAATAGAGAGAGATCTAAGACATTACACCTAGCTTTAGCTGTTAGCATATCCTATTAACACTGCAGCATTATGTTCGCTTAGCTACTGGAGAGATAAACATTTCTCACTGACTCTCACTCTAATATTATGTTTAATCAGTTATCAGTTTAGACAAAGTGAAAACACTATTTTCTGAATTAGTGTATTCATAGAAGGATTAATGCTAATATATGCACACAGTAGCGGTACTAGCTTGTATGGTGCCCTAGGCGAAACCCGCTTCAGCTAATAAAAGCAGGGGGACACACCTCGTGCAAGATGCCGTCCCGCAATTCTATACATATATGAGACAGTTAACAGTGTCCACATGAACCAGAATACACTTTGGCCCTAGGCCTTTTTATTGTAAATAAATCAACTGCTATCTTGTGTACTGTATTAAAGATGCCAATCTGAAAGTTATGGATTTTCGAAGATACTGCTGCTGTTTATGCATCATTACTTTATTAAGTTTCATGCATCATTACTTAGGCTGTCAAATGTAATGAATTAATTTATAAGATTAATTAAAAATGTTTAACAGCATTTTAAACACATTTAACGCAGCCATCAAAATTCTGTTCTGTCTGATTTCTAAAGACTGGTAGGAATAATCAGAAGTCCAACCTATGTGTTGATAAAACATTAACAGCAAAAAAGTAATTATATTAATCTTTTTTTATTTTTAGATTTTTTCACACCTTTTAAATGTAATAGCCCAGGTAGCCTAACCTCCCAAAGATTTCTAGTGACCCCTTTTGGTGGTGGGAAGCACCGTAATGTTCTGCAATGATGTAAGGCAAGTGCTGTGGAAAAGAACTAATGCATACTCAGGGTTGGGAGGGTTACTTTTGCAATGTATTTCACTACAGATTACAGAATAAAAGCTGTAAAATGTAATTTTGTTGTATGTAACTTAATTCTAATTGAATAAATACAGTTGCTTATATTTTGTATTTTAAATACGTATTCCCATTACTTGTATTTCGTTACTACCCAACCATGTGCATACTAACTATTTATAAATGCTAAAGCTTAAAAAAAAAAAAATAGAATAGCTTGAGTGTCTTTTAATAACTTAATAACTTAATAAAATAAGAACTTTCTAAGTTGTTTTAATTTTTTATTTTAAGATTTTAAGCCAGAGAAATCACACTGGAGATTACACACCTGTAAGCAGGCTGAAGCTCTGGGCTGTTGAATTTGGGGTATAAACCGACTACCTGTAAGTCAAAAAAGGTGCATATTTTCAGGTGGAAAAACAAGCAAAGGCAACCAATAAACAGTCCAACAACAGTTTGGGCTTAAGCACATCTAACCACAATTTCCTCATAGGGGACCCCGAATTATATTTTTCAGGTGCTCTGGAAATAAATATTTACTAAGTAACAAGACAGGGATGATAGCTGGTGTCCTAGTGTATCTGACACTACTTTCCCTCAGAAGTTGGAGAGAAATATATGATGTCAGTGTAAATAACTAATATATATTATAATTTACGTAACCCAAGGAACATTCTGATGTGGTTTTGGTTCTCACAATATAATAAAATGTAGCTAAATTTATAAAGCACATTTACAATGGCCTTGCCTTGTATCTGATATCGTTTGGATGATTGATTAACTAGACAGCTTCAGTGATGTCATAACTAATGGTTTAGGGATCAGATTTATCATTCATAATTTACTCTGGCAGGGCACTTACTGCCTGATCTGGAGTATTTAAGCAAACATATATATATATGCCTGTGGCATCTACTCAAGTAGTTCTTCTTTAGCATCCTAAGCAATACTCTCTGTATGTATTATGCCAGATAAATCAGTGGATTAATTTTACTTGAGATTTGCAATCCATTAACTTTTGTGAGTCAGTTAAAATGTTTAATTGCATGTATTCACATAATTGCATTAATCTGAGATAAAATCATGTCCCTGACAATTTTAGTTAATACTAGCCATAGTGTTGTCAGTAGCTTATCATTAATTATGCTTACATTCTCTAATTTTGGACCCTACATCCAATTAGTCCTAATAAACAATGCCTTTTCCAAGCGTATAAAAAGAGTGAGTCAAAGATCACATTCAAGATTAAATGAAACATTCAAGAAGGAAGAACTTAGGCCCTGATTTACTAAGATCCCAAATAACAGGCACTAATTTGCTTGCACAGTCTACTGTATCAAATTACGTGTACACGTCATGGGCAAATTTTGAGCGATTTACTAGAAAAACAGCGCAAATAGCTACATTTGCAAATATGACACCCTCCACGACCTGCCTGTCAAAAACAGGCTTTTGTATGTCCCATCTACATCAAATGCATGCACAATACAATTTAATTTTTATTCAATATATGAATCTGATTGGATGACAGACGTTCCATGAGTCCTGATGTTGCACACCATCAGCACTCAGAGACTTCACTGTTTGTATTAATCCGCTTGTGTTCGTGGCATTCTAAACTAAAGTGTAAGAACAGTGCAGATGTGTAAAAGAGCTAGATGTGTATCTTTGAATTTTTTGCTGGGACATTAAAGGTTTTAGTTGGTGACAAAAGAAAATTTTACGTGTTACGAGCCAATAAAGATGAACCATTTATGCTTAATATGCCAACAACGCATGTGGTCATGGAAACACAATAAATGGCGTTCCTTTATCGGTGTAAGCATATAAACGGTGTAAGAATAAACCGATCGACACTGGTGCCCATTATGCCAATTTTGCATGGCATGTAAACACCTTAATCATTGTTCTTACCGGCTCATCCAATGTACACAACTGGTCCTGCTCGACCCACTCAGAGTGGCATTCGAACCAGGGTTTCTGGCATGGGAGGCGGGTGTGCAAACGTACCAGCTGGCTCCTGTTACATACGCACCGGCTACCATGTTATACTTGAGATGGACCCCCACATGGACAGATATTTTTACATAGAGAAAATAGGATATATTTGACCATAATTCTATTATCTTTAGCAAGCTGACTTGCATTACACTACTGCTTGGGAGTCACAACAGACGCAGGTAATCGCACAAGCTCAATCGTCTCTAAATCTCTCAAAATAATAAAAGAAAAAAATAGACAATAAATTGTGCATTTATTACAAATAATAATAAGCATACATCATTTGTCTGCCAAGTAATATTTTTCATAAACCTAACTGCAGGTTGTTTATGACAGCCAAACAATGTTGAGACATTTGCACAATAAAACCGAATGTGCGTCAAAGATGTCTGTTTATCAGCATTTTAGAAATTACTTTAAACATTGCTTATCCAATTTGAATTCACAGTTGGACCTATCCATTTTAAATGTTACAACTGTGTTATAATTTTGTTATACATTTAGTTTTATAATTGTACAACTAATAAAACAATATCTGTATGATAGTGATTTGGATCGTACAACAGATACAAGTCACAGAAGGAAATTGCAGTTCATCTTTCTTCTTCATTAACTATAGACTATGACTATAGTAGATAGTATAACTACATTTGGGATAAAGAGGACCTGACACAGCAGTTTGCAATGCTATCCTTGCATTTACTCTATAGTCAGTGGTAGCAGACTGTTAAGTTACTCATGATGCCCTCATGCTTTTTTCAGACTATAGATGCTTTTTTCAGATGCCAATAAGCTATGGGGCTTAGAGCTCTAAATTTGTCTGTGTGATTGAGACTGGCCTATTTAGAGAAGGCCTGGTTCAACTTTGGGAATGGAGCAAGTGACGAGGCTCTCCGCCTCTTTTGTGCTGTCTGGTATAGTCACAGACGTTCCCCTCGCCTCACACAGGGCCCTACACTCCCTAATCGCCACCTTGTATGCGTGTGGATTGCACCTGCCTAGCATTTTTACCATGCTTTCTCATTCCCCCTTTCTCAATCTTTTTCTTTCATTCTTTCTTTCACTCACATTGAGGACTTTACTCTGAATGATCAGCTAGCTGTGTGACCTCCAAATCTTTTCTAACATCTAGGATGGATGATTGCTTAAGCCCTGTATAGTGTTGAGTGGAAGGCAGGGAGTGGAGGGGGATATTTTTAATGTTATTTAGTGGAACCATGGGAGGTAGATGAGCTGGTCCCCTCTCTCCTGCCCAACCCGGAACACGGTGCCTTATTTTATGCATCTCCCACAGTGAAGTGAGATTTTTCAATTGATTACGCTGTCAAACTGTGTAAGAAAATAAGGTTTACTATGTAGGTCCCAGTGTATTTGTCTGGTAGCAGAAAGGCCACTGATGTGTTGTTGTCAGGTCATCCTGAACATGCATACTTTATTCCTAAGGTATTGCACATCAACAAGGTATAGAACAACACACCTCATGGACTTGTATTCCTATATTGCAATGTGATTCGCAACATGTTAGACTAAAGTTTTATTTTAATCTGACATTTCAAAAGATTTTTCCAAACAATCCCAAAAATAAGCCTATGTTAATTCTGATGTAATGTATTTGAAATGTATTACATCGATAACACCCTCAAAAATGCTCAAGAATACAGTATGTCCAATGAGCATTAATGAAGCTCACAAAACCTAGCAACAGCATTTCCATGTCATCTTATTATGTTATGTATATATATATATATAAATTGGATTCTCATTACCATTATTTGAAAAACTATGTATTAAAAGTTACAAGTAAACATGTCAGTGCTATTTGCTGTACTTCCTTAAATTTAGACTTAATAAATAAATACAAATAAAATACATCATTCAAATTTTATCTTAACTTTTGATTTTAGGCTGGACTGTGACCTGGAGGGACAGTACCATAAAGTAATAAACATAAATCAGGCAAATGTTAAAAAAAATATTAAATTTACAACAATGTGTTTAAAAAGTAAAGCATAAATTAGCTTGCATTGAGGAAACTTCAAGAAAACAATGTTATCTCTCAGTTCAACATAAAATGCAATGTATTCTTCAGCCTATGGTTTTAGTTTATCTTCTTTCACTGAAAGTATGTGCAGATTTTTTTTCTAATGCATGCAACAGATAGGACTACTGATATATTTTCACATTCATAAAGTTACATTATCACCTGTTTTCCCAGTGTCTTGTGCATTTTGTTTGGCTCTAGATTAACTGCAACCTTGCCTCTGCCCTGTTATGCAGATGTATCTTTACTTCACATTTGCCACCAAGAAGTACAGACAATAAATTGTCTTCAATTTCAACACACACAAAAATTCATGAACTGACTATTGTTCTGTTACCATTACTGCAAGGAACTTGTGACATTACTTCAAACTCAGCATGCAGTGCATTGTGCCTCTCAGTCACAGAGTGCATTTGCATTTACTAGAATGATAAAACTACTAAAAAGAGGCTAAGGTAATTGAATGAGCAACAATTAATCTTTCAGTTACTGAATTATTAACAGCCGTGCAAAGCCGGTGAGGTACGGAGATTAGCTGCCTGACAGGCAGATGTTTGATAGTCACACTCCTGAAGGGCAGATCCTTACCTTCCATTTTTAATGGTGCGACTGTATGCTCGCGTTCAAGAACCGATCGCTACTTGATTGCTTCACTCCATATATCTGTCTGTTGTGAAATTATCCTGTGGGTGGAGTGATTATCCCAGTCCCTGATGTTGGATTCAAAGCACTCATGCTTACCTGTTTTTCTTCACAAAAAAGGCAAGTGTTGGTCTGACATGCATTCAGATGAGGCTGTTGGTGATTATCATCACAAACACCATCTGTTGCTGCTCCTCGTCTCAACTACCAAATACATCACAAAAAGAAGAAACAAATAGTTAATCCACAGAGCATGGAATTGTGAACTGTGGTGAGGATTTACTGTATATGGGATATTATTAATTTGGAAAGAAGTCCATAAGCAAGGGCCACTACAGACATCATAAATATTTAAAGAAATAGTTAACCAAATATGAAAAGTATTTACTCACCATAATATTGTTCCAAACCCGTATGCAGTTTCCAAACAGGTGCTTGATAGATGTGGTCACTATGCAATGTCGTTGTATGGAATAAAAACTGAGTGCTCCATCTCATCGTCCAATTTACAGATGTTGGTAATTATCCAACCAATAATTTTCTATCAGCTTGTCGCATATCCATCACTAAGTTAAAATAAATTTAAATCAATATGCTGGAAGTGTCTTGGGACACTGCCAATGCTTTCAGTGGTAGAATTCGGATCTGAATAACCATTATTGATCTCCTCTAGGAATATTCTCTTTTTTATCTTCTCTAGCTCCCAAGATAAGTATTCCTCTCATCTCCTTCAATGGAAACAGTGTCAGGTGGTGACAAACTGCACTGTGTTTAGTCTTATCTGGCCTGCTTTGATAATAAATGCAGAGAGATGGAGAAGGGGAGGACAAAAGTGGGACTGCACTGATAACACCTAACAAAGTTGAGATATATGCTTCCCACCCCCAAACACAAACACACAAAAAAACATTTACAACCAACTATAAGCTGCTCTGTATTGGAAGGGCATTGTATAAACATCACTGTGACAAATATTTGTGTCCCTAATAACTGTAAAGAGAAAAAGAGGAATTGAAATAGTGAAATAGAGAGAAAACGTATGTAGTGGTGCTGGATGGGTGAATGAGGTTCAGAAGTGAGTCAGCAAACATTTACATTTGCAAACAATAACAGATGCTTTTAATATTCAAAGCGTTTTTCAGAACATCTTTCATGCCTTCCCGGGTGGATCAGAGGCAGTCCTCCGGCCCCTGGCAGACGGAATGCCCCACTGCGTTCCAGTGGATGGAAGGGGTCTTCCCTGCCCCTGGCAGCAGTTATCCCACTCCAGGCGGTTGGCCAGGAGCCCCTCCCTGCTCTCGGTCTGCGGTCTCAGACCCCGCCGCGTATCAGTGGCTGGTAGGGGTCTCCTCCGCCCCTGGGAGTGGCCCTGACCACTCCAGGCTGTCGATTACGAGCCCCTCCTCCCCTTGTGGTTGGCGGCCGTTCCTCCGCTCTCAGTAGGCCGGGCTCCTCTGTCCCCTGCTGGATGGCCACGACGATCTACTACGGTGCATACCTCCTCCTTCCCGTGTTCTGGCACCAGTGTAACACAGTTCAATGGAAAGGACGAGGCAATAACCGTCTTAACAGAATAAATAATATTTTAATAACAAACATAGACAAAAAGACAAACACACTCTGCAATTTCACAAACATGGCTTACCATGTTAATAGGAAGTAGGGTAGGACAGTATCTACTGTGCAATGGTAGAAATGTGGCAACCTATAACATCCATCAAATTCCAAATAAAAAAGAAAACAATGAAAAACCTTTCATTTGTCAGTATGTAATTCTCTAAAGTATCAAAATGTATCTACTCTTCTCATAATATAAAATAAGTAATATAAAAATTACGAGTGTGCACTTTAGGCTAAAGGGAACCTGCTTTGTGGCCCCTGAGCTGTTTTAATTTGAGTAGCCCTGATATACAGTATAGTGATTCCAACACAGTAGTGGAGGACATTTTCGCCTTCTGTTTTCACGGGCAAATAAATCCATCAATGCCCACTCTGGGCGTGTGAGACAAAGTGTACTGCAAACTTAGTGACCTGCCTTTGAAAATGACGCTCCGTTCACTGTAATGACTCTAATGACAATTTGCTTATCCTCATTGAGGTGCCTGCCATCAGTCCCTGGAGAGCAGGAACATCTGGTGGGGCTTTTTCCAGAACCACAGTCCCCTTACTAAGGGGCACTACAGCTGGGAGGGAGGGGTAGATGGTGTCATGTTCAAGAACAGCCATGGATTTAGTACTTCCTTTTTTCTTTTTTTGTAAATCAGCCACTGGTGTAAAAAACCCACAGATGGAGATCAATGACAATGAAGCAAACTTCTAACAAACCTGCAATTGTCAATGCTCCCCTTTTTCACTCAAATGGACTGGAATGTCCCATCTGCAGTATCATTTATTGGTTTACTACTTCAGAAGATGCAGATCTAATGCTTTTATTCCGTTGTTCTTGGTGCACCTCTCTACTTCAGGAGCATTTTCTGTCAACACGAACACTGTAAAAAAAATATTTTTTGTTTTGTTTTCCAGTAAAAATATCTGAGCATTCTTAAAACAAATTACATTTTCTTGAGAAGCAAAATGACAAGATATTTTGTCTTGTTTTCAGAGAAATGTAACAAAAGTAAGAAACATGCATGCTTATAACAAGAAAAACTATTTGCCAATGTGGAAAGAAAAGAAGCTTCAATGGAAATTTTTTTTTAATTTTTCTTACCCTATTGGCTTACTTACCCATTTATTTATTTATTTTAAGCATAAAGACCACTAATTTAGTTAAAACTAGACTTAATATCTTATGTTACTTTGCTTCTTAAAGCTGCACTACAGAAGATTGTTTTGGTTAACACTTCACAAAATGCCATTATTTATTGAGTACATAAAAAATGTACTGAGTGTTCAAAACAATGACCTTACCTTACCCTGATTCACTATGGTAAACCTACAAAACATATTTGTATTTTGAGTTGTTGGGTTGGATTTTGGTTCAGAATCGCAGGGTTATGTCGTTCATCCTTACGTCATGTCCGTAAACGAAGAAAATATATAACGGCACATGTTCCAGCTGGGGAAACTACAGTTTTGTTCGGTCATTCACTCTCACACAGTTCAGGACAGCATTGCAGCAGTTTTGATGGATGTTTATCTGTTAACTGTTTGTCGAAGTTCTTTACTTGTAGGTTTTGAACTGCGCTCATGATGACTTTTAGAACCACTGAGCCTTTTGATGTTCTTTAAAATGGTGTACTTCTTAAAGGAATAGTTCACCAAAAAAATGTAAATTCTCTCATAATTTACTCACCCTTATGGCATCACAGATGTGAATGACTGTCTTTCTTCAGCAGAAAACAAACAAAGATTTTTGGAAAAATATTTCAGCTCTGTAGGTCAATAAAATGCAAGTGAATGGGTGCCAAATTTTTGTAGCTCCAAAAAGCACATATAGCCATCATAAAAGTAATCCATATGACTCCAGTAGATTAATTAATGTCTTCTGAAGCAAATGCTAGGTGTGTGTTAGGAATAGATCAATATTTAAAACTTTTTTATAAAAAAATACACAAGGGTCGAATACACGCTGCCTCTCACGTGACGTAAACACATTGGCAAGGTCATATGAGAACTGATGCGTGAAATATGAAAAAATACATAAGTGCAGGGTTATTAGCATAGATATTCATACATAGAGTATATGCCTCATTCGGCTGGTTTGGATACATCAACAGCAGTGCCATTTTGAAAAGGTCAACAAGGAGAGCTGTTTAAATTTGTTTGAAAGCAAGTGAATATCTATGCAGAGGATGCTTTCGCGCTTAAGTCACGTGAGAGGCAGTTTGAACTCCACCCTTGTCAATGAGCTGGCCAGAAGCAAACATTTGTAGTAGAAAAAGTTTTAAATATGAATCTATTTCTGACACACACCTAGCATTTAGCTTCAGAAGACATGAATTAATCCACTGGAATCGTATGGATTACTTGATGATGGCTATATGTGCTTTTTTGCTAAGATTTATTTGCATCTGCGAGTATCAACCTACTTGGAGTCTCCCAAATATTGCACAGGATACCACAAGAAACACAAGGCAACTCTTTGAGATGTTTTAAGGTCAGTGTATCATTGTTTTTGCTAGAAGTGCTAAAATAATCGCAACGATTTTGCTTAAAAGGGAAGATGTATTTATTACACTTCCTCTCAGTGATGTAGGGATAGAGTATACCAGGTGGCATGCCTTGAAAAAAGATTACTTTCACTGCTACCAATTTAAGGGTTGGAGTATTTGTCACAACATGCACATCCAAAGAAATATTTGATGGTTTAATAACACAGGTCAATGATGAAAACACTCCCTTTCACAACTACCCTTACAAAAATCGAGAGTTCATGGCAAATTTGTTTTTGTCATGGCAAACTTGCCACAAATTCCTCACTGATAATTTTTTCATGCAAATGAGCTTTGCAGCAAACTTGCAGAAAATTGTCCATTGTTGCCAACAGTTTTCTACAGGTTTATCACAACTGGTGAAGAGCTGCAAACTTCTGGCAAACATTTGCAATGAATCACAAGGCCATTTGCATGTGACAATAATGAGTGGCAAATTTGTGGCAAAGTTAGTGCTGCTAGTTTGCCAGAACTCTAGATATTTTTGTAAGGGTATCACATGTGAAAGACTTAGACAAACAGATCTTAAAAGAATAGTGTATTCTAAAATGAGTTCTAGCATAATTTAGCCACCCTCATATTGTACCAAACCGTCATCTTTTACTTTCATTGCAGCCAACATTTTGCCTAACATTTCCTTAAAGGTGGAGTAAGCGATTCCTGAGAAATACTGCTGATATTTGAACTCAACAGCCAAACAAACACACCCCTCACTTTAGTGCTCTTTCAGAAGCTCCACACCCAAAATTCATGCACCGCACCACACCTCTTAATAGTGTTGTGTGGATCATTCCGATTCACTTATATTCAAGGAATTTGACAAAAAGTGTATTGGATTATAATGACTTGTTCAGTGAAAGAAAGTAATACAGGTTTGAACAACATAAGGATTTTTTACTCAATATGTTGAAAGAGGAAAAAGGAACATGCTATAGACTCACTGGAAGTCAAATGTTTATCCATATTTATCAGTAGATGTTAAGGGTATGTGTTTACACGTGTTTTGCCACACTCAGAGTAACAGCGAGGAGAACATTAGTACTTCATGTATATGAGAAGGGAGGCAGTCTGTGTTTTGAGCTTGTCAGCCATTTAAAAGGCAGGCAGAAGGTTGGTACCTCTTCAGATCGAGGCTGCTATTAGAGGGCTTGTGATCTCTTTGTGTTTACCCACACTTACAAGACCCACATTGGCGTATGCGGCACCGCACTCAGCCAGGGCCTCTTTGAAGTGATGTTGATTCTTCAAAGCAGGCTTACTAAATTGCTCTCTCTCTATTTGTGTGCCTGGAAGATAGAGGGACGTATATGTAGAGCTTACACTGTGATCTATAGACTCTCCACATCTCTCTGGTCTGAAACAAATAATGAACGACAGGCAAGAGCTGGATAGGCTCCTGCCAGAGCAATTTTGCACGCATTCAGTGCCTATCAGTGCCTCCAGAATGAGCAAAGAACAAGAGATGAACTCATTATAAAACCCCACAGTGAATGCATGCACTTGGTTTACAAGAGGCTTTCAACATACTTCAAACCAAGCACCCTATGTTCCCTGAGCATTTGATTCATTACATCAGAGAAATTACATCTTCTCTGATTCAGGAGGAGCACTCTTTAGCCAAGTTGGCATACATAATGATATGATTTCAGTTTTGTGCACTAACATCTCAAAATTAGCATAACTGAATGGTTGAAATGCTAAAAAACAGCAGGCCGAGCATTAAACTAGGTTGTATGCAAGATATGGAATGACACTAGATGTGGTAGAGAGGTATTAAGGCATGCCGGTGCACATGTTGTAGACATTAAGCATGTTAGTATAATTGAGTAGACGTTTTGAACATTAGAATACTTCTATGAGGTTCAAGTGAGATTGAAACCTGCATGATTACATTTTTATCTCGCTGACACGCTGAGTCTCTCTGCGTTTGGCACAATCGCAGAGAGACTCACAAACTGCTGGATTGGTTTCAATGCCAATCCAGCAGTGTTTTAGTACTCAAGACCAGACTCATATTTTCATGGTCTTGGTCTTGGTCTTGTCATGGACTTGTGAGCTTTTGGACTCGGTCTTGACTCTGAGTCAAACAAGTGTGGACTTGAGTCGCTTTAAAAAAATATACAGTTACAGCTTTGACTTTTCTGACAAACATTTCTCTCACTGACTGTCTCAGCAATTATGATGTGTGTTCCATATTTTAGTCAACTGCGTAGAATCAGAACTAGTGATGCCCGGTTCAAGAATAAAGAATTCTATTGAGTTGGTTCTTTTCAGTGAATTGGCCAAATGGGTAAAAAAGGTCTGAATCGATTTTCTTTTCAGTCCGATTCGTTTGGACTGCTGTCTAGCTGAATAATTTGTAGTAGTATCTCACTCAGTAAAACAACACTGGGATATTTCAGAAAATGGAGATCAAACCAATCGTTGGATTAAGTGGATATTTACCTACAATCAAGGTACAAGAGCCAGGCAGTTAGCCTAACGTTGAACATAAAAACAAACAATGACAACACATACCTATTGAGCGGAAACGCCCAATACCGGAAAAGGGGGAGGCCATTAGACCATGACGCGCATCTAGGTGCCACATATCCGCCCTAATATACCCCACGAATGCACGCTGATAGGCTATAAACAAAACCACAGAATACTAAGGGGCGGAATAAAATAAAATAGACAGATGCGCTGCTCTTATGCATGCCGCATAATACAAATCGCATTAAAATGTTATTATGCATAACCGAGAAAATCACGGTTACACACAAATTACAACATTAGGAAGGGGGAAACTGCTACAAGACATAAGTCTGTCTCACCAAGTACAATCGCACCAAGTATCGCTGTCTTTTCGGCATCTCATGCAGGAGCACCTCAACTTTCAAAGTTCTTTTCCCATTATATTTAGTATGGATAATAGGTGAAAAGAGACTTCTCACCTCACTTGTGTTCTTCATTTTATTTTCAGACTTTTTTGCCATTGAAACACAAGTGCCAACTTTACAGGTAACACACAGATGTTGCGCTACAAATATGTGACGTACTGAGTTGTACAATTTCCATGATTGTCTATTTCATCCATCATATTATTTAAATGTCCCTGATTCTTAGTAAATTAGATATTGTCTTGATATAGTCAACATTTTCAGTTAGAAATTACTTTGCATAGTAAGCGTGAGTCTGATAAAGCTTGTGTTCCATTTAATAATTTGCAGAGTCGGGGAACGTACTTTTTAATGTGTACTTACGTTATTGATATTTCTGGATGAGAACGGCAGAGCACATCTGATGAATGGCGATCTCTTTCACGCACACACATACAGTTTGGGCGCACGGGCAAGAGTGTTAAAAAAGTACTTTGAAAGAGTGAGAGCTGCTGCTCTCAGCCAGAATAATCACACGTAAGAACATACATATGTGAAAACTGATGCACAGTATCAAATACACAGAATGTATGATAGTACTAAATGTAGAGAGCACATCAATATGAAGACAAAGCCAAATCCCAGACATTTAGCTGCAATTTAGAAATGTCTGGGGAAAAGAGGACGTATGGTCACCCTATGTCATGCTAATTTTTGGTTGTTTCTTTGTTTGTTTTTCTTTGCATCACAAATGCCATGGACTCGGCCGGACTCCGAAAAGAATCCCAAGTCCGAAAGGCTCGAGTCCTAGTAGAAGTGCATCTGAGTCCATGACAAGTCCAAGTACATTAAAATTGGACTCTTGACTCAGACTCTATAACGCATTTTTGGCCAGTGTATCCACCTCTTCATTTCCTTTCAAACCCACATATGCCGGAACACACAAAAACTGAACATGTATATTATTCTGAAGAAATTTATATAAATCCTGAAGAATCTCAATTACCAGATCCTGTCTTGTATCTGATTGCTGAGAATTCAGACTTTGGAGGGCTGAGCTAGAGTCTGAGCATATGTTTACACGCTGAGCTCTAACTTCACTAACCCACTTTACTGCCATCATTATAGCAATAATTTCTCCAGTATACACCAAAAAATAATCTGATATCCTACTTGTCCTTGACACTTTCATCTTTGGAATTGTGTATGCAACCCCTATGTGACCATTTTTTGGATCTTTTGAAGCATCTGTGAAAATGTGTATGAAATCCCCATATCTCAGCCCCACATACTCATTTACATTAACGCATTTGGCAGACGCTTTTATCCAAAGCGACTTACAGTGCACTTATTACAACTGGAGCAACCTGGAGTTAAGTGCCTTGCTCAAGGACACAATGGTGGTGTGGGGTTCGAACCAACGACCTTCTGATTAACAGTTGTGTGCATTAGCCCACTACGCCACCACCACTCCTATACTCCACATACTCCCTAACCTTATACACTTCTGATTCACTATGTTCTTAATTATGTCTTATTTCTAATAGAGTTAGATCAACATTGAGCTGTGACATGACCCATAACAGTACTGGCGGCAAAGTTAATACTGATGCATATCTATACTCCTCTAATCCCATATCTTTAACTAAATCTCCAACAGCCCAACCAATACTGGTGCCTTTGCGCTTCCCCTTCATCACTTTATCCGTTGGCTTCTAATTTAAATGTCATCTGATGTTAATATACTCTCCCAATGACTCAAAAACGTACAAGAAAAAAACATGCTGAACCATAATTGATGTATCAATATTTTATGACATTCCTTATAATAATAAATATCACAATATATACATTTTTATGAAACAAAAACATCTGAAATTGTTTTTAAATAAATAACAAACATTTATTTCTGATATAAAACAATATCCAAGATATTAATGGAAAACCTTTTACATTTGAATGTGCATTCTTTAACATGCTCTGTTTTGCTTAACCACAATAGGGATGATATTTGAAAATGTGTACTATTTACACATTTCTGCCATTATATCATTTTAACCAGTATACCGCCCTCCCCTAAGGTTTGGACAGGGCCTTAATGGAATTCTCATGTATCAACTTTGTCTCATATTTTGTAGGTTTCCTTAGGATAAATACAAATAGACAAAAATGAGACAGTTGTTACACTTAAAGTTTACAGCTATAGAAATGAACGTGAATAGCATTTCTCAGATAATATGACTTTGGAAAAAAATATATATAATTTGTTCTTTTAAAATATTTGAGAAATATTTGAGTTAATTATGAAATCTCTAACTTTTTATGGAGACTTTAGTACCTTGGGTAATTTGTTAGAAAGTTTGGAACATTCTTGAAATCTCTTCTGACACTCTAGAGGAGATGCACATGGGATTTTACTTTAGAGTGTGTTTTACAATTTTTTTTTGTAGATTTGTCTATTTTTGCCCTCCATTTAATCTAATTTCTGTCAGGGAGAAACAACAGTTTAGGCCTGTCTTTATTTTTCCCTGTGTACACTTACATTTCTCAAAAGATCCCTAAAAAGGTCCAGTCCAGGTGGAGTGTGAAAGCTATATAAATGTATTGTAATATGTATGCCAAATATTCATAATTTTTTTCTACCCAGTCAAAGGTGCGCTGGTCTGAATCCAAGCAAATGACAGTACAAGAGAGTTTGTCTGGAAGGTCTATTCTTTTCCAGTGTGTATATTAAGTGATTTGATAAACACTTTCACAGACACACAGGAGAGAGACTCTAAGTTCAGGCTGAGCGGAGGGCACGTGAGAATGAAGGTAACGTGTGGGCTCTGTCAGTTTATTTAGGCATGGCTATCATTCAGCTCACACAGTCCGTCAGACAACTGACCGGCCATGAAAAGTGGACCACTCGTGAAATTAGTGGTTCCTCAAATACAATACATTGCCCAAGTTGCACTTCAAAGACAGATACATTGTTTTATTACTCTTATGCATATAATCAATTATAATAATAATAATTTTTTATAGACATCAATTTGCATCATAACCAAAAAAAGATTATGGTCCTACTAGCTTACTTCTGGTGCCACTAGGGTAAGTTGTTGCCCTACACGACTGTGAAATATGTGTATAGGGAGCAGCAGTACTGCGAAAAGTTATTTTAAAAGTTTATCACAAACTTTTTTTTGTTGTTGTAACAACAAAAAAACATTTCATCCAGTTCATTGCACTTATTTGTGCTTTTGTTGGTAGACTTGTTTAGACATTTAATATTTTTCCACCAAACATGGAAATTGCGCATATTTCTGTTATTCAGGCTTTTGTTAAACTGTACTGCAAAACGTCTCGGTTACTATCGTAATCTCTTTTCCCTGATGGAGGGAACGAGAGGTTGTGTCAATGTAGTGACACTAGGGGTCGCTCTTGAGAGCCCTGAAACACCTCAATCTTTGAGAAAAGGCCGATGGGAATTGGCGAGTGGAATTTGCATGCCACTCCCCCAGACATATGGGTATAAAAGGAGAAGGAATGTCCACTCTCATTCAGGTTTTGTGCTGAAGAGCTGAGACAAGGTCCCGTCTTGTACAGCATTCTGGTAAGAGGGACACAATGTCTCATTCCCTCCATCGGGGAACGGAGGTTACGACAGTAACTGAGATGTTCCCCTTCTGTCACTCACTTGACATTGTGTCGATGTAGTGACACTAGGGGTCCCTATAGAAAAACAACACAACATCTGAACCGTGTAACGTGAACTGCTGATGCTGGTGTAAGCAAGCTGCTGCGTGCGTAATAGCAGGTGCATCAGACTGCACATAACCTCCCCCAATGCCCCAAAAGACATCACGTAGTTCCTCACATCCCTGAGGGGGGGGAAGCGACGTAACTAGCATGGGAGCAGGCCATGCCAGCCAGGCCTTTTCTCTCTATGTTTTCTCTCCACAGAGTATTAGATCCTTGTAGAGTATGCCCGACATGGGACTGGTAGGCCAATGCAATGTTTCCACGATCCAATGGGCAAGTCTCTGTTTGGAGACAGCGTTCCGTTTCTGCTGTCCACCAAAGCAGACAAAGAGCTGCTCAGAGCATCTAAAGCTCTGCATGACATCCAAGTGGATGCGCAAAGCACGCACCGGACAAAGCAACAATAAGGCTGGGTCTGCCTCCTCCCATGGTAGTGCTTGCAGGCTCACCACCTGATCCCTAAAAGCCAGTATCGCTGACAGAGAACGCTTGCATGAGACAGCCTTTTACTGGACTGACTCTAGGGGCTCGAACGGGGCTCTCCAAATGCCCAACAGGACCACGGAGAGGTCCCATGAGGGAAAGAGGCGCAGCCTAGGAGGGTTCAGCCTCCTGACGTCTCTCAGGAAACTGATGATCAGGTCGTGCTTACCAAGGGACTTACCTTCAACAACGTCATGGTGCACTGCTATAGCAGCTGGGTATACCTTCAAGGTGGAGAGGGACAGCTGCCCCTCCAGCTTCTCCTGCAGGAAGGAAAGCACTGACCCAACTGCGCATCTCTGGGGGTCTTCGCTACTGGAAGAACACCACTAAGTGAACACATGCCACTTGGCTTGTAGAAGGATTCCTGGCCTGAGTGATTGTGTTTACCACTACGGGCGGTAGACCACTTAAGTCTTCTGTGTCCCATCCAGGGACCAGATGTGGAGGTTCAGGAAGTCTGTGCATGGGTGCCAGATGGTGACCATCCCTGAGATAGAAGGTCCTTCCTCAGGGGAATTTGCCAGGGAGGTGCTGTCACAAGGAGAGTGAGGTCCGAGAACAAAGTCTGGGTGGGTCAATATGGGGCCACAAGTGTGACTTATTCCTCATCCTCCCTGACCTTGCACAGGGTCTGTGCAAGTAGGCTTACTAGGGGGAACGCATATTTGTGCTGCCCCTGGGGCCAGCTGTGTGCCAGCGTGTGTGTGTGTGCTGAGGCGGGCTCCCGTCATTGCATACAAGAGAGGATTCACGGGAATCGAACAGGTCAACCTGTGCTTTGCTGAATCGACTCCAAATCACCTGGCCCACCTGGGGATGGAGTCTCCACTCTCCGCTGATGGTCGCCTGCCACAACAGTCGCTACTGACTCTAGAGGAGGAGATGGCTGGTGAGTTGCGGCATGCGAGGAGAATGTACGGCGCCTTGGCAATTTATATACACTACTGTCGCTGTATTGTTGGACTGGACCAACACGTACTTGCCCACGTGTAAGTCTCTGAGTTTGCATATGTATGCTGTGCCATGGAGCATGGAAATACTGCGGTCCTGGCAGCTCATCTTTCTCCATCTTCGGTGGCCACATGGACATTGAGGCCAACTCTGCCCTCGAAGCCTTTCAGGAGAACTTCCAACATTGTTGAATAAAGCTTACTTGGCTTCGGGCCAGGCAGTATCAGCTTTGCACACACTTGCTTTCTTGCAATTCTACCAGGCTCATTTTATGAGGGATTTAGATGAGGGAGCTGGGCTGGATGCTGAAGCCATCATGGAACTGCACAGAGCCTTGTACTTTGTGCTAAGAGCAACCAAGCACATCACTCATCCTGTTGGTTGGAATATGGCAGGCATCATGGAAGCAGAACATCATTTGTGGCACACACGCACTGATATTTGTGGAAAGGACAAGGCCTTTTTATTGAACACCCCTGTGTCACAGTCTGGTCTGTTTGACGAAGCATTCCAAATGGTAGTGGAGAAGTTCCACGCACTGAAACAGCAAACTGCCGCATTCCAGCAGATACTTCCTCGTCTTGAAAAAGGGAAGCCCGCTATGTCTCTGGTGTGTTCACATTCAGTATCGTCTCAAAGTAACACCAGGAAGCCACAGAAGGCGCCAGACACAAGTTTTGCACCCTCTCAGAAGGATTGGTCCTCGTATGTTCCCGCCATCACAGGCGCGCCCACAAAGGCATTTGGAGGTTGGCTCGGCTCCTTTCAAAGGCCAGCCAGACATCAGAAGCGAGCCTAATGGGTTTGCGAAGAAATGAAGGGTGAGCCCCCATTCAGCGGACAGAACCAGACCATTCAAATATATCTGTTTCCTGCCAATCTCTGGATGAGTTCGCCTTTGCACAGTCTTCGAATACCCGACAATCATATTTTGACTCAGTCTCCCCCCACATAGTGTACTGGGGAATGGGCCCTGAAAGTCCCATCCATAAATTCAGCCTCTGTCTCTGTGGCCACG
Source organism: Xyrauchen texanus (assembly GCF_025860055.1). Taxonomy (NCBI): domain Eukaryota; kingdom Metazoa; phylum Chordata; class Actinopteri; order Cypriniformes; family Catostomidae; genus Xyrauchen; species Xyrauchen texanus. Next base: position 26,283,033 of record NC_068297.1, on the reverse strand, counting down.
AACCTCGATGCATAACAGAATTCAGTGTTTCATAAGCACAAGTGTTCACAAAGCACAAAGTTATAAATCCCAAATGCTGTTCCCCCATAATAAATGCTGGGGCCATTGTGGCATACCAGCATGTTCCAAAAAGTATTTCCCCCAATGTTCATACACTCTTTCCTGTTCAAAACACCAGGAAAGAGAATTATTATGTGAATGTTCCTGCTGTAGGTAAGCTTCAGGATGACAGTCAATTATGCCTAGACACAAAAAAGGCAAAAGCGTTATTAAACCCTTTTTAATCAGCCATAAATGTTAGAGGCGCAAATGCTCCCTTATGTTGTGCGGTCAATTGCAGGACAGCCACCAAAAATAAGTCAGCAATGCCATCTAGTGGTTTCTTGTTGCGATGCAATAGATAATCATGCATTAATTCCTCTGTCTGCCCATATAGCAGCTTGGCAGCAGTTACTGTAATGAGTGCAGATGAAGGCAGTAGTGGAGTGAGGATCTATTTGCAGTGTAACTTTATTTAACACGGTGAAAACTAAACAGACAAAACCAAAACAAAGGAAATACCCGCAATGGGGAAATAAACCAAAAACACGGAAGACATACGAGGAGTTTAACAGGCAGGATAAACATACAAAAGACCACGGAAACAGGCGTCCACAAACATCAACGATCGACAAGGGAATGGAGAACAAACAGGGTTATATATACTGGAGACATGATGATGACAAACTACAATCAGGTGAGCACTATGACACAGGGCTGGCAGTGATGAGGGCCGGGGATCATGGGAAGTGTAGTTTTTGACAAGGACAAGTGAAACCCAGGGCAGACAACAAGGGAATCGTGACAGTTACAAGGCGTTTCGAATTGGGTAATTCAGACAATACAGCATGGTTACATAATTCAGTTCAGGTGAGCACCACCAATGTTCAGCTGAGTTTTTCCAACAAAGGTTTCTGTTCGGGAAGCTCCATTTTTTAAATTCATTCCCTCTTGCACAAAGGGGCAATAGAAGAGGTTCCCCCTGTGCAAAGAGAATAAGGTTTTTACAGCGGTTATTTCCTAGCTTGCATCCCATCCTGGTCCTGAGGCATTTGAATTTCACTCTGAAGAAATGCAAGTTCAGAATGCTGACGCTCAATCAAATAATGTCATAGGTGCAGCTGGGGGACTGGTTTGTGACAATAGATTTGAAGGACACTTATCCACATTCAAATTGTGCCAAAACACAAGTGTTTTCTCTGGTTCGCTTTTGGGGGCAAAGCATACCAATTTTGTGCCCTGCCTTTTGGACATGCATTAGCACATTCACAAAATGCATGGATTTTGGCTGCCCAACACTGAGATGTTGTTCTCAGTCACTTGAAAAATCTAGGGCTATGAGTCAAACTAGACAAGAGCATTTTGTTGCAGAGGCAACAGATGCTGTCTCTAGGGGTGGAGCTAGACTCGCAGACAATGCAGGCGAGCCTGTCTCCAGCTCGTGTCCTGTCATTCCATCAGAGTGGGAAACGTTCTCCCAGCGAGAATGTTTCACAGGTTTTTGGGCTTATGATCACGATATCTGCTGTCATTTCCATGGGCATGTGAGACCTTTTAAGTGTTGGATGAACTCCGTCAAGGCACTGACCCATACGTTTCGTTCCATCAGAGTGACGTATTGGTTTTACATTTACATTTACATTTATGCATTTGGCAGACGCTTTTATCCAAAGCGACTTACAGTGCACTTATTACAGGGACAATCCCCCTGGAGCAATCTGGAGTTAAGTGCCTTGCTCAAGGACACAATTGTGGTGGCTGTGGGGCTCAAACCAACGTCCTTCTGATTACCAGATTACCAGTTATGTGCTTAGACCACTACACCACCACCACTCTCATCATGCTCTTTTACCATTGAAATGGAACCGCTTTCTGCAGATGGGTGTTCCATTGGGACAGGTGAGCTGCCACAATGTGATAACGACAGCCACCTCCTCTATGAGTTTAGGGCACTGTGTACAAGAACTGTCCTGCTCAAGGAGTATCGACAGGTCAGTGGCTGAATTGAGAAGTGAAGATGCTAGCAGTGCTGTTGGCTTTGAGGTTTTTCCTTCTGGAAATTTGGGGCAGTCATACCCTCATCCGGTCAGACAACAGGAAGGTGGTGGCTTACATCAACCATCAGGGAGGGGTGTGCTCTCATGCCATGCTCAAGCTGGCACATCACATTCTTCTGTGGGCATGGGACAATGTCCTGTCTCTATGAGCAGTACATGTTCCAGACCAGTTGAATTTGGGGGTGGATCTCCTGACCAGACAGGTTCTGAAGCCTGGAGAATGGACATTACATCCGCTGATTGTGGAACAAATCTGGATGAGGTTCGGCTGAGCGGAAGTGGACCTGTTTTCTTAAAACAAGACTTCACACTGTCCCTCTGGTTTTCTCTATTGCCCACAACACCGCTGGGCATCGATGCGCTGGCGCAGCAGTGGCTAATTGAGCGTCTTTATGCATTTCCACCATTCAAGCTGCTGCACTTGGTTCTGCAGAGAGATCGGAAAGATTGTGTGCGGCACCGTATTGGCTATCTCAAGTATGGTTCTCTCTCCTGGAGAGAATGCCTTGGAAGATTCAAGTCAGAATGGATATGTTGTCTCAGGCACGAGGCAGCATTTGGCATCCTCGGCCCGAGTTATGGAAATTGTGGGTTTGGCCCCTCAATGTGACCCTTTTTTCAATAAGAAGGTTACAGTATATAGGTGTAAATGGCATATTTTTGCCTCTTGGTGCACAGCATGAAGTGATGATCCAGTCCACCTCCCGGCTGGTTCATTGCTATATTTTACTGCAAGAGCATTTTTGCGCCGGGGTTATCTAAATTTGTACTGACACCTTGTTTGGGCTATTTATTATTATAAAATCATCTCTACGTCCTTTCGCTTGCAGATTGTTAATTTTCAGTCCTTTTCTCCTCAGTCATGTAGGGCTGCACGATATATCAAATATTAACGCTATAATCAAGATAATTTTGCTGACCATGTAAAATTGACCAATATCATCAATATCACAATGGTTTTAATGAGTTTTCATTCGGCCATTAAGTTTCACAAAGAGTTTCACGCATCATTGGACTAATTTCATGATACTTCAGAGCTAGACAATTAAACAAAACAACATATAAATGGCAAGTTGGTCATATATGATTATTAATCCACAAAAGGCTGTGATTTAAAGACAGATAAACGCTCTGTGTGTGATTCAGAACAAACCAGTGACACGCTGACCTGTGTGCACACGCATGGCGGCGCTCTCAGATCAGTTCACGTGCATTGTGAAATCAAAGTAATGCAGGTTCAAGCAATCGCGCAATTCCAAACATTAGAAACAGTTACATTTTATTATACAAATCTACAAACGTGGCACGGAATAACAGAAAAGGAAGAGATTACAGTGTTTTATTAAATGCAGAACATTGTAAACTGTCAAATACACCTTTTTCATAGACTGTGATGACGTGTTTCCACCTGAATTAGCAGTGTAAATATAGCAAACTTTTTTATATGATAATTTTCTTTTTTTATATTGAGTGCAAGTTTATGATTATGCTTTGTGTTATATTACCCTGCTATCAGTTTTAAAAAACAAATTACTACAGCTGAGAGGGGTTATTGATTACAGCTGCTGAGTGACAGTGAATATGGCATCTTCTCCGTCTTAATCCACTGCTTTCTATTTTTTCTTCTTCTGGAAAGTCATTCAAATGTAAAAGTTGATTTTTTCTTTTGTTCTTGGAGCAAATGGGTAAGTGAAAATAGGTTTTGCTGTGGTCTACAAATGACCTCTGTTAAGTTTATCCTGCAATTGTTTACTTCCACGTTCTAAAACCCGGAGTGTGAAAAAGGTCTATTGCCTTCTTACTGGAGATTACGGGGAAAAAAAGTTTTGTATTTTTTCAAGTCACACAGTTTGAGACTATGACTGGTGTTAAAACAATTCTAATCAAATTATTAGGGTGCACAGTTTGTATATGTTGGTGTAGATTGTGGGTAGAACGGGCTTTATATGAGATTTTGTTTTGGCAAATTTTACACTATGCTCTAACATTGTCTACATTTTTAAAATGCATCCAAATGCTACTGTGCTTCAGACTCATTTTCCACTTTCCAGTTGTTTTCAAAGATGTTCTTACTCTCTCTCCTCGGCTGCAAAGTGTGTGACTGTGTCTGTGAGAGAGTGGGCTCCGCCCTCCCTCACACATCTTTGGTTCATTGGTTGACACTGCGTGTCTGATTGACAGGAACACCAGGCTGTTAGTCTGAGCAGACAGTCAGAACGAATGTGTGTGCGCATGAGCATTTAGGCCTATATTATTTTATTTATTTTTTCGTTCGTTAAATTTACAGATTATTTTGTTTGTGCCGCTGCTGCAGCCTCCTCCAGGAGTTCCTGGTTGGTGTACTCAGGTTCAAACAAATATGGCTGGGCAAAAAACTCAATCTACTCTTCTCTTATATCAAAATCCTCCGACATTTTTCTTTAAAAATCCTTGTTGTTGTCTTCTAATTTGTGACCGGAATTTTGTTTTGCTCTATCTTCTACACTTCTGCATTCGTCACTTCTCACTGGAGCTTATGCTATGCTATGTCGTACGCAGGCAGTCGACACGCTTGTGAAGTTATAAATATGGATATTTTTCTTATAAAAACGCATCACTTCAGAAGGCCTTTATTAACCCCCTAGAGCCTTATGGATTACAATTATGAAGGATGGATGTGCTTTATTGGGCTTCAAAATCTAAGGTACCATTCACTCCTATTATAAAGCTTGGAAGAGCCAGGATATTTTTTAATATAACTCAGATTGTGTTTGGCTGAAAGAAGAAAGTCATATACACCTTGGATTGCTTAAGGGTGAGTAAATTACGGGATAATTAAAATTTTTGGGTGAACTAACCCTTTAAGCTCACTTGTGTGGCAATGTAAGCTTGCCACACGGGTTTAGAGAGTTGGCAGCTACTGTTCGCATGGTGTCATAGTACATACCTGTCAAGTTTTGGATTTGAAAATAAGGGAAATTTTTGGCGCCCACCGCGAGCAGTCCCACCACCCCAACCAAGCTCCAGTATCCCTTACATTATAAGACAGGTGTTATAGCCTAAATGAAAACACAAAAGGGTATATATGAAGAGCATTTATTTAAAGGCTTATTTGCATATTTTCTGTTCATTTAACATTGCTTGTCTTTACATTTACTTTTTATTTTCATTCCACACATTCTTTTCATTTCATATTTCTTTTCTTTTACAGTTTGTTTTCATTTCACATAACTTTCGGAGTTCTCGTGCTGACATACAGCATTCCTTCCCCCGTGTGAGATGCTAAAGTCGCAGTTACAAAACGTGTGACTGTCCCCCAACATGCTCCTCTTCAGAAAAGTACATTCGCTGTCCCATTGATCGTGGTATTTACATGAGGGTTTTGTTTTATTGGCAGGAGTGCCTGCCATCTCTGTCGTAGCGTCCATCATCCGTCTCTGTTTTTTTTTTTTTCCCTGCGTTGTCACTCATCATCTGACCTCACACACTAACCTCGCGACAACTGCCACCTACAGTACCTGTAGTAGGCTACTGCAGGTGGCAGTTATCGCGAGGCTAGTGACAGAGCTCAGATTGGGAATGTTTTTTTTTACTCCGCCCGGGCCCGGGGTATTATTTTTTAATAACGCAGGTTAAAATACGGGAGATTTATGGGAAAATACTAATACAGGAGGACAGCAGGAAAGAAGGGTAAAATACGGGACTTTCCCGGCCAAAACGGGATACTTGACAGGTATGTCATAGTATCTCGTACTAATTGTGTCATTACGCAACATCAATGTTTCCTTGAAAGGGAACATCTCGTTTACGAATGCAACCTTGGTTCCCTGAGAGGTACCAAGATGTTGCGTAGCTTGCCATACTGCATACATTCAAGCCTGTTGCAGAAAATCTGGTGAAATGGCACCAAAGCAGCTCCCTATATCAAGTCAAATCATTTTTATGTGTATAGCACCTTTCACAACACACATTGTTTCAAAGCAGCTTTGCAGAAGATCAGGCATTAACAGAAGATAAAACTGTAATGCTTATAATGTCTATGAGTCATCATTGTGTAGTTTGATAAAATATGATTGTAAATTGTGATTAAAAATAAGTAATTAAATAATAATTGTATTTTTAACCCCAGTGAGCAAGCTGAAATCGACAGTGGCAAGGAGCACAAAACTCCATAAGATGTTGGTTAATGGAGAACAATAACCTTGGGAGAAACCAGACTCACTGTGGGGGCCTGTTCCCCTCTGGCTAACATCATGAATATAATGTAAATATTACTTATATATAGTGCAAGTCATGGTTTAAAATTATTAAACTAAGTAATTATTAAGGGACAGTTTTTAAACAAAGATTTTTTTACGAACTGTAAGATTAATTACTAATGTCTTTGAATTGTATTAACTGCAGTTCACATAGATGCAATTGTCCTTGTTAATTGGCTGATGTCTAGTCCATCAATAGACAAAGGTGATTTAGGCAGAGAGGTTCCGTGACACAGCTCCCTATGGTTGTTGCTTAAGCGATCAGCCAATTAATTCTTGTGATTGTGTACAGGCTTCAGACCACGTGACTCACTGAAATAGTCCCAATTGCAACGTCTCATTCCCTCTCAGGGAACCAAGGTTATTTTCAAAACGAGAAGTTTATATTGAACATATTTCCTGTTATTTGTTGTTCAAGATTTATAGCTCTTAACAAGAATCTAGCTTTTTCAGCCCGTACACTCAGAATTGACAAAAGAATGTCATATCTGCCTCTGCTTGAGTTAAAGCTGTGTTTGTGGCAGTGATAGGTGGTTTGTTTGTGTCCATTTGCACTGTTCTTGTGTTGCTTGCTTGGCTGGCCAGATGTGAGGAGGAGAGGTATGGAAGCTCAGGGCAGCTGAGTATGCAACTCTTTGTTGTAGAGCTTAACACTCAGTGAACCAAACCACCGGCCAGGAGGTCAACCACAGCATTGACTCTTGCCGCCTGTCAACGTGTCAGAGTGCATGCAAGCGTGTGTTTTAGAGGGAAAGGACCAGAGTAGAAACACATAAAAAGCCTTTTTTTTTGAAGATACTGTATAATAATGACCCTCCCAGCCACAGTTTTCACCTAAACATCTTAAACCAGCCTAAGATGGTTTGCTGGTTTTAAATGGTTTAAGTTGGTCTAGCTGGTCTCCCAGACTGACTGGCTGAAATGTTTCCAAAACACCTCTAAAACCATCAAAATAGACCAGCCAACCACCTTAGTCTGGTTAAAGCTGTTTTCAACTGGGCTCTTATATCACATATCAACATGTGTAAAATGTATATGGAAAATGTACTTTTGCTAGAAAAATTCTCCAAAAGTATAAGTTTTGGATTATGCAATATATTGTCAAATTAATGTTGATCTTAGCAGACTGGCGTGTTGGAAGTTGAGGTGACATGCTCCACATTTTAGCAGCCTGTAGTGTTTCTGGCAGATGATGACCTCTGATGTGAGCCAGATGTGCCTGCGTACTCTTTAAATCACATGCAAGTTGAGTTTAATTAGGATTATTGCCAGATTTAGAGCATCAAAGCAATTAACACCCACATCATCATAAGATTTGTGAGAGGCTAATGTGCTGTTTGGTCTGCAATGTTGGCTACATGGTGTCTTAAGCTTACTCACTCTGTGATTCATGTTTATTCAGTCTCTCAGTGGCTTGGATGGACCTTCATGTTACATAGTCATAATATCAATTTAGTGTATTAAAGAGTCACATTCATTGTCTGAAAGCAATTTTATTGGTGTTAAAATGTCTGAATGATTCAGCTGCACTTTTTTCCTTATTCTGCTTGCAACTCAACTGTAATGTTAACAAAAAAACATTTTTTAAGTTTGGAAATTTTGGATCTGTTCGGAAATAACATATTTTCTAATATTATATCGTTGCGATTTCTGAGTTATGTAATTTTGTACTGAGCTTTGAATGCAAATGTTCTATGTGTGGGAGAAAAAATTATTCTCCAATGCATCGTGATTCTTTCTCCAACAATTCTGAATCGATTCTCTAATATTCAGAATAGATTCTGAGTTCAATTTAAACCGCGGCAGTACAGTGGTGCTTTTGTGCATGCCAGAGACAAGGTGAGATGATAGAAACATATGGTCAGATGCGCATATAATAAAGCCACTACAGAACTGATCGCAGGCTGGATGTATCAACCACACGTCCATCGTCCCAGTGTAAAACTACGATCCTAAAATGTATTTGCTCCCATCTTTCAAAAAATTGTTGGATGCATCTAGAATAATTTTGTAATCAAATTGTTACCCTTTGAATCATTATCAAATAAAATCTTGAGGGCAGTGAAGATTCACACCTCTTATGTATGGAATACATTAAAGACCTGTAAAAATGTATGGCTGCGCTTCACCTGACCATCCATTTCCAGTGATATGAATGAACCAGAGGTAATATCTGCTACAAGTTTTAACATCCAGCTAGAATTTCATTCCAAATTCCTCCCTTTCATATTAGAGAATCAGTTTGTTTAGATGGTTCATTTGAGTAAACCTGTTAAAAAAAAAACTCTTCACTAATTCAGTTCTTCCAGTCATAAATCGGTGTTCTGAAATTAATTACATTGCACTTTAAAACCCAAATTCTCTCTTGGATTCTACTGATTTACAAATCATTGCAAATTAGTTTGAACAAAATATATAAAGGAGACATATTATGCCCATTTTACAAGATGTAATGTAAGTTTCAGGTGTGCCCAGAATGTGCCTGTGAAGTTTCAGTTCAAAATACCTCACGGATCATTTATTATACCAAGTTATAAATGCCTCTTTTGGCATGGTTGCATGGTTGTTGGTGCCAGGCGGGCCGGTCTGAGTATTTCACAATCTGCTCAGTTACTGGGATTTTCACGCACAACCATTTCTAGGGTTTACAAAGAATGGTGTGAAAAGGGAAAAACATCCAGTATGCGGCAGTCCTGTGGGCGAAAATGCCTTGTTGATGCTAGAGGTCAGAGGAGAATGGGCCGACTGATTCAAGCTGATAGAAGAGCAACTTTGCCTGAAATAACCACTCGTTACAACCGAGGTATGCAGCAAAGCATTTGTGAAGCCACAACATGCACAGCCTTGAGGCGGATGGGCTACAACAGCAGAAGACCCCACCGGGTACCACTCATCTCCACTACAAATAGGAAAAAGAGGCTACAATTTGCAAGAGCTCACCAAAATTGGACAGTTGAAGACTGGAAAAATGTTGCCTGGTCTCGATTTCTGTTGAGACATTCAGATGGTAGAGTCAGAATTTTGCGTAAACAGAATGATAACATGGATCCATCATGCCTTGTTACCACTGTGCAGGCTGGTGGTGTAATGTGGGGATGTTTATATATACATGTATAGAGATGTATACTGTATATATATATATATATATATATATATATATATATATATATATATATATATATCTGGTCTCCGTGAATACAATCAGAGACAATGGTAACTGACAGTAAGCGTTTTCGGGTTAAAAAAAATGTAAATAACGACATAGCTCTGGTCTCCATGAATACAATCAGAGACAATTGTAACTTTAGCTGTATTTACCATGGAATCAGCTAACAAGCACATTCGGAAAGGCGATTGCAAACATTCACCAAATATGCAATTCACCAAGTGCGATACTTACATCTTCAGGATATAAAGCTGGAAAACGAATCCTGAATTCAAATCCTGCTTTATATTGACACTCATTCACAAAGCAGTCAGGTGTAAAATGATTTGCACAAACATACACACATTTTTGTATGTTTTGGGGCACATTTACTTGTCCACTGTGTCTTCAGTGGCTCTGATGCCGGGAGTACATGAAGACCTTATGATCAGTTTTACAGCCAACAACAGAACACTTATGACGCTTACGAAGCTGAGACGTTATTCTTCTCACTGTATTTGCTCTAGCTCTGAAAAAATGGCGGACTGTGTGTAGATCACTCAGGGGAGGATCTATGATAATAGGGTGGAGTCTGTCACAAGTCGTGGGCGAGCCCTGCTTTAACGTGACGTCGCTTTAGAGCAGAAATAAAAACCATTCATTAGGGTGGTTGTGTACACACACTGCCGACTCACATTTATGTACATTTACACCATGTAAAAGTGAATTTTGTGTAACAGGTATGTTGACGTGCGCAGTGATGATGACGACATGGGTTGTTAACATTTTTAAAGAAATGTGACAAATAGCCTATAAATACATTTCAAAGACATGAATTATTGTAAATTATTAATTCACAAAATTTACCGTATCCTCCAACTGCGTAAATTAAATCGGATTTGTCATTATTATCAATACTAGTCAAGTCAACTAATTTTTGTATGTATATCACTTTGCACAACACACATCATTTCAAAGGAACTTCACAGAGAAATTAAACTAAGAAACCGTTACATAGTAGAGTAATTGTGTAGTTTGTTTAAATATGATTTTGAATATTAAGAGCATGAATATAATGGCAATATTAGTTATTTATGTATAGTGCAGGTCGTGGTTTAAAATTAGTAAACTATGTAAGTGTTAAGGACCAGTGTTTTTACAACGATTTTGAATGAACTATACAATTAATGTCTAATGTATTTGACGTTTAGCTTGGATAAACTGCAGAAGTTAAAATGTATGCATTGTCCTTTGTTAGTTGGCTGATGAAGGCTTTTGTAGGAAAATAATTGAAAGTCTATGTATTCCATTTTAAGAGTGTAGTCCATCAAGGTGATGCAGGCAGACATCAGTGAGGTGCATCACAGTTCAACCAGCAGGTCATTTTGGTGAGGTCTATCCAAAGTCCAAGGTTCAGGCAGAAGCATATGAAGTATTCCATGTATTCCCCACTTTTCTTCACAATTTGGCATACTCAATTCCCAATGCACTCCAGGTCCTTGTGGTGGATTAGTGACTTGCCTCACTCCGGGTTGTGGAGGATGAATCTCAATTACCTCTGCATCTGAGGCAGTCAATCTGCACATCTTATCACGTGGCTTGTTGAGTGCATTACCGCGGAGACCTTGCGTGTGTGGAAGCTTCACACTATTCTATGCGGAATCCACGCACAACTCCCAACGCACCCAACCGGGAGCGAGAATCACATTATAGTGACCACGAGGAGGTTAACACAACGTGACTATACCCACACTAGCAACCAGGCCAATCGGTTGCTTAGGAAGCCTGACTATATTCAATCAGGAGTATTCCATGTCTTATGTATGTATTTGGCATCAGTTAATTCCCTAAAGTCCATCGTAATAGACTGAAGTGATATATGGTTGGCACCGGCTGCATTTAGTTGTCATCATTCAGAGATACAAAGCAGCAGACTCCAATACCAAGCAGGAACAGAGGTGGATCTGGCCAGCTCTGGTAACATCTTGATATGAATCCCAAGATTGAGACAGAGAAAAAAAAGGAATAATGTTAGATTAGATGCCATTTATTATTATATATTTTTTTTTGCAGAGTTATAGATCATGATAAATGTTTCTGATAAAGCAGCCTAATTGTGAGTTGATGGATAAATTAGGTGTATGGCAGGCTAAATAGATGAATCTTTAGTCTAGACTTAAACTGAGTGAATGTGTCTGTGTCCCAAACAGTGTTAGGGAGACTAATCCATAGTTTAGGAGCCAAATTGGGAAATGATCTTCCTTCTTTTGTGGATTTTGATATTCTAGGATCTATTAACAGGCCAGAATTTTGCAATCATAATTAACGTGATGGGATATAGCGTGGTAGAAAGTCAAGAGCCGGAATCAAAGTTTGCATGCTTCTCACTGTACTACCCGCATCCTAAACAGTATCTTATCTTTCTCACTGACCTCAACTAGCATTCGGATGTGTGCCTCTACTCATTAACCTTCTCCATCAGCCTGACTAATTCCTTACATTTATCACATGTAAACCCCTCACTGCTGATGGAAGAAGCAATTGTAAACACGTGGCATGCAATGCAGGAAGCAATAATATGAGCGGATGCCATGACTTACTGCAATTTGTTTTGTTGTTGTTATGGTTGTTCTTGAGCGGCGAGGGTTTGAGATCGATGTGAATCTCTTACGCAATAGTTTGCTGTTGCTGTGAAAGTTCCTGGTTAGTAGCTGATAGAGATTGATGGAATAATCCGTGTAAAACACAAAGGAGAAAATGAATGCATGCAGTCGAAATGCAAGATGTAGACAAGCATAAAATATAAAACAAGAAAACAATAAAATGGGTGTGCGCTGCAAAAAACACACAGTTGAAACAGTAGAAAAGTGAAGAAAAAAATTAAGAACGTGGTAAAATGGAAAAGGCTCAAACGATGAGAGTAGAGGAATAAGCAATGCTAAGCAGGCTTGCAATCTACAAACAAACAGACTTGGGCAGCGTGCCGGCAGAAACTGGAACAGGAAACAAGAGGAGAACAGACTTTAAATGGCTTTTGCTTTATTTCACCCTTTGACCCTTGGCTCCCAGACACGGCCATGCAGGGGATATGTGATACATCAAGGCTGTGGTGAAACTCCAGAGCTGTGAGAGGGAGGCCTTAAATGCAGAGTTTGCAGGAATGAAGGAGGTTTTTGTTTGGGGCCAAACACCATTGGTCTTGCCTGTTTTTACACAAAGGGCTTGTGACGAAGAAGCCTTGTCCACAATTAATTTGCTCTAGTATGTTTTTGTGTCTTTGATTTGGATGCCACTGGTCGATGCACTTTTTTATTTTGAAAATACTAAAATAATGAAAGCTCCAAGGTCCATATTTCTTTTGTTACGGGAAACCCTGTGGGGTCTCTTTTGGTTGACTAATTAAGAATCCAATTTATTGTTTCTTTAATAATAAATGAGGACACGTGAAAAACAATATCAACAACATCATGAAAGGAGTCATGTCTGACTTAATATATTCTAGACCAGTGATTCCAAAACTTTTTACAGTGACGTACCCCTTCAAACATTCAACATGCTTTCGCGTACCCCTATCTAATGCATAGATAAAATGTGAAAATATGTCCGTTTAACACAATTATCATTGTAAAACAACTCCCTTTTATTAAACATGTTATATTTTTACATGTTTTGTACATGTTATTTTAATCATACACATACTGAATAAATGGCTTACTGATTAAGATGGGACTGCTAGATATAATATAGCTATATAACTTGAAAAGTCCCCCCTCATCATGTCGAGGTATGTAAGAATGGCTTTCGGTTCTGTGCCTGGAATTGCGCATCATTGCAGGTGCGGCATTTCTAGCCAAATTCAAGCATTGCGGGCAAGTATCTGTGCAATTGTGTGGTCAGCTAGGTTGAGCTCATTTGCTGAAAAACATCATGCAACAATGTAAAAAACGGTCTCTGCCATGCGAGCAAATGTGATTGAAAATGACTGCGTGTGAATATGGAAAAGTATTTGGTGCTGCTGAATGTCTGACACCTGTCATTAAAACCTTTAAACTTATACCATCAGAATCAAAATTTCCTATGCATCTAACCTAAATATTTTTAGGAACTTTATGACACAATCATTTTGGTGTTTCTACACTAGAGGGCACACAAAATATTTTTTGCCAGTGAGAAATACATGAACTGGGTTTGAATGTTTTTTTAGACTGTGACGAAATTAAAAGAACGGTAAATCTGAGAATGTTATTCACGTACCCCCATTGTCACCTCACGTACCCCCAGGAGTACGCGTACCCCAGTTTGGGAAACACTGTTCAAGACATAAGATCGTTAATAATGTATATTTGAACCTATATTCAACCTCAAAAAGACTATTTGTAATATTTTCCACTTATAATTTATTGTGCTTAGTTGCTTCCCAAGAATCAGAATGGAGGTTCCCTGTCAAAAAGCTACACTTATGATGCTGTGCTGAGTTTATAGCCTCTGCCGGTGACATCATTGGATACACCTGTAGCAGGGCTATAAATAGATGCATCACAGGTGCATTGTCAGATCTGAGCCTGTCAGAAACTTTCTACTTTCCTCTGCTAGGAGTCAGATTTTGTTAGGCAGTGCACAGATACCTTTCTCTTCTTTCTCAAAAAAGAAAAACAAAAGAAAAAGCAAATGATTGAAAGACAGAGCAAGCGTTGTGTGTTCCCTTGTCTACGCTCTATGACTGAGAGGGACACACATCAGTTTTAATTGTATGTTTGGGGGAAGAGCATGCTGCTCTTCCCCCAAACCCTCTCCATACCCGCCGCCTCTGGTGTTTTGGGAGTTAGAGGCTACCAGCGAAATGTTGGGTGTACCGTTGCTTCCTGCCTTAGTCCAGGACGCAGAACACTCGACATCCCCTCAACAAGAAGTGTCAAAATTAATACCCATCTCAAAGAACCTGGTAGCGTGGAAACTTCTGCCAGGTATTTCTATGTGGGTCCTAAGAACAGTACAAAAGGCTACAGAATTAAATTTGCTCGCCGCCCTCCGCGTTTCAACCGCACGGTTTCCACTACCATGAAACCGGAGCAGGCATGTCTACTGTGGAAAGAACTGCAAAATCTCTTGGTCTAAGGGGCCATAGAACATGTTCCCCTTCCAGAGAAAGAGTCAGGTTATTACAGCAAATACTTCCTGGTTCCCAAGAAGAGTGGGGGTTGCGTCCGATCTTAGATCTTTGAGGCTTGAATTGCTCAGTCAGGGCATTCAAGTTCAAGATGCTAACTATCAAGATGGTCGTGTCACAAATCTAACATCACGATTGGCTGGTCACGATCGATCTCATGGACGCATACTTTCATATTGAAATTTTGCCACAGCACAGGAAGATCCAGAGGTTCACTTTCGGGGGTGAAACCTTCCAATATTGGGTTCTTCCGTTTAGCCTAGCCCTATCACCCCGCACATTCACAAAATGCATTGATGCAGCACTGGCTCCTTTGCAACTCCGGGGCATCCGCAGTCTGAATTACATAGACGACTGGCTGATACTAGCACAGTCTCGAAAACTGGCAGTTCAGCACAGGGATATTGTCTTAGCTCATCTGGTTTCTCTGGTTCTGAGACTCAACGTCAAAAAGAGCGTTATCTCTCCCACTCAGGGAATGACCTATCTGGGAGTTATATGTAATTCGATCACGATGCGGGCAAAATTGTCTCCCGCTTGAATCATGTCCATTCAGAACACCCTGAGCAAAGTCAGGCTAGGCCAATGTTGCACTGTTCAACAGTATCAACGAATACTAGGTCTCATGGCCTCTGCGTCCTCTGTGATCCCTTTGGGCCTTCTGCACATGAGACCATTTCAGTTGTGGCTAAAAGCCAGCAGATTTCATCCAAGGGCCAGTCCCCTAAGGCTAACAAGGGTTACGCGCCGTGCGCTTTGTTCCCTTTCTATGTGGTTCAGACCCCGGTTTCTTACTCTGGGTCCCACTCTAGGTGCGTCTTGTCGTCGCAGGTTGCTAATGTCAGATGCCTCCCTGACGGGCTGGGGAGTGGTCTTAAGTGGTCGTCCAGATCAAGGGGAATGGGAGAGTCATCAGCTTGATTGGCATGTCAACTGCCTCGAGTTGATGGCAGTATTTCTGGCCCTGAAATACTTCCTCCAGCATTTGAGAGGCTGCCATGTCCTGGTGCGGGTGGACAACATAGCAGCAGTCTCTTACATAAATCATCAAGGAGGTCTATGTTCACGTCAGTTGAATACTCTGGCATGTCAGATTCTCCTTTGGGCCTAGGGCAAGCTCCTGTCAATCAGGGCAGTTTATATCCCTGGATGTCTGAATGTGGGAGCAGATTTATTGTCCAGACAGAAAATACCGATGGGGGAGTGGAAACTCCACCCCAAGGTAGTGGAACAAATCTGATTTTACAGGGTAGAAGTGGACCTCTTCGCCTCTCAACAGACAGCGCAATGTCCCCTCGCCTTCTCTCGGGACGGGGCGTGTGTATCATCCACTTCAACCCTCCCAGTACCCCCACGAAACCTCTCCATACCC
The DNA here is from genome assembly GCF_025860055.1 of Xyrauchen texanus. Lineage (NCBI taxonomy): Eukaryota > Metazoa > Chordata > Actinopteri > Cypriniformes > Catostomidae > Xyrauchen > Xyrauchen texanus. The sequence goes on along the minus strand of NC_068297.1, from coordinate 26,267,015 downwards.
GCCGCCTCTGGTGTTTTGGGAGTTAGAGGCTACCAGCGAAATGTTGGGTGTACCGTTGCTTCCTGCCTTATTCCAGGACGCAGAACACTCGACATCCCCTCAACAGGAAGTGTCAAAATTAATACCCATCTCAAAGAACCTGGTAGCGTGGAAACTTCTGCCAGGTATTTCTATGTGGGTCCTAAGAACAGTACAAAAGGCTACAGAATTAAATTTGCTCGCCACCCTCCGCGTTTCAACTGCATGGTTTCCACTACCATGAAACCTGGAGCAGATTTATTGTCCAGACAGAAAATACAGATGGGGGAGTGGAAACTCCACCCCAAGGTAGTGGAACAAATCTGATTTTACAGGGTAGAAGTGGACCTCTTCGCCTCTCAACAGACAGCGCAATGTCCCCTCTACTTCTCTCTGAGTCCCCCAGCCCCCCTGGGTCTGGACGCGATGGCGCATACACGACCCAGAATGCACCTGTATGCGTTTCCCCCAGTTTCTCTGCTCCCGGGAGTCTTGGCCAGAGGGATACAACATCGAGTGAGTGACAGATAGGGAACCACAAATGTGTTACTTTGTACACATTTGAATATCATGTTGAAATATTATTTATATTATTAAATTCACTTAAAGATAATGTGACATACAGAATCAACAAGAAGTTGATCCAATCCTACTAATAATATAATTTATAAAATGCACATATATTCTAAGTATTATTTAGTATTATTTAGTTTTCTTTCCTTAATAAGGAATGGAAAATTATTAATCATAATTAGTCACAAATCGCGCAATTAAAGGAATATTTTCGGTTGAATACAAGTTAAGCTTAATTGACAGCATTTGAGGCATAATGATCATTGGCTATAATAATATTAATAATTTCTTAAATTATTATTCGTGGTAATCAACATTATTTCACACATGCTGTCGATTGAGCTGAACTTGTAATAACCCCAAATATTGCTTAAGTTTTCTATTTTATAGGTTAAACAAAACAAAATCAAAAACTTGCCCCATCAAATCTGTTTAAACATACCCCTACGGGTCTGCCTACCCCTTATTGGGATTCACTACTTTACAAAACACAATTTATCCAATTAAACTTTTAACCATTCTAAACAACAGCACATATGTGTCACTTTTACTTAGTGAGGCTTTGCTCTATTGTTTTCTGTTCTATAACCTGTCTATTTTAACATTGGACCATTTAAAATTTTATCTACTTTAAATTATATTTTTATTTTCTGTTATTTTTTTCAGCATAGATTGAAAGGTGAAATAGCAGTGTGGCCCAAAGCTAAAGTATCAGTTACTGTGGCAGAGTTCCATGTTTTTCCTGTTGAGTGAAGCTCATTGATTAACTTGGAGATTGGCTGCATAGCCAGTCATTCCAGAGGGCCTCGCTGGACCGTGTCCATGAAGACAATGAAGAAGGGGAGCCCCCTCTGTATTATTTGGAGTCCAGGCCATTCAGTCCTTGACCTTGAATATTTGGCCCCAGCATACATCCTATGCTGCGAACAAGTGAAACAAGGGTTCTAATGCTCAATATTAGAGTTTGTGGCTTTCAGCCTAAGGGATCACAAGGTCAGCATTAACGCGCAGTGTATAAATAAGTGACCTTTGGAAAATGGGATGAAAGAAAATTCTTGGGCTGGAAGGGAGTATAAGGGCCAAAACAAGAAAAAAAGGAGAAAATAAATTCAGGAATCTAGGGACCTGTTTTGGTGAGATAAAGGAGATGGCAATGGTAATGCATCCATCATCCGGCGGCTTAGCCCATCCGTTTTTTGTGCATCAGCGTGGCCCCATTGACAGAGAGCGTAGCTTGGAAGGCAGTCTGCTGGGGTGGGGAGTGGCGGAGAACACAGATGAGGGTTGCCCTGGGCAGGCCAGAAGGATGCTGCATTGCTTATTCAACAGGGGTAAGATCTTTTAGAAGATAGTGGCCCACCAATCTCCTCAATGAGGCTCAGCCAAGCAGCAGACAGGGATATCTAATTTTGTGAGTAGAGCAGGCGGTGTGGGGCCTGGGTGACAGACAGGCATAGGTGAGCGATGTGTGTAGAGGGAGGGGGTGTATTGAATGAGGGAAGTTCTGTACTTATATATGATCAAAGGTGTGAGCGACAGAGGTGCTGTGTCATGTGATGTAGGTTTGCTGTATGAAAATGGAGAGAGAGATGGCTGTTGTGAAATTATCATTAGGGCCCAAGCACTGAAAGTGCGAAGACCCTATTGGTCTTCTAAGATTAATTATTATTAGGGCACAAGCACTGAAAGTGTGGAGGCCCTATTGTTCTTCTAAGGATTTGTATTATTATTAATATTATTAGGGCCCAAACACGGAAAGTGTGGAGGCCCAATTGTTCTTCTATGGATTTTTCTTCATTAGGGCCTTAGGACTGAAAGTGCAAGACCCTATTGTTCTTCTAAGGATTTTTCTTTATTAGGGCCCGAGCACCAGAGGTGCTAAAGCCCTATTGTTTTTGGAACGTTTTTTCAAAATTACTATTATAATTTAGTTTTTATGCATTCACCCACTTATAAGGCATTCATCATGCTTGAAAACTCAAAAAACTTGGCACACTCATCAGACCTGCATAAAATTAAAAAGTTATTTAGTGTTTTGGCTTGGTTGTGGTCGAGGAGCTCTACAGTGCCTCCAAATGCATGCAATGTTTGGGATTCAGTTACTCAGAGGTGCACAAGGTTTGGTATGGTTACTGCTCATGTTAGACAAAGTTCACTTGGTTGTATTTGACTCCCCCAACAGGAAGTCAGCCATGTTGGATGGAATGTGGGATTTTCACATGTTCATGTCCTAACCCTAACCCTCCCTTGTTTTTTTGATGGGTTTATAATGGCTGAAAACGTATGAAAGTTTACACATTAATTTGTCTTAGGACATCTTTTGATTTGATATTGCAATTCATCATAGACATGCCTTGTCGGCTCCACAGCGCATCCTTGTTCGTAAATGCATATTTCATCTTTCAAAGCTCTTGAATCTTGGCACACCTATCAAAGTTTATTAAGTGTCATTTTCAAGTGAGTGGAAAGTTAAATATCCATTTAAGATGGCTTGTAAAATAACAACGTCTGTATCTTAGAAATAACAGTTTGTATTTGGGAGCAGTGACATCACTTTCCACCCCATGTGGTCGAAATCGCTCCAAACCGGTGAGTCGTTCGTTTGTGCTGAGTTGTTCTGTTAAAAGAAACATAATAACATATTCCTTTCTTTGTACAAGATATCTTTTGGGATCCATGAAATTGCACAGGCTAAACCCCATGTCAATCACTCTCACCTGTCTTCATCGTTTGTGCTATCTTCTGGTGTGTGCCGTGTTTGGTGTCGTTGAAGCATTAATTTTTGGCAAAGATTTAATCCTTCACCACAAAAAGTCTGTGATTGTGCTGTAAATTATGATTTGTTTATAGGCTATATGTGACACTGCTGAACAAAGATATGCATAATGTTTACATATGTTAATTATTCCAAGTTTTTTCAAAAGTAAACAGCCACATTCAGCTCTGAATTGTTTTTTTAGTTTTAATGTAACAAGAAGACTGTTAGTCTTAATAGTCTTATATGTCAGCTAATATTCAAAATATTTGTTTGAAATTTCAGCGCAATGTTTGAAAACATGTTATGTGCCATTCACATGCTGGAATGTGTTGTTGGTGCGCTAAAATTACATGCAATTCCACAAAAGAGCAAAACGTAGGTGTCTCGACTCAAGACTTTTAACAGTTTAGGTTATTTTTAACTTGGCATCTAAAAACCTGAATAAGCCATCTGTCTACCACACATTTACATTGAAATCAATTATAAAAATGTGTGGACAAACACAAAAACGTGCTCAATGTGAACGGCCCCTCAGTGGAAGTCTGGAACTCTGTAGAAAAGTTTGATTACAGTTGCCTATTCTTTATTATTTATTACTGCACATTTTAGATTTTAGAGTGTAACATCATCAAAACATCCTAGTTCCATAACCTCCGTTCCATGATTTAGGGAACGAGATGTTGTGTCGAGACACTAGGGGTCACTCTTGGGAGCCCGAGACACCTCTGATCTTTAATAAAAGGCCAATGGGAATTGGCAAGTGGTATTTGCATGCCACTCCCCCGAACATACGGAACATAAAGGAGCTGCCATGTGAACCGCTCATTCAGGTTTTGTGCTGAGGAGACGGTCCCAGCCATTTCAGTGGGTAGTCCAGCGTTGTGGCAGGAGGGACACAACGTCTCGTTCCCTCCATCAGGGAACAGAGGTTACTTAAGTAACCAGGACGTTCCCTATCTGTCACTCACTCAACGTTGTGTCGATGAATTGACACCAGGGGTCTCCCTAAAAAAATGCCACAACTAGCTGAACAGTGTTATGTGAACTGGTGGTGCGAGATGGGCAGACTACTGTGTGTCTCGTAGCAAGCGCACCAGGCCGACACGTATCCTCCCCCAACACTGTTATGAGTGTCGAACGGCCCAGAACAGGCTAGCCCAGTCATGCCTTTTTTTCTCTCTTTTTTTCTTTTTCTCCCCAAAAAGAGTGTTTGCCTAGCCTTGTCGGAAGTATGTCATGTGCAGATGTCCCATGGTAGGTCCTACCCAACGGGGGAGGAGTTTCTACAAACATGGTGACTGGGGCAGAGGGGACTCTGCCCTAGGAAGACGCCATTTACCAACCGCGAAAATATATGTCGAATGGGGTTACCTATGTGGAACCAGCACATGCAGAGCACCTAACCCAGTACAGGGCTTAGTTAGCGCATGTACTGAGCCGGCAGCGAGTTTCTCCGCAAACTCGTCTGCCACAAGGCTAGGAGGAAGTCATCCAGGGAACACATTTTGTGAACACTACTGGGAGTCAATCAGTGCACATCTTCAGCTCAGTGGAGGTGAAAGACACTATACGCAAGCAATACACCCGGCCAACTGTCCCGGACATACCGGTTCGTTCCTGCCAAGACCCGGAGATTGTAGAACCTTGCAAAGGTGTTGGGTGTTGCCCAGCCCACTGCTCTGCAAATGTCTGTTAGAGAGGCACCACTGGTCAGGGCCCAGGAGGACGCCACACTCCTGGTAGAATGGGCTCATAGCGCTGCGGGAGGTGGCACGTGCTGGGCGTGATATGCCATGTCATCAATGATCCAGTGGCCGATCCTCTGCTTGGAGACAGCGCTTCCTTTCCGCTGTGTCCGCCTCCTCCTGGGGCAGTGCTTGCAGGTTCACCACCGGCACAAATTGAGCACAAACGAACAACACCAGTTTGGTGCGATTTGGATGACATGGGGTGGAGAGTTACGTCACTGCTCCTGAAAAGTTTCTTGCTATATCTCAGGAAGATATATAGTTACAGTGTTTCTTTGAACGGCACAAATAGAGCACGAACAAACATCACAAGTTTGGTGTGATTTAGATGACATGGACCATGGAAAAATTATGTCTAATATCTCAAACACTGAACCAGCACAAATGTTATTTTTTGTGGCTCAAACGCAGCACAAACAAATGGTATAGATTTGTTAATAATTTTATTTTATGAGGTGCCAAATTCACATAGGATACAAACTTCCAGTATTTTGTGGATTTAATCCAGTATGCTATCGCGCTACAGGCTTTAGCGAGGACAGACTCAATAGGCATGTTTGAGATGAGCAAGTTCTGCGCAGAACCGATCACCATTGATGGTGCATGTCAGTTAAGAATCTGACTTGCTGTGATGTCATGAAGACGTATGTCAAAAAATGTCATGTCAGAGCAAGGTGGTCATAGTTGTAGCAGGCAGACGGCAGTTGCTTATTCCGAGTTGCGCGAACTGCAAGCATGATGAGTGGCTGAAGATACGTGATGTTTTGTTATCTTCTAAAAGGTTAGATTTTATCTATAATATCAAGCTTTTATGTGTATAAATTATATATGAATATTCCCAACACTGTGACTGTGCAATCTCTTTATGGAATATGTGATATGTCATATTTTCTGTGCGCAAAATTGAGATGTATGTTTAATTCCAGGTAAATATAAGACAAAGCATAATGTTATAAATGTACACTCAATATTTAAAAGCAATGTATAATATAAAAAAATATTGTGAGATTTATGCTGCTAAATAAGATGGAAAAGTGCCATCACAGCTGTATGTTTGATAATAGGAGATAATCAAAAGGATGTGGCTATTTTGAAGTAGTCCTCTTATATTTACCCAAATCACTTTGACACTGCTGGTGGAAAATTGTGAAGGGATCCTTAATATCATTAATAGTGTTGTCATGGCAACAGATTACATTACATGGTGTCGTAGTCAAACTGGAATGGTGGCATATATCTATTACAGATTATATGATTAGGTTCAAAGTTTACATGAATGTTGAGTTGTTGCGGTGTCCATCATGCATTGTTTTCCGAAAGCCACAGGGTTGAAACGGACCCATGGTGCTTGGGCCCATCATCGCTGCTTGCAGATATATTTGTTATTTATTTTTGGTTTTTAGTCGTACAAGAGAACATCAGTATGTTACCATGCAGGTAATATATAGCTCCAATGTAGGAAAACTTGGTCAAATATTGTTATTAGGTCACATGTCACACTTTCTAAATTCACTTAACATTTAATGCAAAAGGAGGAGGTTGATTTTCTAGAGATTTGTATTAGTTAAAATATGCATTAAGGTGATGGAAATGGTTTATTTGCAAAATTATTACATGTTTTGACCATTCGTGCATGTGTTATGAGTTTGCGTTAGCTAGATATGACAAGCCCACTAAAAGGTGCGACCTTGGCACACAATTCTTTGAACATAGCGCTTGTCATTCGGAAGTATTTAAACCACAGCTGGTCGATAAAATGGTCCTCACAATCTGCCAGAGCAATTTTAAGAGTGGGCGCTCCAAGGTATTCAGATACTGGTGGTGTGCGGGCATCGCAGAAATTTCAGCCCCATTATATCAGATATTACACTTTTTCTGTGGTGTATCGTGGATGCATTTAATAAAATGAGATACTTGCTCCAGTCTTGCAAATAAAACACCCCAAAGCATGGAGAAGTCATTCAGCTGTTCCATCATGACAAGGCGGCTTCCTCATGATAATGTGCATTAAGTAGTGGATGGAAATGTGCAACAATTAGTATTTTCTTAAGTCGAACAGGGTTCCCACACGTCCTGGAAAACCTGAAATCTTGGAATTTTGCAATGCAGTTTTCCAGTCATGGAAATGTCATGGAAAATTAGAAAAATACCTAAATGTCCAAGAAAATAATGATTTGTCCTGGAAAATATTAATATAACCATTTGATTATGTTGCAAGCAAAGTTTCTGTCACAAGCACAACAATATGGTAATGATCTGACTCAGAATAGGAGTAACATTTTTACTGTTTTTTCACTGCTGGTGGCTGCGCATTGTGAAACAACATCAGCGATTAATTGCGCTTACACCTTCATGATTGATTACAGCAGCAGCCTGTGAGTTTGGCAATCGTGGTGCAACCGAGGCAGATCTCTTGATTGTTACAACTACGACCAATTGTGTGCTTTGCTTCAACGGCGCATACAAAGTAAGAAGAGGCATTCGTGAAACTTCTCATTCATAAACAAACAAAATGAGAGGGGTATGTTGTTTGTTTACTTCAGCATCGGCATGTGAGACTACCTTGTTCATCATGGAGAGAAAAGGGTGGAAGAGCAATTAATGTTTAAAAATGACTGGTGTTTCTGATGACCCCAGAAAACATGTCCATGGATTAGTGATTGTCTCAACTTGTTGGACCCTCATGAGGTTTTGCATCCCTGTGAGTTGTAAACTTTAGACAATGATGACAGTAGAACCACTGATTGAAAAAAAAACAAAAAAAAACATCCTGTCATCAACCCAAGAAGGAACGACGTGGGGGGCGGCTGAAGTGGCTTTCTCTCGTGAGAAAAGAAAGCCGCGACTGTAATGTTGCCATAGCTATGTTCTCGCACTGAGAACATGAACCATTCATAAAACACTGCCTGAGTGCGATCACAGCCCAGGCACGCGAGGCAGCTTTTTTGACCGTCAGAAGTGGAGAGAAATCAACTGCATCCAGGAACTACACAGAGGCGGAAAGACATCTTTAAAAAGACACGTCCTGAAAAGGACATTCAACGCCTGCTGTGTCTTGCTCTTTTATGAGTGGGAACTCAAACTCTTTTAGAGGAAATAAACTCTTTTTAGGAGGAGAAACACTCCTTCAGGCAATGAAAGCGCTGTCGAAGCATCCAGGGGCGTGGATTGCACAGTGTGCAGAGAGAGAGAACGCCAGATGGAAACGCACCATAGATCCAACTGCAGTGCTTCTTGCCAACAGAGGTGAGTGGAACAGTTGTTGCACAACCTTTTGGCTCCGAAGAAAGAATTATGACTGACAGACGCTGCCCGGCTTCGCTTTATGTATGTCCGGGGTGGGGAATGCAAATTCTGCAAATTGACCTTTTCTCAAGTTCAGAGGTACGTTTGGCATCCCAAAAATACCCCTTGTGTCACTTCATTCGACACAACATCGAGTGAGTGACAGAAGGGGAACTATATCTCTGCTATGGCTTCACACTTCATTGCATTCATTTTGCCATAAATTAACAACATCTTTGGTGTGGATTAACTTTGCTTGGGGGTTAGCATCGTTTCCATCTTTTCACTTATATTGGATCTGACGTGGTGACACAATTGACTGTAATGTGGTGCCTTTAACTTTCTCCTCCCCCCTAAGGCTTTTAATTTCACCAGTCCATCACAGCACCTCCTATCTGTTCTCAAGACAGACGCTGTATATGTGCTTTAAAGTGGAGTAATATATACATTATTCATGCCCTGCCACAAAAGGTGCTTATTAAACTTGACATAACATGCAAAGAAGACAGGGTGGTATTAAATGTATTTCTTCACCAGTAATGTCAGTTTGCACAGACAAATAGCATACAACTTTGGAATGGCTTTGATTAGCTGGATCTGGGTACGATGCCTTAACATTTATCTTGTCTGTTTGACAATTGAAGAACAAAAGCCATATGTGACATAAGAAATTAAACCTATATAAGAACCGGTTCTTCTCTACTCATAATTCAAAGTAGCAAAGTATTTTCAAGCTACGATTTTGAAAAAGTAGATAGCTAATACTGTATGCCAATAAAAAACAGCTAACTACATTAAAGCTATTTGGTTCTAGATGTATCTTTGCGAGTATTGATGCTGACTACCACCCCTGGAGTCGCAAGTTCGAATCCAGGGTGTGCTGAGTGACTCCAGCCAGGTCTCCTAAGCAACCAAACTGGCCCAGTTGCTAGGGAGGGTAAAGTCACATGGGGTAACCTCTTCATGGTTGCGATTAAGTGGTTCTCACTCTCAATGGGGTGTGTGGTAAGTTGTGCATGGATTGTGGAGAGTAGCATGAGCCTCCATATGCTGTGAGTCTCCGCGGTGTCATGCACAGCAAGCCACGTGATAAGATGCGTGGATTGATGGTCTCAGAAGCGGAGGCAACTGAGACTTGTCCTCTGCTATCTGGATTGAGGTGAGTAACTGTGCCACCATGAGGACCTAGTAAGTAGTGGGAATTGGGCAGTCCAAAACTGGGGAGAAAAGGGGAGAAAATATTAAAAAGGTATCTTTGAAATGTATGTATTTGATGCATTTTTTTTTAAAAATCAGAACCATATCTATCTGACATAAAAACAAAAAGCATTTCAATTTTACCAGATCAATTTACTCTGTTAAAAATTTTTAAAATATTGTAATGCTACAATAAAGAAGCCTGCATGAAATTAATCATTGAAATATTGTTATGGTTATTATTATTATTATTATTATTTAATTATTTATTTACTGGTTCATTTACATAAACTGCCCAAAATGAAGCGATATACTAAAATGAACCAGATTTCCCAATTCTTATGAGTGTTTTTTGTTTGTGTGCTTAATTTGGTGAGTTTCTCTACCATACACCACTACTTGTTACTTGTAAAACCATTGTGTGTTTAAAACAGCTGAGCTGTTGTCATGCTACTCAAAATGTAGTTAGCACTACTACTTTTAATTAGTTACTCCCCAAAACTGCTCAGGTCTATGCGTTGTTAAGATGATAAACTACCCTGACTTCTGCTTATGTGCTAGTTGTTGGATGAAAGCAAATATCAAATCATATACTCAGATATATATCAGTCAGCACAAAAAATTCTTTAAATCTCTTACAAAATGGCTCTGAATAGAAGCCTATGTAGTCTTTAGATACAAAGACTAGCCTTTTGTGAACTGCCCTGTGGGAAAATCATACATGTTTTCTTTTCTAAATGTAGCAGAATGCAGCTTTCTGGCTCATGCTTCCCCAAGTGTTACTTAATTTGCTGTGCTGTGAGTGGCTCTGGGCAGTCAACTGCGAGCCAATCGCGATAGCCAAGCCCCTTTATAAATCGGGACTTTTCGTTTGACAAGTGACGTCACCGGCAAGCGACTGTTGCCTTGTTTACCTGCCTAGTGATCTGACGCCTGCCTTTGTTATCGGTTTCATCGTAGCGCCGCAGGTATGACTAGCTCCGTTCCTCCTTCCACTTGTTTGACTTTATAAGTTGGGCTTATAGGGAATGTTTTGTTTTAGAATCTCCGGTGCTGTAGCAGCCCTTTCATCAGCTGAGTGTGCACCCTGCTATTGGCAATCAGAGCTTGGGGCTCGTGACTCAACGCTGTTAATCATAGGTAATGTATGTGGCTACACTGAGTGATAAGTGAATGATTACGGTGGGATATGTTTGTAAGTAGACATTCTGGGAGTGCTATTTAGTCGGCGGCTGCTGGTTGGCTGCCTCTACGCCGAACATCTGCTGCTTTGCTTTGCCGTACGTTTTTGTTGTTACGTCAGCCCACGGTTTCTGCATTGTATTCGGCTGCTCTTTTCCACGGGACCAATATCACCGGTCCCGCGGTTAGTTCAAGTTAAACGGGCAACTTGCATTGGTTAAGTTGTTTTGCGGTGTTTATTTCTTGAACCCTTGTATTTCTTCTGCTGTTGATACCCAAAGTGATGGACCTATTTGTTGTGATTTCTCTGTTTTGATTCTTTTTGTTTGTTGATTTGTTCACATTGAGGGGAGACCTTGGAAGTTGCTGATCCTCAGTGTGGCATTTTTGTCATTTTGTTTATTATTGTGTATGGTTTATTTTGTTCTGTTTATGTTTGATTGTTCATTTTGAGTTATGGTGTTTTGCTTGTCTCATTCATATTGTTAGCCCTAGTTCAATCTTGGTTTATTAGCCACCGGGCTATTGTAATTTGTGTGCATGAAAATGTGCAGTTAACTTTTCATCTGTCTTTCCTCTGTCTAGGTGCGAAGAACGGTCAGTGGGAGGAGTGCCTCTGGCGGTGGTGGGTCCCTTGGTGTGTGCAGTGGCCGTGTGTTCACCGAGTGTGGTCATTTCCTTTATGTGTGTGTGTGAACTTAGCACGTGTGATTGTGGTGTTTTCTTCGGATGCTCATTGCTGGAGCCACTAGCCTCCCACTGGTAAGATTCCGCACTATCCCTTTCCCTTTTTTGATGATTGTGTGTGTATTGTTGTTGATTTTGTGTATAGTGTATTTTGTTTACTGGGATTAAATTAGCTTATAGGTTTGCAGTGAAGACCAAACACTTGTTGGAGCAAAGTAGTGTGTGTGTGCTTTTGATTTTAAAAAGAAATAAAATTCTATTTTTGTACTGGACCACTGTCTCTGCTAATCAATCAATGAACTTGAGTGCCTTGTTAGAATAAACTAACTAATTCTTTGGGTGTAAATCCCATCGTGGCGTAGTCTGCTAAACCCCTGTTATTCGTATTCCACCTGCCACATAAAGAATGATTCATATATTAATAATGCAACATTTAACCCCCCTGCACTGGGATGTGAAAGGTTTGGCTGGCAGGTAAAGCAGGCTGAAGAACCCAACAGGGGCCTAGAGTATTGGGACATACACACACACACACACACACACACACACACACACACACACACAAAGGAAGTCATCTGTCATTACCAAGGGAATTTACTTAGCCCTTCTGCCCAGAGATCCCGTCCTACTCATAAATTCATCATTACAGCAGCACAGATGAGTTTTGTTTTCATCAGCTGTCAGAACTGACCTCGATTCTGCATCACTGTTTGACCTAAATCCAGCCATCACATACAGTACACAAAGCAGCACTTACATAATCACTGTCCTTATTCCTAGCATGCTATGATGCTGAAAATAGTGCCAAGCAAAAAAAAAGAAGAAAAAAAAAATATTCTCTAATAATATTCTTCCTGAGACTGATCAGAAGACAACATGTCTAGGTTGTGTTTTGGATGTCTATATAAAAAGTTGTTGCTCAATGAAATTGTAGGTATGTTTTTAATCAGTTTGTTTTATTCAAAGTGCAGAAAACCATTAATAGGTTATTAATACTTAATTTATACTGTATTGAAATCTTTCATATTTTTGTCCATCCACCCAATTAGTTAAATAACATTATTTTATAGTACATTTAAAATAATGTACACTCACAAATTGCTCTTTAGTGATTGTTTTGTTCTTTCTTACATCTGTTTATCAATTTATATTTTACATAACTGTTTTTCTTTCTCTATTCCAGGGGTACTTAATAGACGATCCGGACCGAAGGACATTTAAATCCGGACCGAGCTCTAAATCTTTGTGCTAGTTATCTGACACCTGGCTAAGTGATTGTGTAAGCATACTTGTATATGCGTTGAGTGGGAATAAAGTGCATTCAGCACTCAAGAGCGGGAATAAAGCGCGTTCAGCACTGCATGCTTTATTCCCGCTCCGCACGCTCTGCACGCTCCGCACGCATCTCCTTGCTATAGACATGAGGCGCAGCATAAATCATAATTTACTATACGTACAAGTTGCAGGTGTGGTTATTTAAACATCATAAATATGAACATAAAAAATGTTAACGTGGCCATTTTATACTATAATTTTTTTTTCTAAATGTAGCTTTATTAATCAGCATGTTATGAGCAAATCATAATAAACAAACAGATTTTTGTTTGATTGTTGTTAATTGATTCTCACTTCAAGGAAAATGTCAAAATGGTCCATTTAGACTTATACATTTTTATAAATGTTCCCTCAGGGGATATCCCTGAAATACAGTGTTTTTATCTGTCAAAAGGCCTCCTGTGTCCCATACATAGATATAAATATATAAACACAAAAACTGTACTGCTGTCGTTCAGATTCAAAATGAACTGTTGATCTTATCTTTTAATTCCAAGTCCTCTTGATATATTTCAGACCCCACTAATTTGGATGTCCTCATCCCCAACCAGTTTTGAAGAGACTATTTTGACTGTTTAGGAATATACAGTATCTTTATACTATATATACATATATATATATATATATATATATATATTGTGACAGGGCGGAGGGCAGGGCCGGGTCATTATTATACACATGACATGTCCGTCACGTGTGTGTTTTTGTCTTTTGTTTAAGTTTATCATTAAAATATTATTTATATTGACAAAAACACACACATGATGGACATGTCCGTAAACGATCTCTCTCTCTCTCTCTCGTCACACCACCATCCGCAGTCATCCTTTATCCCTCTTGGAAGCTTAATTAGCCTGATAAGGGATTGGATGTGTATAATCACGACCCGGCCCCGCCCTCTGCCCTGTCACACTCATCTTTATATATTTGTGTTTGCAATTTTCAGCATACCTGTTTTCTGTTAACTTGCTTTGTAAGCACTAGTATTGCCTTTAGGAAATGCAAATCTTGGTGTCTTTAGCATTCTTTTTCATTTAAAAAGTGGCCATCAAAGCACTATCAGTGTGCTGTAAAGATAATCTTTTAATATGATTAATACTATGTAAATCGTTATGCTAAAGAGATTGTTGATATTTTATCAACATGGCTCTTGGCCCAAGCAGACAGTTGCAACCACAAGGTCTGACACTAAGAAGCAGAACACATCAAGTCAAGTCAAGTCAAGTGGTTTTTATTGTTGTTTCAACCATATACAGTTAGTACAGTACACAGCAAAACGAGACAACATTCCTCCAGGACCATGTCTTACATGTGTATATATATACACATGTAAGACTGTCTGCATTATACAGTCCACGTTAATTTAGAACATGTGCATAAGCAATGCAAAAGAGTTAACTAGGCTTAGAAAAATGTCTTGGCAAATCAATTTTCATAATTAGGGATCTTTCCATTTAGTGCTCTAAGAGATGGCTCTTGCTTTATTGCCTTACCTGAGGCATGAAGACTTTTTATAATTTTTAAAAAGAGTTGCATTTTACAAGTGCAGTGCAAGTGCAATGCAACTAGGCAATAGACCGAACACAACAGAACTGAGGGTACAACTGGGTCTTTTTCTGCACTAAATATTACAACAATGGTTTAGATGAAGTAATCAACCAAAATAATTTTTCAGTGGACCGGTGCTGATAACAAGAGAGTGGGTTGGCCAATATAATGAGTTTACAATATATTCATTAGCAGTCAAAACTGGGACAATTTGAACAATCTAATATTTACATAGGCTAATAAATTATTTTGTTGACAAAATAACATGACCTAGCAGGAAATCGACACAGGAAATTGTTTCCCCACATAAATATGGACCCAATGTGCCAGATTTCGGACAAGCACCACCATGAAGTGCATTTTCACATCCCTTTTAATCTCTGTCTAGCAATATATTAAAGTTGCAAAGAAGTCAGTGAAAGAACGCAGCTTTTGGGCCCTATTTTAAGACTGCTACTTCTTAAGTGCAGCACTATGTTAGATGTCACATGCACAAAGTCAGTGGGTTTTGGTATTTTCATGCAAGTGTAACCGGTCCTTCTTGACCTGCTCTGAACAGGATTCGAACCGGTGTCTCTGGCATTGGAGGTGGGCGCTCTAACAACGAGGCTAAAAGCTACAGCCTCTATCGTCAGTCACAAGTAGCCAATTGCTAGAGGCCAGGGGAGTGCCAGGGGAGGTTCTGTGCAGTGTTAGACAGGGCGGCATAGAGCAAGCAAAGTGTAAATAGGTTTGGTCAAGTGCAATTTAATTCTAAGTTGCTTCTCAGTGATGGACAGTAGCTTAGCTACAAATAGCGAAGCTATTAGCTTAACTACATTTCGGAGTAGTGAGGTGGTAGATTCACTAATTTTTAATCAAGTAGCTTTTCAGTAGCGAATCTATCATTTTGATTAGATAGTGGCATAGCTTTGACAAAAGCTACACCGCTACATCATGCCGCGTACCCGTTGTTTACTATTGCCAGTTTTAAATCAAAACTAAAGATGTCAGACTCACAAATGAATCGCTCATCTGAGTTGGTTCTTTACAATGTATTTGTCACACGTGATAGCAAAACGGTCT
This sequence comes from Xyrauchen texanus, assembly GCF_025860055.1. NCBI lineage: Eukaryota > Metazoa > Chordata > Actinopteri > Cypriniformes > Catostomidae > Xyrauchen > Xyrauchen texanus. The sequence goes on along the minus strand of NC_068297.1, from coordinate 26,251,619 downwards.
GAATCGGTTCGCGATTCAATCTGAATGACTCAGAAAGTTCACACGTGCGCTGCTGAATCAATTTGGTGCTCTCACATGTCAACACGCTCAAGGAATATTTTAAAGATACAGATAAAGCTGGATTCATTGGATATACAATCTGATAGCAACATGTTAAGACAATAGTATATGAATAAGTTAATAAAATGAAGCACCATGGTAGTAACATGGTATTCTTTGAAGTACTTTGAAGCACCATGTAAATACAGAATAGTACAAAAATATGGTAATTGTATCTAAAAGTACCATGGTATTACCTTCTGATACTATCAGATATCACATTGTTATTGCCCAGATGTGCTCACACACACTAGATATTTGGCCTCTGATCACAAGCTTCTAGTACAGAAATATAACAGCTAGACACAGAATTACAGGATAAGATGAATAGTATATTTACAAGTTTTTATACAGGAATGTGCAAAGGAAATTATGTTCAAATGAGGCGTGGGTTTGTAGAGGTAGTACTGTAGTATAAATCTGGAAAAATAACGTGACATTTATTTTTCCTTTTGAGGACATGGATTTGTATAGGTAGCATGTGTAAATATTAATATACATGTTTGTTTTTTTTACATGCGCATACATTTCATATTGCATCATACTTCATACTGGTATGCCATATTGCACTATACTGTATTATACTGTACCATGGCTTAGATAAACATCATGTGATCAGTATTTTAGATGTTTTGTCTATGACAGTATGCTCTGTGCATCTTGTTGAAAAAAGTAGTTTAAATATAGCTACTTTTGGCATGTACTGTAGCTTGTAGTATAACTTGCTTCTTTCACTGAAGTGAAGCTTTTGCTTAGCTTAACTAATTTATTTGTTGAGTAGTTGATAGCTTAGCTAGCTAAATTATTTGAGTAGCTTGCCCTACACTGGTTCTTCTTTGGTTATTGTGCCATTTTGCGTCCTATTATATATTCCATTCCCTTTCAAGCAATGTGGACATACTGTAGAATTTTGAAGTGTAAATGGGCTGAATGCAATGCATTAGAAGAATAGAAATATGGACCATTTGTGTCTCACAATTTGTGTCTCACTATCTGTTGTGACATTAACATTGTCCTTGTTGAATCTCAAGCAAGATTCTATGACAGTGACATGTTCCTTATATACACATAGTAAATGTGGTGCTCGTCAGGACTAATTGGATGTACACAGCATTACATTATAAATAATATAAGTATTATTAATTATATTGATCTACTGACACACAAAACATGGCTAGTATTAAAAGTGATCGATAGCTCTTTGAAATCCACTGCCTGTGGAATCTCGAAAATACTAATGCTGGAACTGAGTTAAGACTTTGCACTGAGAATAGACGTGGTTGTAAGACGTCTTAGCGAAATGACATATTTCTCAGGAAAATAGCAAATTGATTTGTGGTACATCATGAAGACACAATACACCTACAGTTGCCCACATACACCCATGCATAGCACAAGTACTCCTACCCGCATTGCGCTGGCACATAATTTTCACTTTGAATTAGCGCTCTCACGAAAACTTGATAAGACGCTGAGCACTGTCACGAAAACAGAGCCCCTTGTCTCTTTACTGTTACGGTTTGGTGTTTGAGTTAGGAGTTATGGTTAGGATTTGGGTTAGGAATATATTAATGTAATTACTTCTCTGATGTTTCTGAAAATCGCCCACACTGTGTGCTGTTTGATAACAGTACTGTTAGGGTTAGGTTTAGGATTTGGAGTAGATTAATCATAGTACTGTAATGTATCATTTAGATGTTTGCGCAGTGCATAGCTCAAACGTGATGGGCTAAGGCTAAGTTTCAAATTACTAAATATCAGATCATATGTCTGCCTTACACTAGTCAGTTGCTTTTTTGTGTTTGCATTAAAAACATCAGCAAAGAAGAATCCGTTCAGTGTTTTCTGTAGTTTAAATCCTTTGGTATGCATAATTATTATACTAATCTTCAAATCTTAAATTCTAATGACATGGATCAAATTTACATGACTTGCAAAAGTCAGTGATTTACAACAGCAAATTGCTGACCAGAACCAAAAGTGCTGAAGGAACAAACATTACAGAGCATTGTGCTCAACAGTGAGCATGTGTTAGATAGCATTATCTAATTAGCAGAAACGATTATAACAAATACTAGCCAGACACAGTCCTAGGCAAAGTAGCTTTGAGCTTTTATACTCTCACTCTTGCTTACTATCTTCTCCCTCTCAATTTCTCTCACTTCTATCACCTCATAATGTTGTAGTCTTCTCTCCCCTCCTCCTCTTGTCTCTGTGCATAAACATTGCCTGTAGTCAGAATATTCTCTGATCAAAGAGACAAATCTATCCAGGAGCAATCAGTTTGCTGAGCTAGCTGGGGCTGCTGACAACTCACTAGCTCTTTGATCAGAAACACATCATCTTCAGTGGGCTGGCTGGCTTTGTCTGGGGCCAGGAAATAGGGGATGTGATAGCTCCCACTTGTTTCTCTCCCTTTTTCACTGCTACTCTTGTCAGCCAAGATGAAAGCTACTCCAATTACAAGTGACCCCCCAAAAGCTGCTTTTTTTTAGCTTCTCAGGAGGCAGCTATGTTGCTGCTATCACTGAGATCCCCATAAAGTGGCAATATAAAATGTAGTGATGAAAAATGTGTTTTAGCATTTTTCTTTTTTCTCACTAAAATTGGCCATATGCTGCTGCACCATTGTTTGCCAAAGCAATTGCAGACCAGATAAACCTCTTGTGAACATATCTTCTGGTCTGAAATTGTTTGACTGAAGAGAACATCTCTTCCCAAAATATTTAGGTGACAGGTTTCTAACACAATCAGTTTTTCTTTAATCAGTGGAGTTGGAAACAGTGGAGTGTATGTTTAAATGCATGTTTCACTGAATGTTGCTGCTCTGCTCTGTCACTCACAACAACACATCTGGGAATACACGCCATGACCTGAATACAAATTTGCACACCTGATGAGATGAAAACACTCAGTTGTGCTCTTTACACAGTGAGAGATCTACATTTTCTGAACTTGCTCACCTGGTGTGACCTAAAAGGGAAATCTCTAATTTTTCTGGGGCACTTTGGCATCAATCCATAACAAAAAGGGACTTGAAAAGATTGAAGGCTTTACATCTAGTCCTCTTAGATGTTAGGCCATTTTTGGAAGTGCTATTCATCAGTGTTTGCATGTTTACAGTATATCTAAACATGTATTGATTATAGTTTATTACATATAATTAAGCAATAAGATTTGATTGGCCATGCTATATTGTGAATATACTGTACTCACCTCTAATGTGTGTTGTTTTGTCCAGTAATATATCTTCTTATGGTAGAATGGCACTTAATGTGTTTTCTGAGTAAACAAAATGTTTTTAATAAAAGTTTGTGTCCTCAATACTTCATTTGTACACTTTTTTTTTAAAGCAAGAAAAGCCTCAAGGCTGTGCTATGTCATCAATATAGCCATAGATAAAGAGGTTGCAATATATTAAAACTTTATTTGGTAACACTAAATACTGTTCCTTCATTAACAGGCAACTATGCTTGAATTAATGCAGGACAAATGAATAGTACTACATTAACACTTAAGTCACTACTATTAACTAATATAGAAACACGATTCACTAATCAGTAAGTGATTATAAACTGATGTCTGTGGTAGTTTACTACTAGCTAATCAATAATTACTGAATTTTGTTTGCCTCTTTGAGAACTAATAACTAACTATGGCTAAAGTAATATAACTACTAATTAACTACTTATCACCACATTAACTATTTAAAATGCAGTGTCTAAAATTTGAAGATTTATATTTTTAATGTAAAATTTAAAATGTATCTTCAGAGAAGCATGACTGTAGATCAACTTATGAATGTAACTTAAAAAGTGTCTGGTATCAGTATATGGGTTAATGACAAATAAGGATGTCAGAGATGTTATATTGCAACTAGGGCTGTCAATCGATTACAATTGTAATTTAATTAATTAATTAATCGCAATCAATCGCTTATACAAATATTTGCTGAGAAAGCCCCTCATACAACATTAATTCAATATATAATGATTATACATATTTATATCAATATATAATTATACATAGTTATCTTTAAATATTAAAAAATTATATATATAATATATATAAATAAAAAATATTCAGACATGCGTCAGACATTTTTCTTTATTAATGCTTACAAAACTTTTACATCTAGAGCCAAGAGGTATATTAAAAAAAACAACAACAAAAAGGAAAATAAATAAATCAACAAACAGTTTAATAAAAATATCAAATTGTTTACATATTTCAATACACTTTATGTAACGCAGACGCAGGCAGGTTGGGATCCATAAGCAGTAATTTTAATGAAACCTCAGTAGTGATACAGGCAATGGTAAAACACGGGCAAACAGGAATGTAGAAGGCAGGCAGTATGAACGTGAGGGCAGGCAGAAGATCAGGGCAGGCAGCAAGCAATCAATAAACTTTAAACAGGCAAAGGTAATATAGGGCAGGCAGCAAGCAATCAATAAACTTTAAATAGGCAAAGGTAATATAGGGCAGGCGGCAAACAATCGTGAAACTGGAACAGAGCTGGGTCGGTACACAATAGACAGAATGTCAACCAGGAATAAACGCTTGGAATTGTAGCCGGAGCAAAACAAGACTTCGCAAAGAGTGTGAGTAAATGAGCTGATTAAATAGGGGAAGGTAAACATGGAACAGCTGGGGTGTAATCAGACCTAGGCATGTGGGCTCATGGGAAATGTAGTCTATAATCAAAACTCCGGCGAATCTGATCTCCGACGGCTGGAGTGGGAGGCGCTCTCAATGTTCGTGACAGAGCCCCCCCCCCGTGAGCGGCTCCGGACGCGGGATGTGACCTGCGTTGAGGTCTCCCCCCGGGTCGAGGGACCGGTCTCTCCAGATTGGTCCGGTGGAACTCTGCGATGAGATTAGGATTGAGGATGTCATTGGTATTTACCCAGGATCTTTCCTCCGGACCGTACCCCTCCCAATCCACCAGGTATTGGATCTGACCTCGGTGTCGTCTGGAGTCAAGCAAGGTCCGCACCAAGAAAGCTTCCTCGCCGCCCACAATCAAGGGAGGGGGCCTGGAACTCACCTCCTCCTCAGCCCTCGGACCATCAGCCGGTTTGAGCAGTGAGACATGAAAAGTGGGAGAAATGCGATAGTTAGTGGGAAGTTGTAAACGAAAAGAAACTGGGTTAATTTGTCTGAGAATCTTAAAGGGGCCCACATACCTAGGACAGAGTTTTTTGCAGGGAAGGCGAAGACGGAGATCCCGGGTGGAGAGCCAGACCCATTGGCCAGGAGCGTAGTTGGGACCAGGGTGACGATGACGGTCAGCTTGTTCCTTGGAGCGATTCACTGCCTGTTGTAGGTGGACGTGGGCCTGGTCCCATACCGCCTCACTGCGCTGAAGCCAGTCATTTACTGCGGGGACCTCCGAAGGTTCGCCAGACCAGGGAAACAGGGGGGGCTGGTATCCCAGGATGCATTTGAAGGGAGTTAAGTTGGTTGATGGTTTGAGTAGAGAGTTTTGAGCATACTCTGCCCACGGGAGGTAACGACTCCAGTCCGACTGATTATGGTGACAGTATGTTCGGAGAAATTTGGTTATTTCCTGATTCAAGCATTCAGTCTGGCCATTGGACTGCGGGTGATAGCCTGAGGTGAGACTGACATTAATATTTAGGAGACGAAAGAAGGCTTTCCATACCCTGGACGTGAATTGGGGACCCCGGTCCGAAACGATGTCCTCTGGGAGACCATAATAGTGAAAGACATACTGGAAGAGCTGTTCAGCGGTCTCGAGGGCAGTGGGTAGCTTGGGTAGAGGAATAAGCCGGCAAGCCTTGGAGAACCGATCGATGACAGTGAGGATCGTGGTGTAATGTTGAGAACTGGGTAGATCGGTGACAAAGTCTACGGCGATGTGTGACCAGGGACGTCGAGGTATGGGTAATGGTTGCAGTAGGCCAGCTGGTGCCTCTTTGGGTGTCTTGGCAATGTTACAGGTCTGTCACTTATTGACGAAGTCGGTGGTATCCTCCAACAGAGTCTCCCACCAGAAGCGGTTCTGAAGCAGGCGAACTGTAGCTGTGGTGCCGGGGTGCCTGAAATGTGGAGCGTCATGTACCCAACGAATTACCCTCTCCCGCAAACTGTGGGGTACCAATGTCCGGTTGGGTGGGCATTCGGGAGGAGGAGGGGCGGAGGTGTGGGCCTGAGTGATGTCTGACATGATGTCCCACTGAATGGGAGCAAGAACCAACCCGGGAGGAATTATAGGATCATCGGAGGAGCTTTGATGTGTGGCTTCGTGCTGTCGAGAGATGGACACGGCCTTGACATTCTTGGAGCCGGGTAGGTAGGAAATCGAGAAGTTGAAGCGGGTGAAGAATAAGGCCCATCTGGCCTGTCTGGGGTTGAGTCTCTTGGCAGAGCGAAGGTATTCTAAGTTGCGATGATCAGTAAAGACCTGAAATGGGTGTCTGGCCCCCTCCAACCAGTGTCGCCATTCCTCTAGAGCGGCTTTCATAGCCAGGAGTTCCCGGTTGCCGACGTCGTAGTTTTGCTCGGAAGGAGAAAGTTTGCGGGAGTAAAAAGCACAGGATTCAATTTGTTCAATGTCCTCCATGTTTCAATGGCGTGGTTCCCACTACCGTGAAACCGGAACAAGCATGTCTACTGTGCAAAGAACTGCAAAATCTCTTGGTCAAAGGGTACATAGAACATGTTCCCCTTCCAGAGAGAGAGAGAGTCAGGTTATTACAGCAGATACTTCCTGGTTCCCAAGAAGGATGGGGGTTGCATCAGATTTTAGACTTTCAAGGCTTGAATCGCTCAGTCAGGGCATTCAAGTTCAAGATGTTAACCATCAAGACGGTCGTGTCTCAAATCCAACATCACGATTGGTTGGTCACGATCGATCTCATGGACGCATACTTTAATATAGAAATTTTGCCACAACACAGGAAGTTCCTGAGGTTCGCTTTCGAGGGGCGAAGCTTTCCAATATCAGGTTCTTCCATTCGGTCTAGCCTTATTACCCCTCATATTCACGAAGTGCAGCACTGGCTCCTTTGCAACTCCGGGGCATCTGCATTCTGAATTATGTAGACAACTGGCTGATACTAGCACAGTCACAAGAACTGGCATTACAGTACAGGGATATTGCCTTAGCTCATCTGGTTTCTCTGGGAATTCGATCATGATGTGGACACAATTGTCTCCCGATCGAATCGAGACCCTTAGCAAAGTCAGGCTAGGCCAAGGTTGCACTGTTCGTCAGTATATACTAGGTCTCATGGCCTAGTATATACCATGAGACATAGTATATACTGCGTCCTTGGTGTTCCCTTTGGGTCTTTTGCAAATGAGACCATTTCAGTTGTGGCTCAAAACCAGGGGATTTCATCCTAGGGCCAGTAACCTAAGGTAGATAAGGGTTACGTGCTGCGCGCTACGTAGCCTTTCTATGTGGTTCAGACCCCGGTTCCTTACCTTGGGTCCCACTCTAGGTGCGTCTTGTCATCACAAGCTGCTAACGACAGACGCCTCCTTGACGGGCTCGGAGCAGTCTTAAGTGGTCGTCCAGCTCATGGGGAATGGGAGGGTCATCAGATCCATTGGCACATCAAATGTCTCGAGTTGATGGCTGTATTTCTGGCCCTGAAGTACTTCCTCCAGTATCTGAGAGGCTGCCATATCCTGGTGCGGGTGGACAACACAGCAGTAGTCTCTTACATAAACCATCCAGACACGCCAGACTGGCACGGCAGATTCTCCTTTGGGCCCAGGGCAAGCTCCTGTCAATCAGAGCAGTTTATATCCCTGGATGCCTGAATGTGGTAGCAGATTTACTGTCCAGACATAAAATACCAACAGGGGAACCTCCCAACAGACAGCGAAATGTCCCCTCTACTTCTCTCTGATATATGGCCCAGAATGAGGCGATACTTCATCCCCGGCCCGAACTGTGGAACCTTCATGTTTGGCCCCTGAAGTTTACCAACACAATCCCCAGGCTTTCACCTGAAGTCATCGAGACCATTCTGAGTGCTAAGGCTCCCGCTACTAGAAGTTATGCCAATAAATGGGGTGTCTTTGAAAGATGCTGTACTACCCATAATGCAGATCCAGTTAACTGCCAGATTGCTTCAGTTCTGGGCTTTCTGCAGGACAAATCAGCAGGTACATGCCCCACCACTCTCAGGGTTTATGTGCCCGCTCTATCGGCTTGCCACGCCTTGATTGACAGGATGCCATTGGGGAAACATCCTCTGCTCGCTCGCATCGTTCGTGGAGCCATGCGATTGAGACCTCCTGCTAGGACCAGGATCCCTTCATGGCACTTAGCAATAGTCCTTGATGTTCTGGTTGAGACCCGCTTTGAACCTCTAGAGTCGGTGTCTGATAAACTTCATACTCTCAAGATGGTTTTTCTTATGGCGATTACTTCTCTAAAAATAATTGGGGATTTGCCGGCTCTGTCTGTCTGTCTTGCCATTCTGCTTAGATTTTGCCCCAGGTATGGCTAACATCAGTTGCCTGTGACAAAGATGCCTCCCTTCCAGATGCGCTGAACGACTTCTACGCTAGGTTTGAAGCACAGAACGACGTGGTGGCAGGAAGACCACCCCTCCTCCCAAAGACGAGGTGCTCTGTCTTACCACGGCTGATGTGAGGAAAACTGTACGTGGAGTCAACTCACGGAAGGCTGCTGGTCCAGACAACACTCCTGGCAGAGTGCTCGGAGGATGTACAGACCAACTGGCAGATGTTCTTACCAACATCTTCAACATCTCTCTGAGCAGCGCCGTCGTTCCAACGTGCTTCAAGGCCACCACCATCGTCCCCATTCCAAAGAAGTCTTAAGTGTCCTGCCTCAACAACTACCGTCCCGTCACACTCACACCCATCATCACCAAGTGCTTCAAGAGGCTCGTCATGAGGTACATTAAGACCCAGCTGCCCCCCTCACTAGACCCACTGCAGTTCGCTTATTGTCCAAACCATTCAACAGACGATGCCATTGCCACCACCCTCCATCTGGCCCTCACCCACCTAGATAAAAAGGACTCATACACTCATGCTGTTCATAGACTTCAGCTCAGCATTCAACACATTAATTCCTTCTGATTGGAAAGCTGAACCTGCTGGGCCTGGACACCTGGGACAACTCTCTGCAACTGGATCCTGGACTTCCTGACTGGGAGACCTCAGTCAGTCCGGATCGGTAACAGCATCTCCACCACCACAATGAGCACTGGGGCCCCCCAGGGCTGTGTGCTCAGTCCACTGCTGTTCACTCTGCTGATTCACGACTGTGCAGCAACGCACAGCTCAAACCACATCATTAAGTTCGCCGATGACACGAACGTGGTGGGTCTCATCAGCAAGAACAATGAGTCAGCATACAGAGAGGAGGTGCAGCGGCTAACGGACTGGTGTAGAGCCAACAACCTGTCTCTGAATGTGGACAAAACAAAAGAGATGGATATTGACTTTAGGAGAGCACAGAGTGACCACTCTCCGCTGAATATCGATGGCTCCTCTGTGGAGATTGTCAAAAGCACCAGATTCCTTGGCGGAGAACCTCACCTGGTCCCTCAACACCAGCTCTATTACCAAGAAAGCCCATCAGCATCTCTACTTTCTTCGAAGGCTGAGGAAAGCACATCTCCCACCCCCCATCCTCACTACATTCTATATACGGACTATTGAGAGCATCCTGAGCAGCTGCATCACTGCCTGGTTTGGAACTTGCACCGTTTCGGACCGCAAAGCCCTGCAGAGGATAGTGAGGACACCTGAGAAGATCATTGGGGTCTCTCTTCCCTCCATCAAAAAACAATGCATCCGCAAAGCAACCAGCATTGTGGATGACCCCACACACCCCTCACACAAACTCTTCACCCTCCTGCCATCTGGCAAGTGGTACCAAAGCATTCAGGCCTCAAGGCCAGACTGTGTAACAGCTTCTTCCCCCAAGCCATCAGACTCCTCAATACTCAGAGACTGGACTGACACACACACACACACACACACACACACACACACACACACACACACACACACACACACACACACACACACACACACACACACACACACACACACACAGTGAGTTGCACTTTAATTATTGTCACTTTATACCTGGCTGCTGCCTCAATAACTGCTATGTGCATAGAACACTATCTTATAGACCATAGGCCATTTTTAGAAACTGTCATCTTTTTGCACTACTGTGTACTTGTTGGGGCTGCACTGCCTCTCACTGTGCCTATTGTCTTGTTACATTTTTGTAATTTATTGTACTGTCCTGTACTTTTTGCACATGTTTGCACTTGCACTTTATATAGGTATGCTATTTAATCTGTGTAGTCTCATGTGGTTCTCTGTTTGTCCTATGTTGTTTTATGTAGCACAATGGCCCTGGAGTAACGTTATCTCGTTTCACTGTGTACTGCACTAACTGTATATGGTTGAACGACAATAAGAACCACTTGACTTGACTTGACTAAAGCAATATTGCACCCTCATCCTGACTACCTGCCTAAGGTTCCTTTATCGGCCATACATCCAGTCACTCTTGAAGCCTTCTGTTCCCCACTGTTTACAACGCTGGAACAGGAGAGGCTTCACTGTGTCCAGTCCGTGCCCTTCAGGCTTAGGTCCACTGCACTAGCCAGTGGTGTAAGTCAGGGCAACTATTTGTTTGTCATGGGGGCCATAACAAGGGGGCGGCTGCCACCAAGCAAACAATTACATTGGGTGAGGGATGCTATTGCCCTGGCCTACGAGGCGCGCGGTCAAGCTTCACCAGTACGTATCAGGGCTCACTACCAGGGGGGTCACCTCCTCTAAAGCTTTGGCTAGAGGTGTCCCTCTGCAGCAAGTTTGTAATGCGGCAGGCTGGTACTCTTCGCACACATTCTTTCGATTTTATAATTTGGATGTTCATGCCACTCCGGGCTCTTACGTCCTTGTGTCAACATCACAAGCTCTTGTTTGAGACCTCTCACACTCTTGTGAGCACAAGTACACATCCGTAAGGGGTCCAGACATCCGAAGTGCGGCGGCGTGTGTATTCTCGTTCCCAAATCTGCAGCAGAGCATCAAAATGTAGCTTTTGATAGGGAACGTCTTGGGTTACTTAACTGTAACCCATGTTCCCTGAAAAAGGGGAACGAGATGCTACGCTTCATTGTCACACTGAGGATACCCCAGGACTGCTCTTCAGACAAATTACCTGACGATGCACCTGTGGCACATCTATTTATAGCAGCTGGTACCGGCACATCCTGATGATGTCACCGGCAGAGGCTATAAATTCTATTCAATTTCATTGACGTGTTGCACACATATTCACAGCTGGTCACTCCTAAAGATGTTAACAAAGCGCTAAATCAGTGCAGCATCTCGTTCCGCTTTTTCAGAGAACTGGGGTTACAGTTAAGTAATTACTATTTACTGATCACTGTACATTAATTGAATATACACTTGACATCTGCAACAATATTTATTGTTAACAAATGACATTGTACAGTGACCTACCATCATGTATATCATGTCCCTCACATGCCTACAAAAAACTGACATGCAATTCATATTTTAGAATTATTATATTTATTGAGTTATACACAAGAGAACTCTTTCCATTCGACTCATCCACAGAACAGTTTACATTTGAAGAAGCATCTAAAGATGTCCATCTGTCCATTTTGTGCATTCAGTTGTTTCATCTGGTCATGCTGTCCTTGCAACAGTAAACATAAAGTTTAATATAAAAACATATAACGAACACACATGCAGTGTGACCATGTGCGTCTCTCTCTCTTGAACTGGCGCCTCCATCTAGTATTTATTCCTCTCCGATTCAGGGCCGGCCATGTGTCCTCATCGGCCCCGCCATCCTCCTCGTCACACTCCTCCATCGCCTGTCTCAGGTCGGGGGAACCCCCAGCATGATGCACTCCCTCCCCCTTCCTGGAGGGGCAGCGTTGTCCTTCCAGCCGTGCCTGCCGGCAGGTATTCCCCCACCTTCTGGAGCCCTGGGAGAGATGAGGAGAGGGAAAGATCAAGGTAGAGGGAAAGAGAGAGAGAGAGGAGAAAGAGAGAAAAAGTTGACTCCGGCTCCCGGATGCGCTGTCGCCTGGTCCTCAACTGTTCCTCCACAATCTGGTGGACACCAGCACACTCCTACCCTGGAGGACAGCACCAGTCCTCCGGCCCCTGACAGATGGAACTGCTCCTCCCTTTCTTCAGCGGATAACAGTGGTTTCTTTGGCTCCGCTGCTATCCCCTAGTGGATAAACAACACGGTGGGAGTTTATCTGTTAAATACCTTCTGAACACATATGATGCAACATATAGGAGCAGTCTTAATGAGTTGTTGCAGTAGAACAGTGTTCATTGATTAGATATATTGTGCAAGGGTGAGAAAAATCGTAGAGGTTTGAAATGGGAAGCATGACAATGTGACTTGCATGGGGCATGCTCTGAAAAGATGAAAGAAAGCATCCCTTATGCATTCTGCTATTTTCTGATTCATAGTCATCAGAGAAAATGGTTTTCAATGACCTGATAGCACATTCTGTTGTGTTCCTGTCACCAGTTGCATTTGTGTGTCAAAAGTTTGCGCTGTAACCAAACATCAGTAATGCCAGTGTGAAAACACATTCTCTAAGCCCTTACCTCCCTAAAGAAACTCAGTGTCTCTTATATTTTTTTCTTTAAAATGCATCACCTTGCATATTTTATTTGCATGCTTGTGTGTTCCTCTAAATATCTTATGCTGGAGCTTTTGTCCCTGTGTTGAGGTTTTTTTGCGAATGCTCAGGAAAAATTATTCTCTGTCAATTAAAGCCATTGATAATACACCAGCATTGCACGAGTACCAGGGCACAGCTTACACTGGCTGATCTATAGCAGGGATATGTGCTATCATGGGAAGCACTGGAAGTGGATCTTTTTTTTTTCTATGTCTTACTGAGGTTTATATATGCCTGCAGATTACTGCAAATTATGCAAATTAGGGTATGCAAAGCCAAGCCTGAAAACCTCGGCCTTATCATTTGCCCTGCAGATTACAGACAGTCTAAACATGATATTGCTATAGGCCCCCCTTCAGGCCAGGGGGTTGAGAATGAGCTCTGTATGGGTAGATCCACCCTTGATGTCTATGCCAGGGTCAGTTGTAGCTCTGATAACAATAAGCAAGCATCGGGGGGTATTCATCTGCCGGGGTGTGTTCATGTTTATGTTGTACAAGTGATATATTTGAGATTTTACCATAGTATTCTTTGCAGAAACAGTGTTGGTAAAGCTACTCATAATTAAAAGTAGTTAAAGCAATAGTGTGCAACATAGGGACTTCACAAAAGAGTTCTAAGCCATGAATCAAACCAACCAGCCCGATGTGAATCACAACATTACAAACTTTGTTTTGAAGCAAGACCTCAGAAAAAATAGTGGACATCCACAAGCCTGGTTCATCATTGGGAGCAATTTCTAAATGCCCAAGGGTACCAAGTTAATCTGTACAAACAAGAGTACACAAGTATAAACACCATGGAACCATGCAGCCATCATACTGCTCAGGAAGGAGATGTCTGATGAAACAAAATCTTTTTTATTTTTTTTACCATAATGACCATCATTGTGTTTGGAGGAAAAAGGGTGAGGCTTGTAAGCCAAAGAACACCATCGCAACTGTAAAGCAGGTGTGTGGCAGCATGTTGCCAACAACTTTGCTGGCAACAGGGACTGATGCACTTCACAAAATAAATGGCATCATGAGGAAGGAAAATTATCTGTATATATTGAAGCAACATCTCAAGACATCAGACAAGAAGAAAGCTTGGTCGCATATGGGTCTTCGAAATGGACAATGACCCCAAGAATACCTCTAAAGTTGTGGCAAAATGGCTTAAGGACAACAAAGTCAAGGTATTGGAGTGGCCATAACAAAGCCCTGACCTCATTCTGATAGAAAATGTGTGGGAAGAACTGAAAAAGCATGTGCGAGCAAAGAGGCCTACAAACCTGACTCAGTTACACCAGTTCTGTCTGGAGGACTGGGCAAATTTCCAGCAACTTATTGTGAGAAGCTTGTGGAAGGCTGCCCAAACTGTTTGACCCAATAATTTTTTTTTTTTGACATTTAAACACATTTTTTATTTTTTTTAACACTTTGCATGTAAATTTCTGACCCACTGGGAATGCGATGAAAGAAATAAAACTGAAATAAATGATTCTCTCTACTATTATTCTGACATTTCACATTCTTAAAATAAAGTAGTGATCCTAACTGACCTAAGACAGGGAATGTTTTCTATGATTAAATATCAGGAATTGTGAAAAACTGAGTTTAAATGTATTTGGCTAAGGTGTATGTAAACTTCTGACTTCAACTGTAAGTGAATGGTAAAAAAAGGTGCATGGAAAGATGAAGAGGCACTTGCGGATCATGTTTGACAGAATGAGCAAGCTAGTTTACAGACTTGATATGTGGGCAGCTGATGCTCTTTTGTGTAGCTCCATTTTCTCTTAGAAAGTGGTGTTGAGTCATGTCATGTTGCTCAGATATTTGCATGCTGAGAATGCACAGTATATGTAATCATTTGTGTCGTGTGTATGCCCAGCATCCATTCTCTTTTGTTCCAGACTTGCAAATGTATATATTTACTACTAAATATACTACTAAATAGATTGATAAAATGAAGTGCTAGGATTAAATTGACACAATCTCTGGTTGCTACTCTACCCAATGTTTGTGAAAGTAAAAAAATTGCTTTTTTTGTGTTAATGTGACTAACTTTGTGTATGTGTTCTTCCTGAAGTTTCTGAGGACACTACGTTAATAAAACCAAATGTGAGCACATATGGCATGAAGGGTGAAGCCATGGGACTCTTATCACATTTTGGGGTTTACACAGAAATACATAATCAAATTCTATGATAAGGGTCAGATCGATCATGACACATAGAGAAATATGTTACGCAGATATAATAAACCATACAAATAAATGCAAATTCTTCATTTAAGATATCAATACTTAAGGTTAAAATACTCAAGTTGTTTTTTAAATAGTCCTTTTTGTCGAGTCGAGACAAGCCTGAAGTAATTTCAGGTCGAGCCTGAAGTCTATTAAAATGCAGCTTGAGCCCGAGTCTCTAACTCGAGTCCCTATCTCTGCAGTCTCATATACCATTGGAAAAAAAATATGGGTGTAAGGCTGAATGCTTAGTATAATTTGACTCAAACACAGTGATGTACTCCAGTAGTTGTTGGCCAAAGTAGCTTGTTACTGGAAAATATACATTGTACAAATAGCTGAACTACTGTCACAGTCCTAAAAATGTAAATGTTAGTAGCATAATTGACTTTAGTTAGCTACTCCCCAAAACTGTGTAGAAATGCAAGACATGCTTGCTTTCAAAATCAAATATGCATCTGTGATCAGAAGGGATAAATAGGCCTACATTTGCAGAAAACATAAATTGAACAATTCAGTCCTTTTTCTACCAACAGATGTGTTTTTGAGCTTTGAAATTTAGGCTGTGATGACTGTCTAAGGTCTTCAAATGCTGTTGTGTAGTTCCTACATGAAAAGCATCTTGGCTTGTGGATGTGATTCTGTTTGACTGACTTCCTCATGACTAAATGATTACAAAAGGTTGTTATGGGCATATTCCTGAGCCAGGGGAGGCCACAACCCTGCTGAGTCAAAGAACTAAAAAGGCCCTGGCTGATGTGTTCAGGAATTGCTCAGCATGTACACACCTGGTACCAGTTATATGGATCTAGAATGCAACAGCAGTGCTTTCATTCCCTGTAGAATCAATTATAATTGCTTCACTGTGGTTACTGCCTCCTCAAACTATCAGATAGTCCACTAAATAGCTAAATGAAAAGCTATTGAAAGAAGCAACTAATAAAAGTTTGTTTTCTTATGTGTGTGCATAAAGAGTGACCCCCAAAGTTTTTGGACACTTAATTCGTAAAACTTTGCTATAAAAGTGACTGAGACTAACATTCCGTCTATCATCTCAATTGTTTTCCGTTCAAAAAGAAAGTCATACAGATTAGGGGTGTAAATCGGACTTTTCATCACAATACGATCTTATATTGATTCTCTTTGCCTGCAATTCGATATTTGTCGATATTTAAAAGTCTGCTGCGATACGATTTAGATTTGATTTGATTCAGGGCCCTGTGATCGATATTCCAATATTATGTGCCTATTTTACGCAATCAATAAAAAAGATTTGCCCTCAAATGCAACCAAAATATAATTTGAATATTTTATTTATATATCTAAAAAGTGCAAATTTAGTATCCACACTGGGACATCCACAACAAAATAAGGTAGTTCAGATGTTGAAAAGAATTGTACAGATAATAATATTAAAAAAATATCATAAATCGTTTGATTACAGCTTATTTTTCAGTTTAATACAGTTCAAAGTACTTACATACCCATGACATGTTTCCAACTATCTGTGCTATCCGTGGTTTTCTTGGCTACAACTTCCACAATTGTAATGAAAAATTCTGTTACAGTTCCCTATCTGTCACTCACTCAACGTTGTGTCGATGTAGTGACACTAGGGGTCCCGAGAGAGCCCGAGACACCTCTGCACCCAGCAATGCTGGTGGAATTGGCGAGTGGTATTTGCATGCCCCTCCCCCAGACATACGGGTATAAAAGGAGATTATCTCTTCTCAGCCGAACGGTCGATGGTTCAAGCTGAGTCCAGCGATTTCCATCCCTCACCTCTTCTGGATCCTTACGGTGCATTACAGCGGCTTTCTCCCCTCTCTGCAGGGGTGCACTGCAGAGATCACCTCTAGGCTCTTCAGCAGATCTTAAAAGAGTCTATTCTAAAAAAAGCATTTTCCCTCACAAAAAGAGTCTTTTTCAAGATGTGTCTATTTAAAGATGTGTCTTTTTAAAGATGCCTTTCCGATAGTGTGTGATTCCTGTTTGCGGTTGATACCACTCTGTTTCTGATGGCCACAATCGCTGTCTTTCGTGCCTGGGCTCCGCCCATGCAAGACATCTTTCGTGGATGCATCATGTCCTCATTGCGAGGCAATGACCATGGCAACGTTGTGCTTGCGGCCATGGCTCGCTTTCATAAGAAAGCAAGCCACCTCAGCGACTCCCTCCCTCTGTCCTTCTACCTACAGGTATGAGGACAGCGCAGCGAGCACTGGGGGCTATTTGGGGACCACAATGGGACCACTTCCGTCGGTTAAATCCCTGTGGACCTCCCATTCCCTGGCATGCTCGTTTGCTCCAGTTAGGCAGTCGGATGAGTACGCCGGCTCATCCCAGGGTGAGTTCGAACTCTTCTTCAATGCCCATGAAGTCGATGAGCTCTCGAGCGCAGCATCGGAGAGCAGGATTGTCCTGTCTGATGCGGAAACCTCCACTGGGCTTCCCTCCTTGGGTGTGGTCGTCCAGTCACAGGCAGACGCAGAAATGACGGACATGCTTTACCGGGCCGCCACAAGCATCAGGCTAGAGTGGAACCCTCCGCTCTCCCCTGAACCCTCGTGGCTGGATGATTGGTATCCACTCACAGCCATGCCCCACCCCAGTGCCTTTCTTCCTGGTAGTGCACGAGGAACTGACAAGTTCGCGGGAGGCACCTTTCTCTGCCCGGTCCCAATCTCTCGGCTCCCCCGCCCTCACTACCCTTGATGGCAGAGTGGCCAGGGGTTACTCGGCGATGCCCCCGGTGGAGCACCTGTGCCCACGTAGCGCCACCACCTGGCACGGGTGCCTGAATCTCCCGTCCAAGGCCTGTAAGTGCATGTCTTCCCTGATGGCTAGAGCCTATGGTGCTGCCAGACAAGCTGCCTCCGCCCTGCACGCCAAGCTAAGGCGCTGAAAAAATTGCATGAAGGTAGTTATGCCCCGCGATTGATGCAGCACTTGGCGACCGACCTTGCCCTCTGGGCAGTGAAGGTTATGGTGCAGACTCTTGGATGGACGATGTCCACACTGTTTGTCCAGGAGCGCAATCTGTGGCACCATCTGTGGCTGAACCTGGTCGTTATGCACGAGGCCGACAATACATGTTTCTTGAATGCACCCATCGGCCTATTTGGCGACACCATCGGGGACGTTGACCAGCAGTTCTCGATGGTAAAGCAGCAGACAGAGGCCTTCCAAAATATCCTGCTCTGGTGCGGCTCAAGATCCTGCACCCCGTCCTTTAGTCCTGCAAGGCCTGCATGGGGATCTCTTCGAGCCCTTAGAGTCAGTAGATCTTAAGGCACCCTCCTTGAAGACTGCCCTCCTGACAGCACTCACCTCCATCAAGAGGGTAGGGGACCCGCAAGCGTTCTCTGTCAGCGAAACTGGATCATCGATGCCATAGCTGTCGCCTACCATGATGAGCACGTGCCACCCCCTGCAGGGTTATGAGCCCATTCCACCAGGAGTGTGGTGGCCTCCTGGGCTCTGACCAGTGGCACCTCTCTAGATGACATTTGCAGAGCATCGGCTACACCCAACACCTTTGCGAGATTCTACCGGGGACGAGCCGGTCTCGTCCCCTATCTTAGCAGGAACGAACGGGTAATTCCGAGTCGATCGGCCGGGTTTACCGCTTGCGCCAAGCACCTTTCACCTCCCTTGAGCTGAAGATGTGCGTTGTTGATTCTCAGCAGCGTTCACAGATGTGTTCCCTGGTCGATTTCCTCCTAGCCTTGCAGCAGATGAGTTTGCGGAGAAACTCTCTGCCAGCCTAGTACTTTTGCTAACTATGCCCCATACTGGGACAGGTGCTCTGCATGCGCTGGTTCCCCATAGGCAACCCCTTGCAATGTATATTCCATGGAAAAACTTTTCCCTGTTGGTTAACTGCGTCTTCCTTGGGCAGAGACCCCTCTGCCTCAGTCTCCATGCTCGTAGAGCTTCCTCCCCCATTGGGTAAGACCTACCATGGGACTTCTCCACATGACATACTTCCGACTGGCATCCCAGTCGGTTAGCGAATTCTATCTTTTTCTGGGGAGATAAAGAAAAAAGAGTGAAAAGAGGCACGACTAGGACAAGCCAGTCCCTATCCTTTTAGGTAGTCCACTCGTCCCCAAAAGGGCTGTTTGACACTCACACTAGCATCTGGGGAGGTTACGGGCTGGCTCGGTGTGCTGGCTATGCTGCATGCAGCAGTCTGACTGTCTCGCTACGCCGATCCATGTAACCCTATTCAGCTAGTTGTGCCGTTTTTGTAGGGGACCACTAGTGTCGATACATCGATACAACTTCGAGTGAGTGACAGATAAGGAATTCCCTGGTTACTTTCGTAACCTCCGTTCCCTGATGGAGGAAATGAGACGTTGTGTACCTCCTGCCACAACGCTGAACTACCCGCTGAAATGCCCGGGACCTTATTCTCGGCTCCTCAGAACAAAACCTAATGAGCGGTATGCATGTCCATGCAAAAACCACTTGCCAATTCCCATTGGCCTTTTATCAAATATCAGCGGTGTCTCGGGCTGTCAAGAGTGACCCCTAGTGTCACTATATTGACATAACGTCTCGTTCCCTCCATCAGGGAACGGAGGTTATGAAAGTAACCAGGATGTTATCTGTGATAAATGTTAGTAAGGGTTTTGATGTGTAAAGTCTTAAAAATGATGCTAGTGCTGAGCAGGTGATTTCTCTTCTTCATCTCATTAGTGCTGTTCATAATGTTGGTGTTGTCAAGACATTTCACATGGTTGAACTGCTCCACAGTACTTTAAAATAGCAAATTCTCATGCAAAATTCATATGGACCTTATACGAATTGATATCAATGGAAGCCAGAATTAATCACACATGTGAGCCGCTCTGCGTTTGTCAAAAATGCTTGAATTTTAAGGAGCGCCTGTTTGATGTGCTCGCACTGATCCAGCTTGCATTTTGCGGCAAGCCAGTTGACGAGTGTGTACGCCGCACGGATAGAATAGCGCAATTTGGCTTCAAAGACCCTGTGCACATGAAAAGCATATTTAGCACTCATAAAGTGAAATGAATGTAATAAGGAATGTGTGTATCGATAACATTGGATCGTTGGTTATTGGATTGATGCATCGATACAGGTGTGGAACAAAATGAGGTTGAGTAAAAAACAGAATTTTCATGTGTGGGTGTACTGTCCCTTCAAAATACCTTTGTCGTAAATATTTAGGAGCCAGTGATTTTGCACTTTTGTTATAACACACATTCAACAATCGTACTAGAAAATGAGTTTAGAAGTGCAGGTCAAAGACCTCTTGCAAATAGAACTGGGTAAAGATGGATCTTGGAAGTGTAGAGATTTGCCCCATGTAGGCCTACATGGTGTGTCAGGCTGACTGTCAGCCTCTCATCTCTGATGACTGATGTGCTGAGACTGTGAGACACTAGAGATGTCACATGGCACTCAGGCCATGATAAGGGAGTTCACCGTATGCGCTGTGACAGGTAGCATGTGCTCTCTGTCATGTTGCCAGACTTTTGTTTCTTTACCTGACACTGCATTGTAGCTTTAAAAGCAATATTGTGTAGGTGCTAAATGGTGTTTTATGTTAAAAGCCCCAATATAACTCATACGAAATTGACATTGAAATTGAAATTGGGTGTGCATTTAAAAAAAAAAAATGGTCAAAAGGAAGGTGTTTTTGAGTTTGTTTCACCAGCTCACCAGTGCAAGCTTTCATGAAAACGTTGTACAAGCGTGCAGAGTTAAAGTGTGCTAGTGCAATCTTACCGACATCTGTACAATTGTTCTCGTAGAGACATTTTCTAAGACATGTCAAGATTTTTTTTTTGTTAACCTGCTAAAATAATAAAATCTACTCATATACCCTTAAGAGCCCATTCACTCTGTAGTTTGATTCTGCTACACTCATGTTCCGTCTGCAGCTGAAGCCATTTACACTTCTGCCCAAAGTGAGATTATATGCCATTTGTCATCATTCTTTTGTCAGATATCCAGCAGCATTAACACTCTTTTATACTGCCATCTTTACAGAAGTATCAGTGCTATCTTAAATGACAATAACAGATTGTAACCAGTGCATCTTATGGCTCCATATGGTGTGTTAGCGCATTAGCACCATGAATGTAAAATGTAAACATGACAAATTACAAATTCTCTACTGCATATTACTTTAAATCATTATCATGTGTTTAAAACAGCATCTTTTACAAAAATGAGGCATGAAGTCATTCAGAACACATTTTTATATCGCATTAGTTAAGGTTTTACATGTAGTCTTCTCACTAGCCTCCCCCAGCAGCGTGGCCAGTGTCTGAATGTTTGCAAACAGAAAATATTTTCACATAGGGGAGTACTCACTTTTGTTGCAGCGGTTTAGCCATTAATGCTGTGTTGAGATATTTTGAAGGGACAGCAAATTTACACTGTTCCCTTTACAAAAAGCTTCACTACGATGCTGCGCTGCTAAGCGCTACAGGGAACAACTCTAGCTGTGAACCGAGCTGAATAATGTGTGTAACAGGTCAATGAACATTGACCGGAATTTATAGCCTCGGCTGATGTAATCATTAGATGCACCTGCGGCCAGGCTATAAATGGATACGTCACAAGGTGTCATCAGAAACTCTTTTTTCAGAGCGATTCTGTTTCTGTGTCTTTCACAAACCCTGTCAAAACTTTCTTTCCTCTGTTAGGAGTTAGAATCAGTTAGGCAGTGTGCAGTGAACGTTGTTCTCTTTTCTCTTCTAGAAATATTATATATATATATATATATATATATTTCTAAAAAGAAAGAAAAAAGAGAATGTCTGAAAGCATAGCGTGTTCCCTCTTCGCTCTATAGCTGAAGACGCACATCAGTTTTGCTCTGTTTGTTTGGGGTAGAGCGCTGCTCGCTGCAGCAGGATGGGTGCAGCACTGCATTTGCTTTAACAGGCAGAGTGCATGCTACTGCTTCCGAGTCAGCACTCACGAAAAAATAAAAAGATAGTTCGTGGGGCTCTTGCATGGATTTGGCTGAGGAGCAAGAGACGGGTTGATCCCTTTCTCTCACTCCCTCCCCAAACCCAGCTGGTCCTTCACATGATCTTGAAGCACGTTCCGACGCTTCTTCGGATCATGAGGTGGATCGCGATTCTCTTCCCGCCTCCGAGCTTTCCGTCCACGATAGAAAATCTACGGAGGAATTGCTCGATGTTGTTACTCGAGCGGTTGCCAGATTGGACTGGCCACGCAAAAAAGAGACCCCCAAATGCTCCAAATTAGGGGATAGATTTTATCTTCCAGTCTAAGAAAGGGAACGCCTCATGGGTCCCTTCCCTTCTTTGATAACCTCCATGAAGAGCTTTTTCGCTCATGGAGAACCCCTAAAAAAAATAAAATAAAAAAATAAATATATATATTTTCTTCCCGTGTTCACATACCCTCGACGTCATTATATCCGACTATCGTGGGTGCTGAGGCAAAGGGGTATTCAGTGATGCCGCCGGTTGAAGAGACGCTTGCGGGCTATCTCTCACCGGGCTCGGCATCGTCACTTAAGAAGCCCTCTCTCCCCTCAAAGCCTTGTAGGACAACCTCCACTTTAGTGGGAAGGGCTTATCAAGCAGCAGGTCAGGCTGGTAATGATCTGCACACTATGCTGTTTTACAGGCATACCAGGTTGACCTCCTGGATGACCTGAGTGTGGGTTCTGCGCTTGACGAGCAAGCCTCAGACCCGCCTCGGTCCTGACTGAAGGGAGGCTCAAAAGCAAAGCGTGACGAGTCGTGTTCCTCCTCCCAGGGATTGGGGACAGTCTCGCCGCCCACGCCAGCCCCCGAAGCAAGACCTCAGGACTATAAATTCTAGTAAGTCTTGCGCCTAGATTAGGGCGTAGCTCCCCTCGGGACAGGGCGCGTGCTTCACTTCACCCCTCCCGGAACCCCCTCGAAGCCCCTCCATTCCACCCACCTCTTGGTGTTTCGGAGTTGCAGAGGCTTCCGTCAAAACTGGGTGTTTTCGCTGTTCCTGCATTTTATTCAGGACGTGAAACACTTGACAACCCCTCAACAGGAAGTGTTAAAATATAATACCCATCTCAGAGATCCTGGCAGCGTGGAAAGTTCTGCCAGATATATTCTTTTCTGTGGGTCTTATAAGGGTGTCAGGATTTAATTCACTCGCCGCTTTTCCGTGTTTCAACGGCGTGTTCTCACTACCGTGAACCGGATTTCTTTTTATGTAAAAACAAAAAAAACTCAATCTCCTGGTTAAAGGGGCCATGGTATGTGTTCCCCTTCCAGAGAGAGAGTTAGGTTATTACACTATATACTTCCCGTTTCCCATGGAGGGTGAGGGGTGACGTCTGGCTTAGATCTTAAAGCTTGAACTACCCGTGGGTGTTCAAGTACAAGATGATGCCTGTCAAGACGGTCGTGTCTCAAGCCCTACAACTCGTTTGGCTGGTCACCATCGATCTTATGACGCACTTCAATACTTCATTAAGAAGTTCTGCCCCACCATGGGGTTCCTGAGGTTCACTTCTGGGGGCGAAGTCTTCCAGGGTCAGGTTCTTTCACTCAACACATTCACAATGCATGTAGCGCTGGCTCCTTGCGACTCCGGGGCATCTGCATTTTGAATTATGTAGACGACTGGCTGATCCTAGCGCAGTTCCAGGAACTGGCAGTTCAGCACAGGGACATCGTCATAGCTCATCTGTTTCTCTGGGGTTGAGGCTCAACGCCAAGAAAAGCATCCTCTCTCCCACTCAGAACACTGTCTATCGGGGCATCGTATGGAGTTCAATCACAATGCAAGCACAACTGTCTCCCACTAGGATTGAGTCCATTCAGATCACCCTGAGCAAAGTCAGGCTAGGTCAAGGTTGCACTGTTATCAGTATCAACGATTTCCAGGTCTCAGGGCGACCGCGTCCACGGTGATCCCTCTGGACCTTCTGCTCATGAGACCCTTTTTGTTGTGGCCAAAAGCCAGGGGATTTCTTCCAAGGGCCAAAACCCCTAGGCTAAAAAGGGTTACGCGCCTCAGGCTTCGTTCCCTTTCTATGTGGTTCAGACCCAGGTTTTTTGCCTTGGGTCCCACTCTAGGTGCGTCTTGTTGTCGCAGACTGTTAACGACAGACGCCTCCCTGATGGACGGGGTATCGGCCTTAAGTGGTCGTCAGCTCGGTTGTCACAGTCACTGTCTCGGGTTGATGGCTGTATTTCTGGCCCTGAAATACCTCCTCCTGAGGCTGCCATGTCTTGGTGTGGGTGGACAATACAGCGGTAGCCTCTTACATAAATCATCAAGGAGACCCACGTTCTTGTCAGCTGTATTTCTGATGCGTCGGATTCTCCTTAGGGCCCAGGGTAAGCTCCTGTCACTCAGGTCAGTTATATCCCTGGATGCCCGTATACGGGAGCAGATTTACGGTCCAGACAGAAAATACCAATGGGGGAGTTAAGAACGCCACCCTAAGGTAGTAGTTGCCCAGAGTTCGCCAGCAAGGGTTTTTGCCTCTTACTGATAGCACTGCGCTGGCCGAACAGGGCTTGCTTCTCGGAGCTAATCTCTTCCCTCGACGGCTCGCCTTGGGCAATTCCGAACAGGAAGGATCTTCTATCTCAGGCACAGGGCAATATTTCATCCCTGCCCCGAATTGTGGAATCTTTCATGTTTGGCCCCTAAGGGTACCAACTGAGGGACACAGGGCTTTCTCCTGAGGTTATCGAGACCTTTTTAAATGCCGGGCTTTTTCCACTTGGAACAAGTTTGGGTGAGATCTTAGGGCAGAAGAGGACCTCTTCGCCTCTATGAATAGCGCAATGTCTCCTCTACTTCTCCCTGAAATCACCCAGCCCCCTTGGGTCTGGACGTTAAGACACATACATGAGCCAGAATGCGTCTGTATGCATTTCTTTCCCCGGTTTCTCTGCTCCCGGAAGTCTTGGCGATGTTCACCAGCAAGGGTCTTGCCTCCTATTAATGGCGCTGCGCTGGCCGAACAGGATATGTTTCTCGGAGCTAATTCCTCTCCTCGACGGCTCACCTTGGGCGATTCCGAACAGGGAGGACCTTCTCATCCTTGGCCCGAATTGTGAAACCTTTCATGTCTGGCCCCTAATGGTACCAAATGAGGTTCACACCATTTCAAGTGCTAGGGCTCCCTCCACTTGGAACTGATCTGGGTAGATTTTACAGGGCAGAAGAGGACCTCTTCACCTCTGTTGATAGCGCAATGTCTCCTCTACTTCTCCCCGAGTCGCCCAGTCCCCCCCTCGGGAGGGGCTGATCGTAGTAACGCATACATAGCATAAATGCGCCTGCATGCGTTTCCTTCTACTAAAGTTCTTATTACAGAACCAGCTTACTGCCAGTTTGCTTCAGTTATGGATTTTCTGTAGAAAGAACTGTCAGCGGGCACTTGCCTCGCCACTGCCAGGTTCTATGTGGCCACTGCGGTTTGCCACGGCTTGGTGGGCGGGGTGCCCTCAAAGAGGCATCCTCATTATTGCCCGGGACTACGAGGTGCGCGGTCAAGCTTCGCCAGTAGGTTTTATCACTCTACCAGAGGGCTCTCCTCCTCTAAAACCTTGGCTAGAGGTCTCCCTCAGCAGCAAGTTTGTGATGCGGCAGGTTGTCCTCTCCGCACACATTCATTAGATTTTTATAGTTTGGATGTTTTGCCACTCCGGGCTCTTATGCCCTTGAGTTGACATCTCAAGCTCATGTCTGGACAAGTTTGTGATGCGGCAGGCTGGTCCTCTCCGCTCACATTCATCAGTTTTTATGACAAGTTTGTGTTGCGATTAGGGTTCTCTTCGCACACATTCATTGAACTTTATGGGTTAGATGCTTTGCTACTCCGGACTCTTATGTCCTTGAGTCGACATCTCAGCCCATGTCTAAACAAGTTTGTGATGTGGCAGGCTGGTCCTCTCCGCTCACATTCATCAGTTTTTATGACAAGTTTGTGTTGCGATAGGGTTCTCTTCGCACACATTCATCAAACTTTATGGGTTAGATGCTTTGCTACTCCGGGCTCTTATGCCCTTGAGTCGACATCTCAGCTCATGCCTGAACAAGTTTGTGATGCGGCAGGCTGGTCCTCTCCGCTCACATTCATCAGTTTTTATGACAAGTTTGTGTTGCGATAGGGTTCTCTTTGCACACATTCATTGAACTTTATGGGTTAGATGCTTTGCTACTCCGGACTCTTATGTCCTTGAGTCGACATCTCAGCCCATGCCTAAACAAGTTTGTGATGTGGCAGGTTGTTCTCTCCGCACACATTCATTGGACTTTTTTAGTTTGGATGTTCTGCACTCTGGGCTCTTATGCCCTTGAGTCGACATCTCAGCTCATACCTGAACAAGTTTGTGATGCGGCAGGCTGGTCCTCTTTGCTCACATTCATCAGTTTTTATGACAAGTTTTGTGTTGCGATAGGGTTCTCTTCGCACACATTCATCAAACTTTATGGGTTAGATGCTTTGCTACTCCGGACTCTTATGTCCTTGAGTCGACATCTCAGCCCATGCCTAAACAAGTTTGTGATGCGGCAGGCTGGTCCTCTCCGCTCACATTCATCAGTTTTTATGACAAGTTTTGTGTTGCGATAGGGTTCTCTTTGCACACATTCATCGAACTTTATGGGTTAGATGCTTTGCTACTCCGGGCTCTTATGTCCTTGAGTCGACATCTCAGCCCATGCCTAAACAAGTTTGTGATGTGGCAGGCTGGTCCTCTCCGCACACATTCATCAAAATTTAATGGTTTAGATGTTTATGCTACTCCGGGCTCTTATGCCCTTGGGTCGAGATCTCAAGCTCATGTCTGAGACCTCTCGCGTTTTTGTGAGTACACTGCACAACCGTAGGTGTCCGGACAGCCCCAAATGCGGCGGCATGGGTATTGCGTTCCCCGTAGCGCTTAGCAGCGCAGCATCGTAGTGAAGCTTTTTGTAAAGGGAACTTCTCGAGTTACATGTGTAACCCTTGTTCCCTGAAAAAAGCGGAACGAGATGCTGCGCTGCTTTGCCGCACTGGGACGTCCCAGGACTGCTCTTCAAAAAGAAGTATCTGACAACACCTGGTAACGTATCCATTTATAGCCTGGCCGCAGGTGCATCTAATGATTACATCAGCCGAGGCTATAAATTCCGGTCAATGTTCATTGACGTGTTACACACATTATTCAGCTCGGTTCACAGCTAGAGTTGTTCCCCGTAGCGCTTAGCAGCGCAGCATCTCGTTCCACTTTTTTCAGGGAACAAGGGTTACACATGTAAACCGAGACGTTTTACAAGCTGTACACTCACTACTTTACATTGGAACAAAGTGTCATTTCTTCAGTGTTGGCTCATGAAAAGATATAATCAAATCTTTACAAAAATGTGAGGGGTGTACTCACTTTTGTGAGATACTGTATATATATATATATATATATATATATATATATATATATATATATATATATATAGGGCTATTTAAAGCGTTAATTCAGTGTGATTAATTTTATTAAAAATAATGCATTAAAAAAGTTAACGCAATTAATCGCAATGCTCCCGGATTGTAATAAGGGTGATTCCTGAGAAATGCAAGCTTGTATTACCACCTGTTTACTCCAGAGGGCAGTAATTAAAATTTCAGTTGTATGAGCAACCCACAGTTTATACAGTGAAGAAAACAACCAGATAGCACAAAACAGATATTCGTTACATTCTTGCATTCAAAACGTTTGATGGAGCGCAAATTCGATCTAAGAGATCTCAAGATGTGTTCTAAGTATTAAACTATATTTAACTTGACACAGTGACCTACAAATTTTATGTTTCTGATGCAACGCACTCGAGACACTACACAAGCATGTCTGACGCAGGTGTAAATTGACGGGTCCTTAAACAAGCCCTCATAGTAAATCTCAAACTGATTGAAAAATTCACTTCCGAAATGGATTGCTGTGAACTTTATGATAATGATTGGCTTATATTCAGTAATATGGTAGTAAACAATTGTATTCTAAAGCCACTTTTTGCATTGTCATCAATTATTAATTCTTCTGCCACAAGAATGTAATGCATTTGAATTATCTGAATATCTTTTATATATATATATATATATATATATATATATATATATATATAATTTTTTATATTTAAAGATAACTATGTATAATTATTTCATCATTGTATATTGAATTATTGTTATATGAGGGGCTTTCTCAGCAAATATTTGTATATGCGATTAAATGCGATTAATTTTTAAATTCACCAAAGTGGCATTCAACTGATCACAAAGTATAGTCAGGACATTACTGATGTAAAAAACAGCACCATCACTATTTGAAAAAAGTAATTTTGATAAAATCTTGACAGGCCCCATTTCCACCAGCCATCACTCCAACACCATATCCTTGAGTAATCGTGCTAAATTGCTAATTTGGTACTAGAAAATCACTTGCCATTATATCAAACACAGTTGAAATGTATTTGTTAAATGCTTAACATTGTCATTGTGTTTGTTTTTGAGTTGCCACAGTATGCAATAGACTGGCATATTTTAAGGTCAATATTAGGTAAAAAATGTCCAAAAATAACCAACTTTTTCTAGAGACTCGTCAGCCAATCAATGTTTTGAGGAATGAAGGCTATACAATACTTGAAATTGGCAAAACAATTTAGAGGTTACGTATGTAACCTCAGTTCCCCGATGGAGGTGGCGCGGTGGTAGATCCAGCCTCAAGGAGGGGGGAGTTGCTACAATCCGCAGTGGATTGGGTCAGTGAGTTCCTCCGCTGAACTGCGGACCCACGAGGGCTAGGAAGGAATCATCCAGGGATCCGAGAGATGGGGTCTCCTGGGAGAAACAGGCGCATGGTTTTACCTCAGCTGAGGGAAAGGGCCAGGGAGGGGCTGTCGCGAGAAGCGTAAGGTCCGAGAACCAAGTCCGAGTGGGCCAGTATGAAGCCACTAGGGTGACTTGCTCCTCGTCCTTCCTGACCTTGCACAGCACCTGTGCAAGAAGGCTCACTGGGGAAATGCGTACTTGTGCAGCCCCGTGGGCCAGCTGTGTGTCAGTGCGTCTGCCCTGAGGGGAGCCTCTGTGTGGGCATACCAGAGCTGGCAGTGGGAGGTTTCTCGGGAGGCAAACAGGTGTAGCTGTGCCTTGCCGAACCGTTCTCAAATCAGCTGGACCGACTGGGGGTGAAGCCTCCACTCTCCACAGGGCAAGCGTTGTTGTGACAGCACGTCCGCTATCACATTGAGGTTGCCGGGGATGTGAGTGGCATGCAGTGATCTGAGTCGCTGCTGGCTCCAAAGGAGGAGACGACGGGAGAGTCGTGATATTTGGCGGGAGTGTACGCCGCCTTGGCGATTTATGTACGCTACCACTGCGGTGCTGTCTGACCTGACTAGGACATGTTTGTTCCGAACTAGTGGGAGAAATTTCCTCAGGGGTAAGAAAACAGTCAACAACTCTAGGCAGTTGATCTGCCCGTGCAGCGGGGCCCCTTTTCAACGGCCCGTTGCACACTGCGCTCCAACCCGAACTGGAGGTGTCAGTCGTGACCAAGACGCATCGGGACACCTGCTGCAAGTGTACTCCTGCATGTAAAAAGCAGAGGTCTGTCCAGGGTTTGAATGTCTGGCGGCAAGCGGTGGTGATCATCACACGGTGCGTGCCGCGGCGCCATGCTCGTCTTGGGACTCGAGTCTGAAGCCAGTGCTGAAGTGGTCTCATATGCATCAACCCCAGCGGCGCGACCGCCGCAGAGGATGCCATATACCCAGGAGCCTTTGGAAAAGTTTTAAAGGGACCATTCTGCCTGGCTTGAAGGAAGCGAGACATTTCAGCACTGACTGCGCACGCTCGTAGGTGGGACGTGCTGTCATTGAGACTGAGTCTAACTCCATGCCAAGAAAAGAGATGCTCTGAACCAGGGTGAGCTTGCTCTTTTCCCAGTTGACCTAAAGCTCCAAACGGCTGAGGTGCCTGAGCACCTGGTCTCTGTGCATGCATTTTAACTCTTGCGAGGGGGCCAGGATGAGCCAGTCGTCGAGGTAGTTGAGTATGCAGATGCCGGCTTCTCGGAGCAGGGCAAGGGCTGCCTCTGCGACTTTCGTGAAGACGCGAGGGGACAGAGACAGGCCGAAAGGGAGGACTTTGTACTGATACGCCTGGCGTCGAACGCGAACCGTAGAAAGGGTCGATGTCGTGGCAAAATGGAGACGTGAAAGTACGTGTCCTTCAGGTCTACCACTGCGAACCAATCTAGAGGCCAGACGCAAGTCAGGATATGTTTTTGTGTGAGCATTTTGAACGGGAGTTTGAGCAGAGGCTGGTTGAAAACTCACAAGTCCAAGATTGGTCGTAAGACGCCGCCTTTCTTGGGTACAACGAAGTAAGGCTGTAGAGACCCTTCTTCATTTCGGTTTGAGGGACAGGCTCTATCACATCTTTGAGTAAAAGAGTAGCGATTTCCATGCGCAGGGAATTGGCATGTTCGCCATATACTGCGGAAAACGGACGCCCGCAAAGGGGACGGGGGCCTGGCAAACTGAATTGCGTAACCTAGTCGAATGGTCCGGCCCAGCCAGCATGAAGGGTTGCAAGCCACGCCTCTAAACTCCGTGCTAGGGGCACCAAGGGGACGAGAATTTTTGACATACCTGGCAGGGCTTCGCAGCGGGGTGGAGCAGGTAATGCGGCGTCGGGAGGCAAGGGTGCATCCCTTCAGTCGTGGGGCTGAGGGCGGAGGCACCGCTTTCAGGGAGCTGGGACTGTTGAGATCTGGAAGCAAAGTGCCATCAGAACGGCATTTGCGGGCCAGGTGACCCAGAGACAAAGGAAATAGCTCTGTTTTTGAGAATGTGGGTATACGAATGTGGGTGAAATAACATAAGATTCTCCTCCCGGGCCTCCACTGGGGACGGAGCGGTCTTACCACCTCCGGAGCTAACGTCTTGGACTCTGGGTCGGATGTCTCAGGAGTGCCTGGGAGCCTTCCGGGTCCTCGAGAGGGTCCGTGAGACAGGGGGCGTGGGCCTCTGCGGGGTGCTCGAGCCCGGGTTGAGGCGGAGCATGGTTTTGTTTCTTAGCCGCAGGGGGACGCATCGGCGAGCAGACGGGGCATGGCCCATGGCGGCAGGCTTGTAGCGGGGCATGATGTGAGATATGGCCTCCGTCTGCTTCTTCACCTTGGAGAACTGCTGGGCGAAGTCCTTGAAGGTGTCGCCGAAGAGGCCGAACTGGGAGACAGGGGTGTTGAGGAAGCGAGCCTTGTCGGTTTCACGCATCTCGACCAAGTTCAACCATAGATGACGTTCCTGGACCACCAGCGTGGCCATCGCCTGCCCAAGTGACTGTGCTGTCGGCCAGGGAAAGCATGTCGGTCATCAGCCGAGGGGAGTCCTTCACATCAGATGCCGTGCTCTCTGATGCAGCGGTGAGCTCATCCACTTCAAGCTCGGGAGGATAGGCAGACTGGCTGTGAGGCAAGCTGCTGTTACCTCGAGCACGGACGGGAGTCAACGAGCAAAAATGCACAGCCGTGCAAGCAGGAGAAAGCCGCTGTTATGTACCGTCAATCCAACAGCATGCAGAGCATCAGAGGAAAAGGCAGGAACTGGTGTGTGTGACTCGCAGCAGACTGCATGCACTACCATCGGCTCAGAAGAAAATTTCTGAATGAACTCATAGTATTTCCTCGCCTTTATACCCGTATGTCCGGGGGCGGGATATGCAAATACTATCTGCCAACTTCTCATTGGCCTTTTTTCATAGATCAGAGGCACTCAAGAGAGACCCCTAGTTTTGCTTCTTCGACACAATGTCGAAGTGAGCGACAGACGGGGAACTGAAGATATTATACAAAGGTGTACACTACAGGAGGACAAGGACAGAAAGAGATGTGGAAGTTCAGATGTACAACTATACAAGAGGATAAGTACACCATAGTCTCGAGTTTGATAAATAGACCCCTCACATGTCCTCAGAAGACCGCTTCATTGAATTCTACCTGCTCAAAACCAGTTTCATGTACAACAATAAAAAGAAGACCCAGGGGTGCAGGCTTTATGGGATGAATTGTAAAGAAAAAGCCACCTTTTCTTTAAAAACTAAAAGAAATGATTAGAGTGAGCAAAGAAACATAGGTACAACAGATAATTGAAAAGAGTTTTATGGATTTTAACACCATTTAGCTTTTGTGGGATCAGCTAGACTGTAAGGTGCGTGAGAAGTGCCCGACAAGACATCCACATCTGGCAAGTGCTACAGGAAGGGGTGAAATGTCACCTGAGTATCTGAATAAACTGACAGCTAGAATGCCAAGGATATATACAACTGTCCTTTCTGCACTTAGAGGATTTTTTGATGAGAACTCTTTGAAGTATTTTAAGAAGTTCAGTTTAAAAAAAAAAATGTTTTTATCGTAACTGTAATTTTTTTACGTTATTAATGTCATGACTATAAATTGTGATCTGTTGAATGCCATTTTGGTGAATAAAAATGCCAATATCTTTCCATAAGCGCAAAATCTGTACATTATTCTAAACTTTTGGCCGCCAGTGTGTATGTATGTATGTATATATATATCAGTTTAATTTTGAACTGAATGAAGCAACCCTTGTTTTTTACTTAAAAAATACTTTATTTTTGTCACAACTAATAGAGCAAAATTAATAAAGTCTGAAATGTCTTTTAATGGAGGCAAAGTTTATGCAATTACAAATGATGGTTCAATTTCATTTTGATTGCTTGCCTTTGTACTTGGCTCACAAATTAAGGTTGGCCAGTGAATAACTAAAAACTGAGGGCTTGTTTGTATCTCCATTTCTTGAGCTTTGTGGCTCTGCACGCTTGATACATAATATGCTTCATACACCCTAACAAATTATTTATGTGTATCTAATTTTTTAAATTTCTGTGTATCTACCGTAATAAAATAGAAGTATATGAATTAGGACTTAAAATCTCCTGAATCATGAAAAATAATATTTTGAATATCAAAATATGTCATTAATTTAATTATCAGTTTTATACTTTGTCCATTTTCCATTAAGACTGTTGTTTTTGTAACTCGATCAACCTAAATATTATATTATATTATATTATATTATATTATATTATCATTTCTGTCCTAAATTCTTCACATTCACATATTACTTTAAGGCTCTCAGATTAAACCCATGAGCATTTATTTTGCATGAAGGAAGACTTTTGAGATTCAGTGTGTATTTGAAAATATGTTTCTTTATTCTGTCATATCCACAGAAATATAAGAAGTGGGCGTCTCTTTCTCTGTGCCATTGCTTGTCATCAACACTGCGTGTATGAAACTGCAAAGGCCAAGAACATATACCATTACATATATATATATATATATATATATATATATATATATATATATATTTGATACAACCTCTGCAGATGGCATGTGAGACACACAAATATGCCATTCATAGCATTTATACTGTACTGTATATTCAATTTATATTCCCTTATTTGTACAGTAAAATTTGTTTGGAATTTGAAGTGAACAAAATTGCATTATCTGAAATAATCACGGTTAAATCAAATAATAATAACACATAGATGATTGTTTAATTATTCTTACAGGCCTAGCTGAGACCAAACAGTCCCATAGCCCACTCCTGATGAAGTTATGTTGGCATAAGGACATCTCGACTTCAAAACCACTCCAACATCTGAGGGGCTTTGCTTCCTGCTTCATTCCTGTATCTATAGCTAAGAAACCTTGAGTGGCTGGATGTATCAGGCCCTCTTAAGATGACATCATTATTTAAAGATGAGTAGATTTCTTGCAAATGTGCAGAGCAGTGGAAAACACATGATTCCAATCACGTCTCATCTAGATGTACTCTTTACTCACAACTTGCATTAGTAAAGTTTGCATTAC
Organism: Xyrauchen texanus; assembly: GCF_025860055.1. Lineage (NCBI taxonomy): Eukaryota > Metazoa > Chordata > Actinopteri > Cypriniformes > Catostomidae > Xyrauchen > Xyrauchen texanus. The sequence goes on along the minus strand of NC_068297.1, from coordinate 26,217,670 downwards.
ATAAACCTCTAAACTGCACTGATTCAGAGAGAATGAACATTTGATTACCCAACAAAATAAATTGGTTGTTTAGTACAAAGGTTTTGCATGCCTTTATTTACAGAGTTAACAAGAATTAATTGCACTGCTGCTGTGTGAGTTACGCAGTAAAACCTATTGTTTTTCAAACATCTTTGTGTTGTGTTCTTATTCTCAACAGAGCAAAACTACACTAGATGTAATTGTCTCACTGCAAGCTTAGTTATTACCGACAGAATCAATTTTTATCTGGAACTTAGCAACACTGTAGTGTTCATTGAGCTCATTGTCTATCTCTCGAGGCGATGCCCTTGGTGGTACGACCTGTGATACCATATCACTGTTTATCATGCCTTGCCCCTTGTAAAAGTCAGCTGAGTGCTGAATGGCCCGCTCTTCTGGAATTGGTTATATTAAGAATGAGGCGTAATCTCTCCTTAAATGTCGAGGACACATCCAGTTAGCACTGCGGGGGCCTTGTAAAAGTGCCTAGCAGGATTTTTTAAATAATGACCGTTGCTTGCGCAAACAGTCTGAGCCCAGTCCAAACAGCTTCCTTATGTATTCGCCAGAGGACTAATGAAATCTTCTGAGAGAAGTAGAAGTTATCTGCTCTGGATAATCTAATGTGAGAGGGCAGTGCAAGACAAAATTCATCAAGCTAGGGCAACCCAATATCAGTCTGCTCCCAATTTTTTCCTATATCATTATCAGTGAGCAGAGAGGAGCGAGGATGAATTAATGAGTTGAAGATTTATTTATTTGGTGTATGGACTGTAAAAGAGTAAGAGCTGTGTTAGCCCATGCAGGCCTCCTACCCCAAGGGTACAATCAAAGCCTGGCAGTAAATCAATAGAGCTGGAAGAGGTTTTTATAACCATAGTTGAACACTGTGCTCTAAGTGCTCCAGGTGACAGGTCATTTGTTCATTAGCGGGACTTATCGCAATAAACAGTAGCAACTCTGGTTGTGCAATGGAAAGAAAGACAAAAGGAAAAAAAAATAAAAAATAGAAAACATGGATAACAAGGGTATTGTGGGATCTGTCTGTTTTAAAAGGTGTTTAGAGAGCATTCCAATCTGCTGATGACCACAGTCAGATTTTATTAAACATTGTGAGTTCGATGGCTCAGACATTTGTGGGAAATTATCATGATTTTAATCAATGTATATTTCCAGGGTCTTAGGTGAGTGCAGGGATGTTAAAGGAGTTAAAGCAGTAGTTCTAAAATGCTGGGTTGCGACTGTAAAAATGGGATGCAGTTCTGTTCTAAAAAGGCTGCAAAGAGCAATGCAAAAAAATGCTCAGTGCACATAACAGAATCAGACTGGTCAACAAAACTGACCTCCCTACCTTAAACATGAACCTAACCGCTACTCCAATAAAAAGTATATGTAACACGAAAAACACAATTGCTGAAGCAAACACGTAATTTTGTTGTATCAACTCTTGTGCTCTTCAGGACTCATGAACTCCTTTGCATTGCAAGTGCAACACTTTATCAGTTGAGCTAACACACACCTTGACTGGACTGAAACAACTTCGTAAATATAGTTAGTTATGTTTTTCAAATATTAAAATACATCACCTTACATGTCACTAGCTATAATAAAAGTTTTGATATCATAACAGCATTATGAGAGGTGGTGTTGACACAATACCAAAATACTAATAAGGTAATGAGCTATTGAATACACTGCTTTAGCCTATTTAAAGTCCTAATGAAATCTGTTTTTTTCCCTCCTAAATTCTTTTTTGCTCATTTTTCTAATTTTTTCCCCAGAATTACATGTTTTAAAGTTTTATTTAATTTAGTAATCAAAGTGGTGTATAATAATGTTATTTCTAAAAACTTGTAAAAACTTTTAACAAGTGCAAGTATACCATTGCACTTTAACAAACTTTTATTCAGTGAATGTCTTTGAGTGGTCCAGCCAGAGCCCAGACTTGAACCTGATAGAACATCTATGGAGAGATCTGAAATGGCTGTGCACCGACGCTCCCCATCCAGCCTGATGGAGCTTGAGAGGTCCTGCAAAGAAGAATGGGAGAAACTGCCCAAAAATAGGTGTGCCAGGCTTGTAGCATCATACTCAAAAATAATTGAGCTTGGTGCCAAAGGTGCATCAACAAAGTATTGAGCAAAGGCTGTGAATACTTATGTACATGTGATTTGTTTCATTTTAATTTTTTTATAAATTTGCAAAGATTTCAAACAAACTTCTTTCACGTTGTCATTATGGGGTGTTGTTTTTAGAATTTTGAGGAAAATAATGAATTCAATCCATTTTGGAATAAGAAATAGAATAATAAAGTAACATAACAAAATGTGGAAAAAGTGAAGAGCTGTGAATACTTTCCGGATGCACTGTATATATAATTATTATAACATTTCAGTGTAAAAGGACTAACAGAGCACATGCTAAAATAAGTGAGTGTGCATTTAAAAGCAGTCGTGTTTCAGTCAGACAGCGTGCAGGTCCCGAATTCAGTCGGTGCTTGATACTACCGATACTGCAGAAACACTGGTATAATTACTTCAATTCATTTTTATTTGTATAATGCCTTTCACAACACACATAATTTCAAAGCAGCTTTACAGAAGATCAGGCATTAACAGAAGATAAAACTGTAATATCTATAATGTCTTAGATTCATCATTGTGTAGTTTGATTAAATACAATTGTGAATTGTGTTTAAAAATAAATAATGAAATAATAGTTGTATTTAAACACCCGTTTTTCTCCTCTGTGTTACACGGATTACTACATCAATCTCAAAGTACCGCTTATCAAAAACAACCAACAACACCAAACAGTTGCGTGAGGTATTCACATCGATCTCAAACCCTAACCGCTCAGGAACAAACAACAACAACAACAAAAACTGCAGTAAGCCATGGAATCTGCTCATGTGATTTCTTCCTGCATTGAAATTCACAAGCTTACAATAGCCTCTTCTGTCAGCAGTATGGATTCACATGTGATAAATGTAAGGAATTAGTCATGCTGACAGAGAAGGTTAGAGTCAGAGACATGCATCCGAATGCTAGTGGAAGTCAGTGAGAAAGAGAAGCCAGTAGATACTGTTTCGGATGTGGGCAGAACAGAGAGCAACACACACACACTTTGGTTACAGCTGTAGAGCCCCCACAGCAGAGCATTTGGGTGATGTCTCGGTGGCATACTCGCTCAACAAAGCGACACCACTCTCCCATTCCTGTTAGAGTTTCCAATCGATTCTCCCCACTCAGTGATGCACCCACAGAGAATCATGTTGAAAGAGCACTTGTTACTGGTAATTCTATTGTAAGGAGCGTGGAAATAGAGACTCAAGCCACCCCGGACATACAGGTATAAAAGGAGGGAATTGTGCATCTGTTCATTCAGGTTTTGCACTGAGGAGCCGAGAAAACAGTTTGGCCGTTACAGTGGCTCAGTTCAGCATTATGGCAGGGGGGACACAACGTCTCATTCCCTCCATCAGGGAACGGAGGTTACAACAGTAACCTAGACGTTCCCCGTCTGTCGCTCACTCGACGTTGTATCGAATGAAGCTACACTAGGGGTCCCTATTCAATCATGCCATGCACTGAACCATGTACTTGAGCTGCTGATGCAGGTGCGGGCATGCAGATGTGTGCCAAAGCAGCAGGCTGTGTCAGACTGCACGTACCCTTCCCCAATGCCCCATAAAAAAGAGAAATGGCCTACTTCTGTTTCTTCACCGCCGAAAACTGCTGGGCAAAGTTGTCAAAAGTGTCGCCGAATAGGCCGAGCTGGGAGACAGGGGTGTTGAGAAAGCGGGCTTTGTCTACCTCCCGCATCTCGACCAGGCTGTGAGTGGCTTCTGGACCCAAGGAACCAATCGTCCATCCGTGAGAGCTGCGGGGGGGACAGAGGGTTCCAGAGCAACTATACGCTCACGCCGGCCCAGGCTAGCATGTCGGCCATCTGGGTGTCAGCCTCAGACTGGGCGGGCCGACCCAAAGGCGGCAGCCCAGTTGAGTCTTCTGCGTCAGATGCTGAGACGCTCTCCGATGTAGCGGCAAACTCATCATCCAGCTCAGTGGATCTGAGGGAGTAGTCAGACTGGCCGTGAGGCGATGAGCGTGCCGGGGGGCGGGTGATTCGTGGGGATCTACCCAGTGAAACTGAACCCGCTGCCATCCCCAAATCGCCTCCACCGCCAGCCAGATCGTCCTCAATGCTGTGGGAAGAAGGAGAGACGCAGGGGGCGGCTGGAGTGGCGTTCCTTTTTAGGAAGGAATGCCATGACTGCAACGTTGCCAAGGTTAAGTTCTCGCAGTTAGAATAAGAACCATCCACAAATGGCACCTCAGTGTGATCATGGCCCAGACATACTAGGCAGTGTCTATGACCATCAGGAGCAGAGAGATATTGAATGCATCCAGGAACTACAAAGGGGTGGAAAGGTATCTTTTAAAAGAAACGTCCTGAAAAGGATGTTCAACGCCTGCTGTGTGTGCTCTTTTAGAGAAAAAATTTCTTTAAGAAAAAATATTCTCTTTTCAGATGCGCTGTCAAAGCGCCCAGGGGCAAAGTTGCAATTGCGTGCAGAGAAGGAGACAGCTGCTGATACGTGCCGTAGATCCAACAGTAATGCTCTGCAGAGGTGAGTGGAACAGAAGTGATCTCAGCTGGCTGATCGCACAAACGCTCGGCTCCGAAGAAGAAACCTGAATGAACAGATGCACGATTCCTTTGTTTTATACCTGTATGTCCAGGGGAGGGACATGCAAATTTTGTCTGCCAATTTCTCATTGGCCTTTTCTCAAGTTCAGAGGTAACCGAGGCCTTCAAGAAAGTCCCCTAGTGTCGCTTCATTTGACACAACGTTGAGTGAGCGTTAGACAGGGAACCACTGAGACAGATGAAAATTATGACTATGAAATTAAGATTGAAAAGACACAGGTTGTTAAACATATATAGTAGCCTCTTACAACAATATTTTGCACTGAATATATGTCCTAACAAGTGCATGTCAGGCTCATGACAACACAGAGCCAAAGGCTTCCCCTTTAGACCTTCCTGTGAGGCTTAACAAAGTCGTAGAGACACTGTCACCTGTCAGCAGCAAAGTTTGTATCATAAATGTAAGTCATTTACAGCTACATCTTTACTTTTGATGGACAAAATAATTCATTGCCAAACTTCTCAGCTCTTCTGTGTCTGTATTTCACAAAATGGTGTGATAAAAGATTTGACTCAATTACTTCAGTGAGGCTAGGGTTTGGAAATGGTCTGCAGACCATCACTGAGTTTTATAAGGATGAGAAAATTCTGGCACTTGGCGAAGCCGGATTTTACAAAGGTCACTCTTAATGGATGTTTTCCACAGATTTGAAAGAGCACATTGCAACATTTATGAGATCCTTCTTTGATGCAGGCCCCATGTTTGGGTACATAAAGAACTTGAGATGAGAAAATTCCTCTGCTCTACATCACCATTTGTGACACATCACCGTCTCAAGAATACACAATTTCAGCTCTCATTTGCCAGCACCATCATCATCCTCAGCACCCTTCTTTTATTTTTTTTTAATTTTTTTTGCAAGGAATTCCTTCGAGCCACAGAGGGAGGAAAATATATTACAGTTTATGAGTCTATCTAATGTACTCCAACTTTAGGAGAAATTCTCATTGTCTCTCCGGGGCACTGTAATTTGTCACAACTGTCAAGACAATAGACAGCACACACAGCATAGATTTTTCTCCCTTCAATAATGCAATAGATTTCCAAGACTGTGTGCTTTTATGCTTCTTCTCTGTCTCTCTCTACTGCCCACATGAAGTCCAAACATGTGGAATAACAGACACAGAGGCTTACTCCACTTGCATCATTTTCATCTTTACATAATTGATGATATGCTATGCATAAGTGTGACATTCTCAGAGCTGAATTATTCTTCTAAAAATCTTAATTTGTGTTCTGCAGAAGAAAGTCATGCACATTTGGAATGGCATGAGGGTGAGTAAATGATTAGAGAATTTTCATTTTTGGGTGAACTATCTCTTTTAAGTCCTTTCTAATGTCCCCACTTTATGTACAGACACAACTGTAAGTAAACCATTTGCCGGTTGTCTTCCTGAAAAGTATAAATACTGTGTTTGAACATCTTGATTAGCCTAATAAAGCAACATTGGCTCAACAAATACCATGAGCTTGGGAATGGTACTAACTTTTTGTCCAACTACTGGAAGATGAGGCTAGGGAGAATGTGCAGGAAACCTGTTTGAAAAAATTACCTTTGCAAATCTGTAATGCTCGTTGTACAGAAATGACACACTTCAGCTTTTTTCACACAACTGTTTTATCTAAGGTTGTAAAAAAAAAAAGAAATACTGGTACAAAATGTTGCAATGATTGCCATACAATATCTGTACAATAGTGACATGCTATTAATGGAAATTACAAATTATTATTATTATTTTATTTATTTATTTTGTACAAAATGTATAATTATAATTTATGTCTCACTCTAAGGTTAGTCCTTATTCAGTTTTATGTCATTGGTGTTATCCTCATTAGCTAATAAAGTATAGAAAATATGGTTTCCATAAGACAATTAATCATTAACTGATTACATTCCCATATTTACATTAAATTATGTAAATATGGGAATCCACACCATATAATGAACCCAACTACTAAGTTCACTTATGTATTTTTAACTAATCATAAAATGTCATTACGCTAAGTATGGAAAGTATGGTATCCTGAACATAATTACATGGAACGTGGAAACAACTGTTCTCTTACGAGAGGTTCTCTCGTATTGCGTAAGCTAGCTTACGCTACAGGAAAGATTCATCTTTTCTGAGATATTGAAGCCAAAAAATTATCCTTAATTTTTGTATCCATTGTCAATGCAGTGCGGCAGCTGCAGACCTTGAGCGGGCTAGCTAGCGAGCTCATAGGTTGCTCTGTGGCAACTGCTGCAGCCTATAGACGAGCTTGGGCGAACTCGCATCCAATGAGAGGCGTCCGCGCGCTCACTGCATCAAAGCCCGCCAAAATGGGCGTGACTAGAGTGCATATAAGCATAGTTCGTAGGCTGGAACCCTGATTTTCATCTCTTCAGCGAAGCTCTTCGCATCGCTGACCTGGAAGCCGCGTCGCCGTTCGAGGGGAATCTAGCAAGCGTGGACAGCGCTAGAAGAAGCCGGCCGTCTCAGCCACCTTCAGCCATCCTGCGAGCTACGCCATCCGACGATGTATCCTTTTATTCAGCAAGCTAGTTCTCACGAACTATTCACAAAAGAGTACGAGCGTCTTTTTCAAGATGCCTCGCTCCACTTGCACCTCATGTCGCGCCCTTCTCAGCACAGGAGACCGCCACATCATCTGCGCTCTCTGCCTGGGACTGGGGCACGCAGAGCTCGCCCTCACTGAGGGCGGATGCGATTTCTGCGAGGAGCTACCGATGTCGACCCTGCGGGCTCGACTCGAGCGGTCAAAGCAGAAACCGCTGCGCCGCCTTACCTTCAGCCGCGCAGGAAGAAGCGCCACTCACAAAGGCTGCCGGAAACTGTGGTTGAAGCGACTGCCTCGCCGAGCCTCTCCTCGAGCATCGCTTCACCCTTCCCGCCCCGGACGCCGCGAGTTGCCACCGAGCGGCCGCGACTGCTGCCATCTTGGATGACGAGGCGGAGGATAAGGGCCGCTGTTCCATCATGGCTTCGGACAGCGAGGAGTGGACAGGCTCCCAAGCCTCCTCCTCGCCCAGGAATCCAGCAGGACCCGCGCCGAGTCGAGGGGAGTTAACACGCCTCCTCACACAGGCCGTCGACCGCCTCGGGCTCGAGTGGTCACCGCCCCCTGAGCAGGCACCCAACAGACTCGACGGCTGCTCTCTTCAAAGCCATCGCCGCTCTACATCCGAGGCCCGGGCCGCTCCCTTCCTGCCGGAATTACATACGGAGCTTGCAAAGTCGTGGAACGCTCCTTTTTCAGCCAGGACCCGTTCCCACGTCTCCACCTCTCTCGCGTCGGTGGACGGCGCCACTGAGAGAGGTTACTCCATCCCCCGGTCGAGGACTCGGTAGCAGCACACCTTTGTCCGCCCTCGCGAGATGGCGTTCCAAGCCTGTGATCCCGCTCTAAGGCCTGCAGAGCGACTTCCGCCTATGTTGGCAGCGCCTATTCCGCCGCCGGCCAAGCCGCATCTGTTCTGCACTCAATGGCCGCTTTACAGATCCTACAAGCAGACCTTCTTCGGGAGTGGGATGAGAAAGGCAGGCACCCAGAGGCTGTTACTGATCTACTGGCGCGACAGACCTCGCCCTTCGGCTACCAAAGCTGCAGCCCAAGCTCTAGGGAAGTGCATGGCCTCGCTGACTGTGACCGAGAGACACTTATGGCTAACACTAGCCGACAAGGGAGAAGCAGAGCGCTCCACGTTCCTCAACGCACCGCTCTCTCCGACCGGTCTCTTCAGCTCCGCGGTGAGTGGCATTGTTGACCGCTTCTCAGAAGTCCAGAAAGCCACCCAAGCCATGAACCTCTTCCTGCCGCGTCGCGCTAGCTCCTCTGCAGGCCGCTCACGTGATCAGCCTCCTGCACGAGCCTCTTCACAGCGCCCAGTTCAACAAACTCAGACTTCTCAGCGCCGACAGGGCGGCCGCCTCGATCACGCTCAGACAGCCGCCGCGAGACCGCCGCCCCGCGGGCCTCGATTTAAGGTAACGCTGAAACCAGAGCAACCGAAGTCTTCCTAACTTTGTTGAACAAACGACGGCTCAGTCCCGCCGCGGCCGACCACCGTCAAAGCTTTGCCCCCTGTCAGTCCCCTTCTCTCAGGCTACTACAGTGGTGAATTTAGCAGCCAACAAGCCGGTGACACTGCCCGCTTGCTCAGCATTCAAACGCCGCTTTCACGGCGACCCAAATAAATCTTTTAAAGAGCAAACATGTCTTATGTGTAGAAAAAGTGCCCACAACCCAGTGTTCGCCCCTACACACAAGCATAACACATCCCGTGCCCCTATCAGAGCACGCTCTCATAAAGCTGTTACTGAACCGCTCGAGCGTCAGAGTCAATGAAGGCGCTCACAAATGCGTGCGTGCGCCCATTCTCTGCCCGCTCTGTCACACGACCAGCCCTATGTGTAGAAAATGTGCCCACAATCCAGTGTTCACTTCTGCACACAAGCACTGCATGTCTCGTGTCCCCACCAGAGCATGCTCACATAAAGCAGTTACTGAACCGCTCGAGCGCTAGAGTCAATAAATGCGCCCACAAATGCGCGCGCGCGCCCATTCTCTGCCCGCTCTGTTACACGGCCAGCAACCATTCCTCTGTGTGTAAGTCCCGTGCCCATGACTATGCTTGCGCATCACGTAACAGATGTGACTCTTTCCCCATTCATTCCAATCGGAAGTCACTCACGAAACAGCCTGTTCATGCTGTCTGCGAGCAATCATGCATGAACACACTAAACGCGCTCACACATTTTGTTCAGCGCTCTGTGTGCGGCAATCAGAGCGAATTGGCCATTCACCCTCTTGCGTTACGCTTCAAAGCGTGGGAAGCTATTCCAGGGATATCCAAGTGGGTGTTAAGCACAATACAACAGGGCTATTTGCTACAGTTCGATCGCCGCCCCCTCGCTTCAGAGCGCGGCTCGAAACCACTGTGAACACGGAAGCAGCGTGCATGCTTCGTTCAGAAATAGCAAGCCTTCTGTGCAAAAGGGCCATAGAAAAAGTGCCACCCTCTCTGAGCGAAGTCAGGGCTTTACAGCCGTTATTTTCTTGTTCCCAAGAAAGACGGCGGCCTCAGACCCATATTAGATCTCAGGGTTTTGAACAAGTTGCTTGCAAAAAGACCGCTCAAAATGCTTACAATCAGGAAACTCCTCGCGCATGTGCGCCAGGGGACTGGTTTATTTCTCTCGATCTGAAAGATGCATACTTTCAGATTCAGATAAATCCCCGTCACAGGCCATTCTTGAGATTCGCCTCGACGGCCAGGTTTATCAATACACCGTCCTTCCGCTCGGCCTGTCCTTAGCACCTCGTACTTTCACGAAGTGCATGGATGCGGCGCTCGCACCCCTGCGGAGTCAGGGTTTGTGAATTCTGAACTATTTGGACGACTGGCTGATTATGGCTCAGTCACATATGGAGCTTCTGTCTCACAGAGCAGTTCTCCTCAGCCATCTGAACAGTTTGGGTCTTGCAGTCAATTGGACCAAGAGCTCACTACAGCCCAGTCAGACCATTTCCTTCCTGGGAATAGAACTAGACTCCGTGGCAATGACGGCTCGCTTATCTACACAGCGCGACGCCGTGTTCAGCTGACTAGCCGCATCTTTTCAGATGAACAGCCTCACGCCTCTGAAGAAATTCCAGAGAGTGCTAGGTTACATGGCCTCAGCCGCAGCAGTACTTCAGCTGGGTTTACTGCACATGCGCCGCTTCAGCATTGGCTAAACACCCGGCGTCTCGCCGGGCTTGGGCCACAGGCCGCCAGCCCATCAAGGTGACTCAGACCTGTATATCAGCTCTGCAGCCCTGGACAGTGGCCGAATGGTATCAGCGGGAGTGACAATGGGAGCTGTATCTCGCCGAAAAGTCATCTCGACAGACGCGCCCAACACGGGTTGGGGCGCGGTCTGCGAGGGCTCTCCGTTTTCGCCTATGGTCAGTTCAGGAAAAGCTCCTTCACATAAATTGTCTGGAAATGATAGCGGTCGAGTACGCGCCGTGCGCTTCCTCCCGGTCATTCAGGGTCACCACGCCCTGGTCCGCTCGGACAACAGATCTGTGGTATCCTACCTAAACCGTCAGGGCGGTGTCAGATCCAGGAACCTCTTCCATCTGACAAAACGCATACTGAGTTGGTCCCAGTGCCACCTGCGCCGCTGAGGGCGACGCGACGTGCCAGGCCACCTGAACGACGGCCCGGACAGACTGTCCAGAGACAATATTCCCCAGGGGAATGGTCCCTGCACGCTCAAACAGTCCAGACGTTATGGCACCTATTCGGCAGAGCAGAGATAGACCTCTTTAGCGCCCAAAGAGAACTCTCACTGCCCAATATTTTTCTCGAAAGCGAGGACGCTGGCCCAGGACTGGCCCAGACGCCCGCTTTACGCCTTCCCTCCCGTCTCGCTATTGCCACAGGTAATGCAGAGGATCAGGGAAACGCGTCACTCGGTGCTCCTCATAGCCCCGCGTTGGGAGAATCAGACATGGTTCCCAGAGCTTACGCAGCTGTCACTGACAGCGCCGTGGCCCATCCCAGTGAGAGCAGATCTCCTCTCTCAAGCTCAGCGGCACAATCTGGCATCCCCACCCAGAGCGCTGGGCTGCATGCGTGGGTGATCAACGACTACCCGTCGCTCTGCCAGAAGGAGTAATAAACACCATCATACACGCTAGAGCCCCTTCCACGAGAAGACTCTATGCGTCAAAATGGTCTGTGTTCTCAAAATGGTGCACCGACAGAGACCTGGACCCGCGGACATGTGGGGTGTCGTCGCTGCTCGTATTTCTACAAGAGCTGCTGGATAAGGGCAGATCCCCATCCACGCTCAAAGTGTATGTGGCGGCCGTTGCGGTGTTCGCTGAACCCCTGCACGGCCAGTCATGGGGTAAAAACGAGCTGGTCATCCGCTTCCTCAGGGAGCTAGAAGGATGAACCCCCACACCCCCATCGGTTCCTATCTGGGATCTTTCTATAGTTCTCGAAACTATGAAAGCCCCCCCTTTCGAACCACTTCAATCCGTGAATTTGAAATACCTTTCACTCAAAACCGTTTTTCTGACTGCCCTGTCATCAGTCAAACGTGTGGGAGACCTTCACGTGCTGTCTGTCAGCGCTGCGTGTCTTGAGTTTGGACCAAGTGACTCCAAGGTCATTTTAAAGCCTAGACACGGCTATGTTCCCAAGGTGATCGGTACTCCTTTCAGAGCACAGGTCATTTCCCTATCGGCGCTGCCAGCACCCGATAGCGAACGCGACGCCAATCTCCTTTGCCCGGTCAGAGCACTGAGATTGTATACTGCGCGCTCCGCTGCTCCAAGCAGCTTTTCGTTTTGTTCGGAGGGCGCACCAAAGGTCTCGCCGCCTCGAAACAGACACTATCTAGATGGATAGTGGACGCTATTGCTGCTGCATACGCGTCAAAAGACCTGCCATGCCCGTTGGGCATTAGGGCTCACTCCACTAGAGGCATGGCATCCTCGTTGGCATGGTCCAGCGGGATTTCCATTCACGACATATGTGTGGCAGTGGGATGGACTTCCCCCTCCACCTTTGTCAGATTTTACATATGGAAGTGCCCGCTCTGCAGGCAAAACTACTAGCGGTTTAATACGCTACAGCTCCCCTGGTGAGCTGCACTGATGGGACACATTCCACACAGACCGGCACCGCCGCTCTGTCGTTCCCTTCCCACTATGTGCTTATGTATTACACAATCAATGACCCGCATTCTTGCCGGCCAAATATTATTTCCCCACTCATAAGGGCTCCCCGGTCCCCCTTAATTCCCTGGGGCTCATACAGTGGATGCTTGGCGCGCACGCCGTTGACAATGGGTTCCCGTGAGCGTAAGCTAGCTTACGCAATACGAGAGAACCTCTCGTGAAGAGAACGTATCGGTTACCTAACGTAACCTCGGTTCTCTCTAGATGAGGGAACGAGTATTGCGTAGCCGGCCGTGCTCGCGCCACGCAGCTGACTTTTCGCTTCAGTCAATGAAAACCAGGGTTCCAGCCTACGAACTACGCTTATATGCACTCTAGTCACGCCCATTTTGGCGGGCTTTGATGCAGTGAGCGCGCGGACGCCTCTCATTGGATGCGAGTTCGCCCAAGCTCGTCTATAGGCTGCAGCAGTTGCCACAGAGCAACCTATGAGCTCGCTAGCTAGCCCGCTCAAGGTCTGCAGCTGCCGCACTGCGTTGACAATGGATACAAAAATTAAGGATAATTTTTTGGCTTCAATATCTCAGAAAAGATGAATCTTTCCCGTAGCGTAAGCTAGCTTACGCAATACTCGTTCCCTCATCTAGAGAGAACCGAGGTTACGTTAGGTAACCGATACGTTTTCAATCACACCATTAAGGTTTCGTAATTGTACCTCACACTCATAAGACAGTATTAAGTAAGCATACAGAATTGGCCTTAAATTAATGAACACATAAATGCAGGGGTAAATAATTAAATGCAAGTGAGAGGCAAGCGCAGCCTTGAGATTAGCATACGCATTTGTTTACACCTCGGATTCCAACACTTAGCCACTCATCATCGCCTCAATTAAGAAAGCAGTCATGTGCAACGAAAATACCTTTGCCTTACCAAGCCTGTATATCTTTATATTGATGCATAATTCTAGATTGAATAATGCTTATCCAGCCATGATGAATAAATAATACCCCTTTCATTAAGTAATGAATTATGTATGATAAACAGTCACCTATTAATGAAAACAAACAACAAGTGGGCAGGTTAAGTGGCAAATGATTGGCCATAGGTTAGTGTGTTCTGGGACACAGTTGAGTAGGACACTGCTTATATGCACATTACTCTTCACAGACAGGTGGGGCTACATTTTTGCATGCATGAATTTACCCTGATTACAGATAGAGATGCTTTGTTTTAACAGCCCACACTGTGTACCAGCTAAGTATTAATGTTGGTGGACACTGGACAATGTGTAATTATGCATAAATATGCATTCTCAGTTTTGCCACAGGGGGCACTATAATGGCCACAGTAAACTTTCTGCCTCTACGGTTTTATGGTCAAATACTGTCATGGCATAGCAAACATTTGTACCTACGATTAGGATGTGATTTGCCTTAAAGTCAGCATGAAATGTTGCATTTTACATCTGTAAATGTATGCACTTCAGAGTGAAACAGGATATTGTATTGTACCCAAAAAATTGGTAATTGGTAAAAAGGTGGTCATTTTATCCATCTGTCACTATATGACAGGTGGGTGGAGGGGAGGGTCTGATAAAGTACTTTGGAAGCAAAACAATTTACACAGATAAGGTTTGTTAGGTTTTAATTGATGAATCTAAGACCCTGTTTCCACCTGGTATTAAGATGCATTTTTGGTGATCGGATCACATGTGGTCAGTACTAAATACAAGTCTAAAATGGGTCTAAACCATTTTGTGATCGGATCACAATAACCAAATACATATGTGGTCAAAAACGCATCTGAATGCATCACATTTGAGGTGTAAATGCTAATGCCTCCTGTATGCGTCCCAGTTGCAGCGAAGCACCACCCCTCGCCTGTCAATCAACCACTGCACTAAAACAAGAGTTTAAACTTTGTACATTATGAGCGGGTTTAAAGGAAAAAACAGATATATATACAGCATGCGAATTTCAAAATTTTCTTCAGTGTGTCTGTTATCAACATGCAAGGGCACTTAAGAGAAGCATGGACATCTGCAGCTCAGGTTAATACAACTAATCCATAAAATAACTGACAATTCTGCTCGAAATGTTAATTTTGTGCTTAGATTAAATTTCAGCAGGATCAAGGAGAAATAGTGCTGCATATATCCACTAAATCACCTAGAAGCCAGTTGGTTAAAAGTAAATGCAAAAGTATTTATAAAAGTGAACTTAGATCTGAGAAAAGCTCAAACATTTGCTTGCCGATTTTATTTATTTTACATAGAGCTGGTTTACTCATTATCATTCATCTTATTTCAAATTAAATGCAAGAAAAATAAGAAATCAACACATGGATTGAGGTGGTCTGCGCTTGGGGTGAAACGAACTGTGCCCTGAGATTCTGAATATGTGTCATGTTGATTCACACATACATCACTCAGGCCGGCTTTGGCACTGGCCTGTCCTGATCTTATTTGTTATGCGAGTGCCCCTGTGCCTTCTTTATAGAGTCTAATGAGCCTTTGATTGACAGCTGCTGTCTCTGAGCTCAGCAAGGCTTCTCCACTCACAACATCCTGTAGGCATCTCAGCCTCACCACGTCTCCCTGACAGGAGCCTCCATTCCGATCAACCTAAACCTGCTGCAAATACACACAACACAAGCAGCAGTTCAGACTTGTTTCACTTACCCATCCCTGTCAGTCCGCTGAATAGTAAAACTCATAACCTTCCTCTCCCATTCTGAAAAATAATGAGGTGACGGATCAGTCCCTCTCTCCCTGCCGTACCTTCCTGTCTTCTATGCATCAGCAACTATCTGTACTTTTTTCTCCAAGAAAGAGACTATACAAGTGCTTTGAAAAGGTTATTTTATAATGGATAAGGCAACCTCCTTTATTTATCTTAAAGACTAGATGGTGACTATAGATGAGCATCTGATATCAATAATCCATCTTATTCACTTTTGTTTGTATGGGAACAATATCCTGCACCCTTTGTCAACTCGCATAAATCACACTGCAGATTGACTCATATCGAGAAGCTCTGTCTGCCAACTAGCTTTTTGCTATTTCTTAAATTCTAGACTATTTTTATTTTATTTAAATTTTTTTAAGAAAGTGACCCCACATGAAAATGGATGCCTTTTCATATGATGGAAGAGATTATTTTCCATTTTACACTGAGAGATACATACTTGATCACATTTTTAATTTATTCCAAAGGAATATCCAGGGTCTGGTGGGAAATAAACAATGGATAATGTGGACAGCAGAATATGCCTGCCACAGGTTGGGAAAGCACTATACTGATTCAGTTTAGTTGTATTTGACAGGGCAAGTTGTGCTGCAAGATTTGGATTTCATCACTATTGCTACTCTTTTGTAAAGTGATATATGCAGTAAATGGGGCCTTTGAGATATTCGTTTATTTTACTTGCTGCTGCGCTCACATCCATTTTCTTAACCTCATTTCATAATTTTAGACAAAATACTGAATGTAGTAATGAAAAGATAGTATTTTTTCACCTGCTTTGAACTAGTAATTATAACAGGTTAGGGGACAAACATATAAGCATTAGATTAACAAATTATACAACAGTTAATTCCAGTTCTCAAATATGTTGTCCAAGCAGTGTTTCCAACCAGCTCTGAGGTGAAACAAAACAACATACATTTTTATTTGAAGCAAAAAAAAGAAAATTGGACAAAAAGATAAAAGGTACAAAACTGTGTACTTAAACGGATAGTTCACCCAAAACCTTTCTCGTCATTTACTCACCCTTATGCCATCCCATATGTGTATGACTTACTTGCTGTTGGTAAGGCAAGTAAGTCATACTGCGCATTTCTAGCTGGCGTCTCTCTCTCTGCACGCTGTGCAGTTCACGCCTCTGGGCACTTCGACAGTTCTTTTTTGACACTTTCTGTTTAAAAGAGTGTCTCCTCCTAAAAGAGTTGTATTTCCTCTAAAAGAGTCTGAGTTTTCCACTCACAAAAGAGCAATACACAGCGGCGCTGAACGTCCTTTTCAGGACGCGTCTTTTTCAAGATGCCTTTCCGCCTCTGTATTGTTCCTGGATGCGGTCGGTTTCTCTCCAAGAACGACGGTGCCTGGTGCCTGGGTAGCGACCACACTGAGGTGGCGTTCGTGGATGGTTCATGTTCTCACTGCGAGAACATGACCATGGCAACATTGTGATCATGGCTCTCCGTCCTGAAGGTGAATGCCACTTTAGCCACCCCCCGTCGCTCCTTCTTCCCACGTCATCACTGACCTCCAAAGCCTACAGCGCTGCAGGACAGGCTGCATCCGCCTTGCATGCCATGGCTCTCCTGCAGGTCCATCAAGCCAAGGCACTAAAGATCTGCACCTGGGTAGTCCCGATCCCGATGTGCTGCAGTAATTGCGCTCTGCCACCGACCTTGCTCTCAGAGCCACAAAGATCAGAGCGCAGGCACTCGGGCGGGCGATGGCCATCCTCGTGGTCCAGGAGCGCGACGTTGAGATGCGTGATGTTGACAAGGCTAAGTTTCTCAACACCCCCGTCTCCCAGCTTGGCCTCTTCGGCGACACCGTCGACGACTTCGCCCAGCAGTTGGCAGTGGGCCTGGATGTTGAGCAAATGCTTGCTTGTGACAAACATGGAGTAGTTTGGGACTTGGCTGTGACATGGCATGGAGCAGTTTGTGACTTGGCTGTGACATGCCATGGAGCAGACTGGAGCTGAATCTGGCGTGGCTGTGACGTGGCCTGGAGCTGACTCTGGCGTGGCTGTGATATGGCCTGGAGCTGACTCAAGCGTGGCTGTGACAAGGCATGGAGCTGACTCTGGCGTGGCTGCGACATGGCCTGGAGCTGACTCTGGCGTGGCTCTGACAAGGCATGTAGCTGACTCTGGCGTGGCTGTGACATGGCCTAGAGCTGACTCTGGCGTGGCTGTGATATGGCCTGGAGCTGACTCAAGCGTGGCTGTGACAAGGCATGGAGCTGACTCTGGCGTGGCTGTGACATGGCCTGGAGCTGACTCTGGCATGGCTCTGACAAGGCATGTAGCTGACTCTGGCGTGGCTGTGACATGGCCTAGAGCTGACTCTGGCGTGGCTGTGACATGGCCTGGAGCTGACTCTGGCGTGGCTGTGACAAGGCATGGAGCTGACTCTGGCGTGGCTGTGACATGGCCTGGAGCTGACTCTGGCGTGGCTCTGACATGGCCTGGAGCTTACTCTGGCGTGGCTCTGACAAGGCATGGAGCTGACTCTGGCATGGCTGTGACATGGCCTGGAGCTGACTCTGGCATGGCTGTGACATGGCCTGGAGCTGACTCTGGCATGGCTGTGACATGGCCTGTAGTTGATACTGGCGTGGCGGTGACATGACCTAAAGCTGACTCTGGCATGGCTGCCATGACTTGGGACAAAGTTGTGGAAGGCGGAGCTGTGGGAGGCTCAAATGTAAAGTCCTGGATTACTGGGAAAAGACCTCAGTGGTCAAGAACATGAACAGAGTCCCATGAGTCGTGGGCATGGACTGAGTCTCGGAAATTACTTCTGGGGTTCTGGGCATGGACTGAGACTCGGGAATGACCTCTGTGGTTGTGGGTGTATACAGACACTTTGAAATTACCTCTGTGGTTGTATACATGGGCATAAACTTGGAGATGACCTCTGTGGTCATGAACATGGGCAGAGACTTGGAAATTACCTCTGTGGTGTAGCGTATGAAGGATAATCATTAACCCATCAGATTCTGAATAACAAAGAACCCACTGTTAAAACTCCCCTAATCACTGAAATAGCGCCAACTAGTCTCCACAGCACAATGCGCTATTGACAAAGAGACACTCCAGCTATTGACAAGCCCCTTTCCCATGTGACTCGCCTCACACCGCGTGCTTTACCATGTGAGAAAAGCCATGTGAGACTTTGAACGTAAAAATGTGTGTGTGTGTGTGTCTTTCAGTTAAAACCTAGAAATGTTTATTCTTAAGGAAATATGCGTAATCCCTGGACGTTGTATATTTCTGATGATAGATCAAAACTAGTTGTGTTGTGTAGTAAACACAACTAATTAGTTGTGTAGTAAAACTCTGAGGCCGTATATTTAATAGCCTAAGAGTGTATATCCACTTTTAAGTGTACCAAATACACGTTTCTTGGTATCAAATTAAACCTTACAACAGAATTATATTCTGCTATGTTTTACCATCTTTTGAGTTATTCAAGCCAAAGCCAGACCCGGTCATGCAAATGAGTCTTGACGGGACAAAGGGACCATCTCATGCCCAAAATAAGGGAGACTTTTACGACCTCCAAAGGAATGTGCAGAGATTGCTGATTCTCACTTAATTCTTACTGAGAAGGAGAAATGAACCCTTTTAATCCTATATATTCTATATATATATATATATATATATATATATATATATCCATGTGATAAATGTATTGACATGTATCTAATGTTCCATCTCATGATTTCCCTTTATGTTGTTTGGTCTATGTTTTCTTGCAAACTCTAATGGGTTAATGTTTCAGACTTTGCATACTATGGTTAACCGAAATCATATGTGTGGCACATTTGGTCTCTATAACTTGGTATTTTGAAGATCGAAATGACTGTGTACATGATATGTTGATGACAACAACATATTAGTATTACAAGAATATGTCCTAGTTTCTTCATTGGCTACAACCCCTCCAGGGTGCACACCAAGGAGCACCCTTAGAACAAAGAGCAATAAACCAAATTCCCGCCTGGAAATTCCACCCTTCTTATTGGTCGAGCCAATGAGAGGTGGGACACGTTTTCTAAGGTTATAAATTGCATCCACACTGGCCCTTCGCTCTCTTATCTCTTCCTTCTTCTTTCTGCTCCCAACTCCCAACTTACTTCATCTCTCCTCCCTTCCCCTTGGACTCCCCCCGGCACCCCTCTCTCTTCTCTTCTGCTGAACATTGCAACTTCTCGGAACAACCCTTCAACTCTCTCTTCAAGTGAGTCTCAACTCCACGCTCTGGAAACACCGAACCGAAATCCTCCGTCTCAAGAACGCAACGAGGATACGACATACACGCAGTCTTGCTCAGCCACACTAAGGTCCATTTTGCAAGTATTATTTCATCTGAAATCCAAACGCGTTAAAGTGTGTAATTCCATTTGCTGGCTCTTAAAGGGTTAATTGTTGTAATAAGTTGGCTATCCTTATAATAATCCATCTATTTTCCTTATTGCTTTTACTGTGTTTAACTTGCGTATTTTATGTTTATTCTATGTTAAATGTTTGTTTGTTGAGTTTGTGATATATCCTAGTTCTTTGTATTAAACCCAATTATATGCTTGGTTGTCTATGTGTGTTGGTCATAGAACAAAGCCTCTTTAATGTGCGATCTAAAGCTACGAGCTGATATTATCAAAGTAAGTTAACGTGCTTTGATGAGTAAGCTTATAACTAAGAATAAACCTTCAAGGGAATTGATCAGGAGTATTTAGCAAAGCAGTTCGCTGGACGAACTGACTGATTGCGGTAGCCTACGGGTCAATTCCATTAAGGTGTTATTAAAATTAATATAGCCTGTCTGCATATAATGTATATTCCTAATTAATTATAATTCGTTGTGTTTAATTATCTATATACATTTGAAGCAGACTCTTGGACTACATAAGCCCTTTTTGGGGTGTTTTTGTATGTATTGGTATCTGGGTCAACCCGTATGATTAATCATTGATTACGATCATTGAAATTAATTGTACATTCCCCAAACCTGATCTGGATACGCTACAGTAATGGTGGAGATTAATGCGGGCACATTTTAAGCTTTGCTTTGTGAACGAATGCATTGTCAATTTTGTGTATTTTGGTTGTTAATTCTGTACACGAGCGCCAGAACTGTAAAGGCACAAAGCCCGTCCCAGTTCAGCACGATTAACAAGTTGCTAAATAATGTCTAAACATTTGTTGCCACTGTTGAGTGATAAAGTAAACTGCAGTTCATAATATTAAAATTGCTTCTGTAAAGACGCGCTATATTTTAATATTACAAAATCCCCTGTCAGAACGACGTTCTTCTTTCAGGGCGATAAAAAAAGATTGGGTTAAGCGATGCTCCTTTTCTCATCTTAGTAAGGCCTGAGATTATAATCGTTATAAAATTAAATCCTGGTTTACATTGACGTAGCTAATCAATCGAAAACCTAATACATTTTGAATAAGTGCTATATTCCTGATGTGTATGGGAGCCGAATAACAGACGTACAATTCCTGTTGTCCACATTTACTCATAGTGCAGGAAAAAAATCTGCCACTCCGTTTATGTGAAGCATAGCACCAAAAAAAAAGAAGAGAAAAAACAGACCCGCCGAGGTTTCAATTGAATAATTGTGATTTTGCAGAAAATCCAAGCGTGAGAACTCTCTCTCGGATTTGAAATCACACTGAAATATAGGGTGTAATACCGCTGACAAACACTTTTCTCAAACACAAAACACTTACACAGCCTGTAAGTGCTTGATTAGTTCTCAAGTTACTCCCACCCCATGACGTCATCTTGCACGTGCGCAAGTACGCCATCGTGTGGACATTAGCAGACAGGTCATATATATTTATTTAATTTTCTTTCGCAAATTACTCACACCCCATGACGTCATCTTGCGCGTGCGCAAGTACGCCATCGTGTGGACATTAGCAGACAGGTCATATATATTTATTTAATTTTCTTTCGCAAATTACTCCCACCCCATGACGTCATTTTGAGCGAGCACAAGTACGCCATCGTGTGGACATTCTCGAAATAGGTCTCCATTTATTTTCCTTTGCTGAATTATCTGAGCAGCTACTTTCATTCCCTCTGTTGGCTATGGTTTTTGTTTTGTTTACTGTTATAAACATTTTCATTCGTTGAATTTGTTACTACAAGTATTTGGTTTTAGCCAAAGTTTCCTG